>NW_028126441.1:1200000-1520656 GCF_965194825.1 Balaenoptera physalus | reverse complement strand
TAGTCTCTCATTGGTTCCCCGTCTTCCCGTTCATCCTCAGGACAAATTGCAACCTGTACGGAACAGGAGGTTAAAGGTGCTGATGCTCCAAGTAGGGAGATTGCTAGTAAAGTGGCTGGAATGGCCAACCCGAGCACAAGAAGATGAGAAATGAGGTGCATTTTAGAAACCTTTCCGCATCACATGGTGTACCATCTTCTGGGTTTCTCATGCATGTTTTTGATTTAGGAAGATGCCCTTGAACCTGGAGATTTGGGACCCATGCGATGGGTAGCACGCAGTATTACTTTAAAGGGTCTGCGTTTGCTCACCCAACCTCACCAAACCTCTCAGCCCCAAGAGTGTCCACCCTTATGTCTCATCCAGCTGTGGGTCTAGATATGGTCAATTCAGGTTGCATCACAGCCCCTGAACGAATTGTGTAAGAATTTCTCTCTCTTTCCCTGTCTTTGTTTCATGGGTTTTTAAAAGTAATTTATTTTTATAATGGGGTTTAGCTGCTTTTCACGGCTGTGTTTATGTCGCTTTACACCCACTTGACACACTAACAGAGAGATATCAATACATAGGTTTTAAGATTATTAGTAGTCAGATATATTCTTGTGCGGTGAATCGGGCGTGTTGAGTCCAGTTCTCTGAGCAAGGAGTAGGTCTTGTCTGTTACATATTGGGTTTATGGAACGGTATCTGAGCTAATTTGAAACTCTTGTTTTATGTATCACCCCACCTCTCCTTTCCCCTTAAGCAGCCATAGTGTGTTTTCTGCTTGTGTGACTCTGTTCTGTTTTGTAATTCAGTTCAAGTGTAACGGTTTTTACAGTCCCTCTATAAGTGACACCTTATGAGAAGTGTCCTTTTCTGTGTGACTTATTTCACTTAGAATCGTCGTACCTAAATCCACTCATCATGCTGCTGCTAGCCTTATGACATTGATTTCATGGCTGAGTGATATTCCATTGTACATAAGGACCACCACTTCTTTATCCATTTTTCGCTTTCTTGGGATATTTAAGGTGGAATGAAGTGGAGGTCCTTGTCAACAGAGCAGTCCTAAACTTTGGGGTGCCTGTGTCTTGCTGATTTTCAATTTTCCCACTTTATACCCCCATGCGTGGAAGTGCCCTATGCTCTCTAAGCTGTGTTTTTTAGATGTTTCAGGACACACCGTACCCTTCTCCAGAGTGGCTCTTGGCAATTTACATCCCGCCCATCAGTGTAGCAAGGCTCCCATTTCTCCATGGCCTTTCCTGCATTTCTGGTTTTGACACTTTTTTCAGCATGGCCCTTTTGACCGATGGGAAGCGAGAATTCTTTGTAGCGCTGATTTGCCTTTCCAGGTTGCTTGGTTGGCCAAAAAGGGCTTATGCGTTTTTTCCTGAATATATTCAGGAAAAAACGCATAAGCCCTTTTTGGCCTAGGGCATCATTGTCAACGTTTTGCCGCTTTTCATGTGCTTTAAAGGCGATTCGAATCTACCTCCTGAAATCTGTTTCCTGCAATTCTGCCTTGATTTCAAATCCTCTTCTTTGCCTTCCCTCAATATATTTGTGGATGAGAGTTATCATTTATAACTCTGCAGGTTTGTGAATTGCAGTGCCCTGAAGCTCCATTTTACAACTCGCTTTTTTAGGGAGCTGGCCGCAAAAGCTCAGGATGGCTTCAGGTCCTGTTCTGGTTCCGGGAGGCAGGCTGAGCCTGTGGTTAATTCTTCTTCCTGATGGGAAAATAGAGTGACCTGTGCCTGTCCCAACACCAAGAGCTAGTCTCTCATTGGTTCCCCGTCTTCCCGTTCATCCTCAGGACAAATTGCAACCTGTACGGAACAGGAGGTTAAAGGTGCTGATGCTCCAAGTAGGGAGATTGCTAGTAAAGTGGCTGGAATGGCCAACCCGAGCACAAGAAGATGAGAAATGAGGTGCATTTTAGAAACCTTTCCCCATCACACGGTGTACCATCTTCTGGGTTTCTCATTCATGTTTTTGATTTAGGAAGATGCCCTTGAACCTGGAGATTTGGGACCCATGCGATGGGTAGCACGCAGTATTACTTTAAAGGGTCTGCGTTTGCTCACCCAACCTCACCAAACCTCTCAGCCCCAAGAGTGTCCACCCTTATGTCTCATCCAGCTGTGGGTCTAGATATGGTCAATTCAGGTTGCATCACAGCCCCTGAACGAATTGTGTAAGAATTTCTCTCTCTTTCCCTGTCTTTGTTTCATGGGTTTTTAAAAGTAATTTATTTTTATAATGGGGTTTAGCTGCTTTTCACGGCTGTGTTTATGCCGCTTTACACCCACTTGACACACTAACAGAGAGATATCAATACATAGGTTTTAAGATTATTACTAGTCAGATATATTCTTGTGCGGTGAATCGGGCGTGTTGAGTCCAGTTCTCTGAGCAAGGAGTAGGTCTTGTCTGTTACATATTGGGTTTATGGAACGGTATCTGAGCTAATTTGAAACTCTTGTTTTATGTATCACCCCACCTCACCTTTCCCGTTAAGCAGCCATAGTGTGTTTTCTGCTTGTGTGACTCTGTTCTGTTTTGTAATTCAGTTCAAGTGTAACGGTTTTTACATTCCCTCTATAAGTGACACCTTATGAGAAGTGTCCTTTTCTGTGTGACTTATTTCACTTAGAATCGTCGTACCTAAATCCACTCATCATGCTGCTACTAGCCTTATGACATTGATTTCATGGCTGAGTGATATTCCATTGTACATAAGGACCACCACTTCTTTATCCATTTTTTGCTTTCTTGGGATATTTAAGGTGGAATGAAGTGGAGGTCCTTGTCAACAGAGCAGCCCTAAACTTTGGGGTGCCTGTGTCTTGCTGATTTTCAATTTTCCCACTTTATACCCCCATGCGTGGAAGTGCCCTATGCTCTCTAAGCTGTGTTTTTTAGATGTTTCAGGACACACCGTACCCTTCTCCAGAGTGGCTCTTGGCAATTTACATCCCGCCCATCAGTGTAGCAAGGCTCCCATTTCTCCATGGCCTTTCCTGCATTTATGGTTTTGACACTTTTTTCAGCATGGCCCTTTTGACCGATGGGAAGCGAGACTTCTTTGTAGCGCTGATTTGCCTTTCCAGGTTGCTTGGTTGGCCAAAAAGGGCGTATGCGTTTTTTCCTGAATATATTCAGGAAAAAACGCATACGCCCTTTTTGGCCAAGGGCATCATTGTCAACGTTTTGCCGCTTTTCATGTGCTTTAAAGGCGATTCGAATCTACCTCCTGAAATCTGTTTCCTGCAATTCTGCCTTGATTTCAAATCCTCTTCTTTGTCTTCCCTCAATATATTTGTGGATGAGAGTTATCATTTATAACTCCGCAGGTTTGTGAATTGCAGTGCCCTGAAGCTCCATTTTACAACTCGCTTTTTTAGGGAGCTGGCCGCAAAAGCGCAGGATGGCTTCAGGTCCTGTTCTGGTTCCAGGGGGCAGGCTGAGCCTGTGGTTAATTCTTCTTCCTGATGGGAAAATAGAGTGACCTGTGCCTGTCCCAACACCAAGATCTAGTCTCTCATTGGTTCCCCGTCTTCCCGTTCATCCTCAGGACAAATTGCAACCTGTACGGAACAGGATGTTAAAGGTGCTGATGCTCCAAGTAGGGAGATTGCTAGTAAAGTGGCTGGAATGGCCAACCCGAGCACAAGAAGATGAGAAATGAGGTGCATTTTAGAAACCTTTCCCCATCACATGGTGTACCATCTTCTGGGTTTCTCATTCATGTTTTTGATTTAGGAATATGCCCTTGAACCTGGAGATTTGGGACCCATGCGATGGGTAGCACGCAGTATTACTTTAAAGGGTCTGCGTTTGCTCACCCAACCTCACCAAACCTCTCAGCCCCAAGAGTGTCCACCCTTATGTCTCATCCAGCAGTGGGTCTAGATATGGTCAATTCAGGTTGCATCACAGCCCCTGAACCAATTGTGTAAGAATTTCTCTCTCTTTCCCTCTCTTTGTTTCATGAGTTTTTAAAAGTAATTTATTTTTATAATGGGGTTTAGCTGCTTTTCACGGCTGTGTTTATGCCGCTTTACACCCACTTGACACACTAACAGAGAGATATCAATACATAGGTTTTAAGATTATTAGTAGTCAGATATATTCTTGTGCGGTGAATCGGGCGTGTTGAGTCCAGTTCTCTGAGCAAGGAGTAGGTCTTGTCTGTTACATATTGGGTTTATGGAACGGTATCTGAGCTAATTTGAAACTCTTGTTTTATGTATCACCCCACCTCACCTTTCCCGTTAAGCAGCCATAGTGTGTTTTCTGCTTGTGTGACTCTGTTCTGTTTTGTAATTCAGATCAAGTGTAACGGTTTTTACATTCCCTCTATAAGTGACACCTTATGAGAAGTGTCCTTTTCTGTGTGACTTATTTCACTTAGAATCGTCGTACCTAAATCCACTCATCATGCTGCTACTAGCCTTATGACTGATTTCATGGCTGAGGGATATTCCATTGTACATATGGACCTCAAATTTTTTATCCATTTTTCGCTTTCCTGGGATATTTAAGGTGGAATGAAGTGGAGGTCCTTGTCAACAGAGCAGCCCTAAACTTTGGGGTGCCTGTGTCTTGCTGATTTTCAATTTTCCCACTTTATACCCCCATGCGTGGAAGTGCCCTATGCTCTCTAAGCTGTGTTTTTTAGATGTTTCAGGACACACCGTACCCTTCTCCAGAGTGGCTCTTGGCAATTTACATCCCGCCCACCAGTGTAGCAAGGCTCCCATTTCTCCATGGCCTTTCCTGCATTTCTGGTTTTGACACTTTTTTCAGCATGGCCCTTTTGACCGATGGGAAGCGAGACTTCTTTGTAGCGCTGATTTGCCTTTACAGGTTGCTTGGTTGGCCAAAAAGGGCGTATGCGTTTTTTCCTGAATATATTCAGGAAAAAACGCATACGCCCTTTTTGGCCAAGGGCATCATTGTCAACGTTTTGCCGCTTTTCATGTGCTTTAAAGGCGATTCGAATCTACCTCCTGAAATCTGTTTCCTGCAATTCTGCCTTGATTTCAAATCCTCTTCTTTGCCTTCCCTCAATATATTTGTGGATGAGAGTTATCATTTATAACTCCGCAGGTTTGTGAATTGCAGTGCCCTGAAGCTCCATTTTACAACTCGCTTTTTTAGGGAGCTGGCCGCAAAAGCGCAGGATGGCTTCAGGTCCTGTTCTGGTTCCGGGGGGCAGGCTGAGCCTGTGGTTAATTCTTCTTCCTGATGGGAAAATAGAGTGACCTGTGCCTGTCCCAACACCAAGAGCTAGTCTCTCATTGGTTCCCCGTCTTCCCGTTCATCCTCAGGACAAATTGCAACCTGTACGGAACAGGAGGTTAAAGGTGCTGATGCTCCAAGTAGGGAGATTGCTAGTAAAGTGGCTGGAATGGCCAACCCGAGCACAAGAAGATGAGAAATGAGGTGCATTTTAGAAACCTTTCCGCATCACATGGTGTACCATCTTCTGGGTTTCTCATGCATGTTTTTGATTTAGGAAGATGCCCTTGAACCTGGAGATTTGGGACCCATGCGATGGGTAGCACGCAGTATTACTTTAAAGGGTCTGCGTTTGCTCACCCAACCTCACCAAACCTCTCAGCCCCAAGAGTGTCCACCCTTATGTCTCATCCAGCTGTGGGTCTAGATATGGTCAATTCAGGTTGCATCACAGCCCCTGAACGAATTGTGTAAGAATTTCTCTCTCTTTCCCTGTCTTTGTTTCATGGGTTTTTAAAAGTAATTTATTTTTATAATGGGGTTTAGCTGCTTTTCACGGCTGTGTTTATGTCGCTTTACACCCACTTGACACACTAACAGAGAGATATCAATACATAGGTTTTAAGATTATTAGTAGTCAGATATATTCTTGTGCGGTGAATCGGGCGTGTTGAGTCCAGTTCTCTGAGCAAGGAGTAGGTCTTGTCTGTTACATATTGGGTTTATGGAACGGTATCTGAGCTAATTTGAAACTCTTGTTTTATGTATCACCCCACCTCTCCTTTCCCCTTAAGCAGCCATAGTGTGTTTTCTGCTTGTGTGACTCTGTTCTGTTTTGTAATTCAGTTCAAGTGTAACGGTTTTTACAGTCCCTCTATAAGTGACACCTTATGAGAAGTGTCCTTTTCTGTGTGACTTATTTCACTTAGAATCGTCGTACCTAAATCCACTCATCATGCTGCTGCTAGCCTTATGACATTGATTTCATGGCTGAGTGATATTCCATTGTACATAAGGACCACCACTTCTTTATCCATTTTTCGCTTTCTTGGGATATTTAAGGTGGAATGAAGTGGAGGTCCTTGTCAACAGAGCAGTCCTAAACTTTGGGGTGCCTGTGTCTTGCTGATTTTCAATTTTCCCACTTTATACCCCCATGCGTGGAAGTGCCCTATGCTCTCTAAGCTGTGTTTTTTAGATGTTTCAGGACACACCGTACCCTTCTCCAGAGTGGCTCTTGGCAATTTACATCCCGCCCATCAGTGTAGCAAGGCTCCCATTTCTCCATGGCCTTTCCTGCATTTCTGGTTTTGACACTTTTTTCAGCATGGCCCTTTTGACCGATGGGAAGCGAGAATTCTTTGTAGCGCTGATTTGCCTTTCCAGGTTGCTTGGTTGGCCAAAAAGGGCTTATGCGTTTTTTCCTGAATATATTCAGGAAAAAACGCATAAGCCCTTTTTGGCCTAGGGCATCATTGTCAACGTTTTGCCGCTTTTCATGTGCTTTAAAGGCGATTCGAATCTACCTCCTGAAATCTGTTTCCTGCAATTCTGCCTTGATTTCAAATCCTCTTCTTTGCCTTCCCTCAATATATTTGTGGATGAGAGTTATCATTTATAACTCTGCAGGTTTGTGAATTGCAGTGCCCTGAAGCTCCATTTTACAACTCGCTTTTTTAGGGAGCTGGCCGCAAAAGCTCAGGATGGCTTCAGGTCCTGTTCTGGTTCCGGGAGGCAGGCTGAGCCTGTGGTTAATTCTTCTTCCTGATGGGAAAATAGAGTGACCTGTGCCTGTCCCAACACCAAGAGCTAGTCTCTCATTGGTTCCCCGTCTTCCCGTTCATCCTCAGGACAAATTGCAACCTGTACGGAACAGGAGGTTAAAGGTGCTGATGCTCCAAGTAGGGAGATTGCTAGTAAAGTGGCTGGAATGGCCAACCCGAGCACAAGAAGATGAGAAATGAGGTGCATTTTAGAAACCTTTCCCCATCACACGGTGTACCATCTTCTGGGTTTCTCATTCATGTTTTTGATTTAGGAAGATGCCCTTGAACCTGGAGATTTGGGACCCATGCGATGGGTAGCACGCAGTATTACTTTAAAGGGTCTGCGTTTGCTCACCCAACCTCACCAAACCTCTCAGCCCCAAGAGTGTCCACCCTTATGTCTCATCCAGCTGTGGGTCTAGATATGGTCAATTCAGGTTGCATCACAGCCCCTGAACGAATTGTGTAAGAATTTCTCTCTCTTTCCCTGTCTTTGTTTCATGGGTTTTTAAAAGTAATTTATTTTTATAATGGGGTTTAGCTGCTTTTCACGGCTGTGTTTATGCCGCTTTACACCCACTTGACACACTAACAGAGAGATATCAATACATAGGTTTTAAGATTATTACTAGTCAGATATATTCTTGTGCGGTGAATCGGGCGTGTTGAGTCCAGTTCTCTGAGCAAGGAGTAGGTCTTGTCTGTTACATATTGGGTTTATGGAACGGTATCTGAGCTAATTTGAAACTCTTGTTTTATGTATCACCCCACCTCACCTTTCCCGTTAAGCAGCCATAGTGTGTTTTCTGCTTGTGTGACTCTGTTCTGTTTTGTAATTCAGTTCAAGTGTAACGGTTTTTACATTCCCTCTATAAGTGACACCTTATGAGAAGTGTCCTTTTCTGTGTGACTTATTTCACTTAGAATCGTCGTACCTAAATCCACTCATCATGCTGCTACTAGCCTTATGACATTGATTTCATGGCTGAGTGATATTCCATTGTACATAAGGACCACCACTTCTTTATCCATTTTTTGCTTTCTTGGGATATTTAAGGTGGAATGAAGTGGAGGTCCTTGTCAACAGAGCAGCCCTAAACTTTGGGGTGCCTGTGTCTTGCTGATTTTCAATTTTCCCACTTTATACCCCCATGCGTGGAAGTGCCCTATGCTCTCTAAGCTGTGTTTTTTAGATGTTTCAGGACACACCGTACCCTTCTCCAGAGTGGCTCTTGGCAATTTACATCCCGCCCATCAGTGTAGCAAGGCTCCCATTTCTCCATGGCCTTTCCTGCATTTCTGGTTTTGACACTTTTTTCAGCATGGCCCTTTTGACCGATGGGAAGCGAGACTTCTTTGTAGCGCTGATTTGCCTTTCCAGGTTGCTTGGTTGGCCAAAAAGGGCGTATGCGTTTTTTCCTGAATATATTCAGGAAAAAACGCATACGCCCTTTTTGGCCAAGGGCATCATTGTCAACGTTTTGCCGCTTTTCATGTGCTTTAAAGGCGATTCGAATCTACCTCCTGAAATCTGTTTCCTGCAATTCTGCCTTGATTTCAAATCCTCTTCTTTGTCTTCCCTCAATATATTTGTGGATGAGAGTTATCATTTATAACTCCGCAGGTTTGTGAATTGCAGTGCCCTGAAGCTCCATTTTACAACTCGCTTTTTTAGGGAGCTGGCCGCAAAAGCGCAGGATGGCTTCAGGTCCTGTTCTGGTTCCAGGGGGCAGGCTGAGCCTGTGGTTAATTCTTCTTCCTGATGGGAAAATAGAGTGACCTGTGCCTGTCCCAACACCAAGATCTAGTCTCTCATTGGTTCCCCGTCTTCCCGTTCATCCTCAGGACAAATTGCAACCTGTACGGAACAGGATGTTAAAGGTGCTGATGCTCCAAGTAGGGAGATTGCTAGTAAAGTGGCTGGAATGGCCAACCCGAGCACAAGAAGATGAGAAATGAGGTGCATTTTAGAAACCTTTCCCCATCACATGGTGTACCATCTTCTGGGTTTCTCATTCATGTTTTTGATTTAGGAAGATGCCCTTGAACCTGGAGATTTGGGACCCATGCGATGGGTAGCACGCAGTATTACTTTAAAGGGTCTGCGTTTGCTCACCCAACCTCACCAAACCTCTCAGCCCCAAGAGTGTCCACCCTTATGTCTCATCCAGCAGTGGGTCTAGATATGGTCAATTCAGGTTGCATCACAGCCCCTGAACCAATTGTGTAAGAATTTCTCTCTCTCTCCCTCTCTTTGTTTCATGAGTTTTTAAAAGTAATTTATTTTTATAATGGGGTTTAGCTGCTTTTCACGGCTGTGTTTATGCCGCTTTACACCCACTTGACACACTAACAGAGAGATATCAATACATAGGTTTTAAGATTATTAGTAGTCAGATATATTCTTGTGCGGTGAATCGGGCGTGTTGAGTCCAGTTCTCTGAGCAAGGAGTAGGTCTTGTCTGTTACATATTGGGTTTATGGAACGGTATCTGAGCTAATTTGAAACTCTTGTTTTATGTATCACCCCACCTCACCTTTCCCGTTAAGCAGCCATAGTGTGTTTTCTGCTTGTGTGACTCTGTTCTGTTTTGTAATTCAGATCAAGTGTAACGGTTTTTACATTCCCTCTATAAGTGACACCTTATGAGAAGTGTCCTTTTCTGTGTGACTTATTTCACTTAGAATCGTCGTACCTAAATCCACTCATCATGCTGCTACTAGCCTTATGACTGATTTCATGGCTGAGGGATATTCCATTGTACATATGGACCTCAAATTTTTTATCCATTTTTCGCTTTCCTGGGATATTTAAGGTGGAATGAAGTGGAGGTCCTTGTCAACAGAACAGCCCTAAACTTTGGGGTGCCTGTGTCTTGCTGATTTTCAATTTTCCCACTTTATACCCCCATGCGTGGAAGTGCCCTATGCTCTCTAAGCTGTGTTTTTTAGATGTTTCAGGACACACCGTACCCTTCTCCAGAGTGGCTCTTGGCAATTTACATCCCGCCCACCAGTGTAGCAAGGCTCCCATTTCTCCATGGCCTTTCCTGCATTTCTGGTTTTGACACTTTTTTCAGCATGGCCCTTTTGACCGATGGGAAGCGAGACTTCTTTGTAGCGCTGATTTGCCTTTACAGGTTGCTTGGTTGGCCAAAAAGGGCGTATGCGTTTTTTCCTAAATATATTCAGGAAAAAACGCATACGCCCTTTTTGGCCAAGGGCATCATTGTCAACGTTTTGCCGCTTTTCATGTGCTTTAAAGGCGATTCGAATCTACCTCCTGAAATCTGTTTCCTGCAATTCTGCCTTGATTTCAAATCCTCTTCTTTGCCTTCCCTCAATATATTTGTGGATGAGAGTTATCATTTATAACTCCACAGGTTTGTGAATTGCAGTGCCCTGAAGCTCCATTTTACAACTCGCTTTTTTAGGGAGCTGGCCGCAAAAGCGCAGGATGGCTTCAGGTCCTGTTCTGGTTCCGGGGGGCAGGCTGAGCCTGTGGTTAATTCTTCTTCCTGATGGGAAAATAGAGTGACCTGTGCCTGTCCCAACACCAAGAGCTAGTCTCTCATTGGTTCCCCGTCTTCCCGTTCATCCTCAGGACAAATTGCAACCTGTACGGAACAGGAGGTTAAAGGTGCTGATGCTCCAAGTAGGGAGATTGCTAGTAAAGTGGCTGGAATGGCCAACCCGAGCACAAGAAGATGAGAAACGAGGTGCATTTTAGAAACCTTTCCCCATCACATGGTGTACCATCTTCTGGGTTTCTCATGCATGTTTTTGATTTAGGAAGATGCCCTTGAACCTGGAGATTTGGGACCCATGCGATGGGTAGCACGCAGTATTACTTTAAAGGGTCTGCGTTTGCTCACCCAACCTCACCAAACCTCTCAGCCCCAAGAGTGTCCACCCTTATGTCTCATCCAGCTGTGGGTCTAGATATGGTCAATTCAGGTTGCATCACAGCCCCTGAACGAATTGTGTAAGAATTTCTCTCTCTTTCCCTGTCTTTGTTTCATGGGTTTTTAAAAGTAATTTATTTTTATAATGGGGTTTAGCTGCTTTTCACGGCTGTGTTTATGTCGCTTTACACCCACTTGACACACTAACAGAGAGATATCAATACATAGGTTTTAAGATTATTAGTAGTCAGATATATTCTTGTGCGGTGAATCGGGCGTGTTGAGTCCAGTTCTCTGAGCAAGGAGTAGGTCTTGTCTGTTACATATTGGGTTTATGGAACGGTATCTGAGCTAATTTGAAACTCTTGTTTTATGTACCACCCCACCTCACCTTTCCCCTTAAGCAGCCATAGTGTGTTTTCTGCTTGTGTGACTCTGTTCTGTTTTGTAATTCAGTTCAAGTGTAACGGTTTTTACAGTCCCTCTATAAGTGACACCTTATGAGAAGTGTCCTTTTCTGTGTGACTTATTTCACTTAGAATCGTCGTACCTAAATCCACTCATCATGCTGCTGCTAGCCTTATGACATTGATTTCATGGCTGAGTGATATTCCATTGTACATAAGGACCACCACTTCTTTATCCATTTTTCGCTTTCTTGGGATATTTAAGGTGGAATGAAGTGGAGGTCCTTGTCAACAGAGCAGCCCTAAACTTTGGGGTGCCTGTGTCTTGCTGATTTTCAATTTTCCCACTTTATACCCCCATGCGTGGAAGTGCCCTATGCTCTCTAAGCTGTGTTTTTTAGATGTTTCAGGACACACCGTACCCTTCTCCAGAGTGGCTCTTGGCAATTTACATCCCGCCCATCAGTGTAGCAAGGCTCCCATTTCTCCATGGCCTTTCCTGCATTTCTGGTTTTGACACTTCTTTCAGCATGGCCCTTTTGACCGATGGGAAGCGAGACTTCTTTGTAGCGCTGATTTGCCTTTCCAGGTTGCTTGGTTGGCCAAAAAGGGCTTATGCGTTTTTTCCTGAATATATTCAGGAAAAAACGCATAAGCCCTTTTTGGCCAAGGGCATCATTGTCAACGTTTTGCCGCTTTTCATGTGCTTTAAAGGCGATTCGAATCTACCTCCTGAAATCTGTTTCCTGCAATTCTGCCTTGATTTCAAATCCTCTTCTTTGCCTTCCCTCAATATATTTGTGGATGAGAGTTATCATTTATAACTCCGCAGGTTTGTGAATTGCAGTGCCCTGAAGCTAGATTTTACAACTCGCTTTTTTAGGGAGCTGGCCGCAAAAGCTCAGGATGGCTTCAGGTCCTGTTCTGGTTCCGGGAGGCAGGCTGAGCCTGTGGTTAATTCTTCTTCCTGATGGGAAAATAGAGTGACCTGTGCCTGTCCCAACACCAAGAGCTAGTCTCTCATTGGTTCCCCGTCTTCCCGTTCATCCTCAGGACAAATTGCAACCTGTACGGAACAGGAGGTTAAAGGTGCTGATGCTCCAAGTAGGGAGATTGCTAGTAAAGTGGCTGGAATGGCCAACCCGAGCACAAGAAGATGAGAAATGAGGTGCATTTTAGAAACCTTTCCCCATCACACGGTGTACCATCTTCTGGGTTTCTCATTCATGTTTTTGATTTAGGAAGATGCCCTTGAACCTGGAGATTTGGGACCCATGCGATGGGTAGCACGCAGTATTACTTTAAAGGGTCTGCGTTTGCTCACCCAACCTCACCAAACCTCTCAGCCCCAAGAGTGTCCACCCTTATGTCTCATCCAGCTGTGGGTCTAGATATGGTCAATTCAGGTTGCATCACAGCCCCTGAACGAATTGTGTAAGAATTTCTCTCTCTTTCCCTGTCTTTGTTTCATGGGTTTTTAAAAGTAATTTATTTTTATAATGGGGTTTAGCTGCTTTTCACGGCTGTGTTTATGCCGCTTTACACCCACTTGACACACTAACAGAGAGATATCAATACATAGGTTTTAAGATTATTACTAGTCAGATATATTCTTGTGCGGTGAATCGGGCGTGTTGAGTCCAGTTCTCTGAGCAAGGAGTAGGTCTTGTCTGTTACATATTGGGTTTATGGAACGGTATCTGAGCTAATTTGAAACTCTTGTTTTATGTATCACCCCACCTCACCTTTCCCGTTAAGCAGCCATAGTGTGTTTTCTGCTTGTGTGACTCTGTTCTGTTTTGTAATTCAGTTCAAGTGTAACGGTTTTTACATTCCCTCTATAAGTGACACCTTATGAGAAGTGTCCTTTTCTGTGTGACTTATTTCACTTAGAATCGTCGTACCTAAATCCACTCATCATGCTGCTACTAGCCTTATGACATTGATTTCATGGCTGAGTGATATTCCATTGTACATAAGGACCACCACTTCTTTATCCATTTTTTGCTTTCTTGGGATATTTAAGGTGGAATGAAGTGGAGGTCCTTGTCAACAGAGCAGCCCTAAACTTTGGGGTGCCTGTGTCTTGCTGATTTTCAATTTTCCCACTTTATACCCCCATGCGTGGAAGTGCCCTATGCTCTCTAAGCTGTGTTTTTTAGATGTTTCAGGACACACCGTACCCTTCTCCAGAGTGGCTCTTGGCAATTTACATCCCGCCCATCAGTGTAGCAAGGCTCCCATTTCTCCATGGCCTTTCCTGCATTTATGGTTTTGACACTTTTTTCAGCATGGCCCTTTTGACCGATGGGAAGCGAGACTTCTTTGTAGCGCTGATTTGCCTTTCCAGGTTGCTTGGTTGGCCAAAAAGGGCGTATGCGTTTTTTCCTGAATATATTCAGGAAAAAACGCATACGCCCTTTTTGGCCAAGGGCATCATTGTCAACGTTTTGCCGCTTTTCATGTGCTTTAAAGGCGATTCGAATCTACCTCCTGAAATCTGTTTCCTGCAATTCTGCCTTGATTTCAAATCCTCTTCTTTGTCTTCCCTCAATATATTTGTGGATGAGAGTTATCATTTATAACTCCGCAGGTTTGTGAATTGCAGTGCCCTGAAGCTCCATTTTACAACTCGCTTTTTTAGGGAGCTGGCCGCAAAAGCGCAGGATGGCTTCAGGTCCTGTTCTGGTTCCAGGGGGCAGGCTGAGCCTGTGGTTAATTCTTCTTCCTGATGGGAAAATAGAGTGACCTGTGCCTGTCCCAACACCAAGATCTAGTCTCTCATTGGTTCCCCGTCTTCCCGTTCATCCTCAGGACAAATTGCAACCTGTACGGAACAGGATGTTAAAGGTGCTGATGCTCCAAGTAGGGAGATTGCTAGTAAAGTGGCTGGAATGGCCAACCCGAGCACAAGAAGATGAGAAATGAGGTGCATTTTAGAAACCTTTCCCCATCACATGGTGTACCATCTTCTGGGTTTCTCATTCATGTTTTTGATTTAGGAAGATGCCCTTGAACCTGGAGATTTGGGACCCATGCGATGGGTAGCACGCAGTATTACTTTAAAGGGTCTGCGTTTGCTCACCCAACCTCACCAAACCTCTCAGCCCCAAGAGTGTCCACCCTTATGTCTCATCCAGCAGTGGGTCTAGATATGGTCAATTCAGGTTGCATCACAGCCCCTGAACCAATTGTGTAAGAATTTCTCTCTCTCTCCCTCTCTTTGTTTCATGAGTTTTTAAAAGTAATTTATTTTTATAATGGGGTTTAGCTGCTTTTCACGGCTGTGTTTATGCCGCTTTACACCCACTTGACACACTAACAGAGAGATATCAATACATAGGTTTTAAGATTATTAGTAGTCAGATATATTCTTGTGCGGTGAATCGGGCGTGTTGAGTCCAGTTCTCTGAGCAAGGAGTAGGTCTTGTCTGTTACATATTGGGTTTATGGAACGGT
Organism: Balaenoptera physalus; assembly: GCF_965194825.1. Classification (NCBI taxonomy): domain Eukaryota; kingdom Metazoa; phylum Chordata; class Mammalia; order Artiodactyla; family Balaenopteridae; genus Balaenoptera; species Balaenoptera physalus. Next base: position 1,505,887 of record NW_028126441.1, on the reverse strand, counting down.
ATCTGAGCTAATTTGAAACTCTTGTTTTATGTATCACCCCACCTCACCTTTCCCGTTAAGCAGCCATAGTGTGTTTTCTGCTTGTGTGACTCTGTTCTGTTTTGTAATTCAGATCAAGTGTAACGGTTTTTACATTCCCTCTATAAGTGACACCTTATGAGAAGTGTCCTTTTCTGTGTGACTTATTTCACTTAGAATCGTCGTACCTAAATCCACTCATCATGCTGCTACTAGCCTTATGACTGATTTCATGGCTGAGGGATATTCCATTGTACATATGGACCTCAAATTTTTTATCCATTTTTCGCTTTCCTGGGATATTTAAGGTGGAATGAAGTGGAGGTCCTTGTCAACAGAACAGCCCTAAACTTTGGGGTGCCTGTGTCTTGCTGATTTTCAATTTTCCCACTTTATACCCCCATGCGTGGAAGTGCCCTATGCTCTCTAAGCTGTGTTTTTTAGATGTTTCAGGACACACCGTACCCTTCTCCAGAGTGGCTCTTGGCAATTTACATCCCGCCCACCAGTGTAGCAAGGCTCCCATTTCTCCATGGCCTTTCCTGCATTTCTGGTTTTGACACTTTTTTCAGCATGGCCCTTTTGACCGATGGGAAGCGAGACTTCTTTGTAGCGCTGATTTGCCTTTACAGGTTGCTTGGTTGGCCAAAAAGGGCGTATGCGTTTTTTCCTAAATATATTCAGGAAAAAACGCATACGCCCTTTTTGGCCAAGGGCATCATTGTCAACGTTTTGCCGCTTTTCATGTGCTTTAAAGGCGATTCGAATCTACCTCCTGAAATCTGTTTCCTGCAATTCTGCCTTGATTTCAAATCCTCTTCTTTGCCTTCCCTCAATATATTTGTGGATGAGAGTTATCATTTATAACTCCACAGGTTTGTGAATTGCAGTGCCCTGAAGCTCCATTTTACAACTCGCTTTTTTAGGGAGCTGGCCGCAAAAGCGCAGGATGGCTTCAGGTCCTGTTCTGGTTCCGGGGGGCAGGCTGAGCCTGTGGTTAATTCTTCTTCCTGATGGGAAAATAGAGTGACCTGTGCCTGTCCCAACACCAAGAGCTAGTCTCTCATTGGTTCCCCGTCTTCCCGTTCATCCTCAGGACAAATTGCAACCTGTACGGAACAGGAGGTTAAAGGTGCTGATGCTCCAAGTAGGGAGATTGCTAGTAAAGTGGCTGGAATGGCCAACCCGAGCACAAGAAGATGAGAAACGAGGTGCATTTTAGAAACCTTTCCCCATCACATGGTGTACCATCTTCTGGGTTTCTCATGCATGTTTTTGATTTAGGAAGATGCCCTTGAACCTGGAGATTTGGGACCCATGCGATGGGTAGCACGCAGTATTACTTTAAAGGGTCTGCGTTTGCTCACCCAACCTCACCAAACCTCTCAGCCCCAAGAGTGTCCACCCTTATGTCTCATCCAGCTGTGGGTCTAGATATGGTCAATTCAGGTTGCATCACAGCCCCTGAACGAATTGTGTAAGAATTTCTCTCTCTTTCCCTGTCTTTGTTTCATGGGTTTTTAAAAGTAATTTATTTTTATAATGGGGTTTAGCTGCTTTTCACGGCTGTGTTTATGTCGCTTTACACCCACTTGACACACTAACAGAGAGATATCAATACATAGGTTTTAAGATTATTAGTAGTCAGATATATTCTTGTGCGGTGAATCGGGCGTGTTGAGTCCAGTTCTCTGAGCAAGGAGTAGGTCTTGTCTGTTACATATTGGGTTTATGGAACGGTATCTGAGCTAATTTGAAACTCTTGTTTTATGTATCACCCCACCTCTCCTTTCCCCTTAAGCAGCCATAGTGTGTTTTCTGCTTGTGTGACTCTGTTCTGTTTTGTAATTCAGTTCAAGTGTAACGGTTTTTACAGTCCCTCTATAAGTGACACCTTATGAGAAGTGTCCTTTTCTGTGTGACTTATTTCACTTAGAATCGTCGTACCTAAATCCACTCATCATGCTGCTGCTAGCCTTATGACATTGATTTCATGGCTGAGTGATATTCCATTGTACATAAGGACCACCACTTCTTTATCCATTTTTCGCTTTCTTGGGATATTTAAGGTGGAATGAAGTGGAGGTCCTTGTCAACAGAGCAGTCCTAAACTTTGGGGTGCCTGTGTCTTGCTGATTTTCAATTTTCCCACTTTATACCCCCATGCGTGGAAGTGCCCTATGCTCTCTAAGCTGTGTTTTTTAGATGTTTCAGGACACACCGTACCCTTCTCCAGAGTGGCTCTTGGCAATTTACATCCCGCCCATCAGTGTAGCAAGGCTCCCATTTCTCCATGGCCTTTCCTGCATTTCTGGTTTTGACACTTTTTTCAGCATGGCCCTTTTGACCGATGGGAAGCGAGACTTCTTTGTAGCGCTGATTTGCCTTTCCAGGTTGCTTGGTTGGCCAAAAAGGGCTTATGCGTTTTTTCCTGAATATATTCAGGAAAAAACGCATAAGCCCTTTTTGGCCTAGGGCATCATTGTCAACGTTTTGCCGCTTTTCATGTGCTTTAAAGGCGATTCGAATCTACCTCCTGAAATCTGTTTCCTGCAATTCTGCCTTGATTTCAAATCCTCTTCTTTGCCTTCCCTCAATATATTTGTGGATGAGAGTTATCATTTATAACTCCGCAGGTTTGTGAATTGCAGTGCCCTGAAGCTCCATTTTACAACTCGCTTTTTTAGGGAGCTGGCCGCAAAAGCTCAGGATGGCTTCAGGTCCTGTTCTGGTTCCGGGAGGCAGGCTGAGCCTGTGGTTAATTCTTCTTCCTGATGGGAAAATAGAGTGACCTGTGCCTGTCCCAACACCAAGAGCTAGTCTCTCATTGGTTCCCCGTCTTCCCGTTCATCCTCAGGACAAATTGCAACCTGTACGGAACAGGAGGTTAAAGGTGCTGATGCTCCAAGTAGGGAGATTGCTAGTAAAGTGGCTGGAATGGCCAACCCGAGCACAAGAAGATGAGAAATGAGGTGCATTTTAGAAACCTTTCCCCATCACACGGTGTACCATCTTCTGGGTTTCTCATTCATGTTTTTGATTTAGGAAGATGCCCTTGAACCTGGAGATTTGGGACCCATGCGATGGGTAGCACGCAGTATTACTTTAAAGGGTCTGCGTTTGCTCACCCAACCTCACCAAACCTCTCAGCCCCAAGAGTGTCCACCCTTATGTCTCATCCAGCTGTGGGTCTAGATATGGTCAATTCAGGTTGCATCACAGCCCCTGAACGAATTGTGTAAGAATTTCTCTCTCTTTCCCTGTCTTTGTTTCATGGGTTTTTAAAAGTAATTTATTTTTATAATGGGGTTTAGCTGCTTTTCACGGCTGTGTTTATGCCGCTTTACACCCACTTGACACACTAACAGAGAGATATCAATACATAGGTTTTAAGATTATTACTAGTCAGATATATTCTTGTGCGGTGAATCGGGCGTGTTGAGTCCAGTTCTCTGAGCAAGGAGTAGGTCTTGTCTGTTACATATTGGGTTTATGGAACGGTATCTGAGCTAATTTGAAACTCTTGTTTTATGTATCACCCCACCTCACCTTTCCCGTTAAGCAGCCATAGTGTGTTTTCTGCTTGTGTGACTCTGTTCTGTTTTGTAATTCAGTTCAAGTGTAACGGTTTTTACATTCCCTCTATAAGTGACACCTTATGAGAAGTGTCCTTTTCTGTGTGACTTATTTCACTTAGAATCGTCGTACCTAAATCCACTCATCATGCTGCTACTAGCCTTATGACATTGATTTCATGGCTGAGTGATATTCCATTGTACATAAGGACCACCACTTCTTTATCCATTTTTTGCTTTCTTGGGATATTTAAGGTGGAATGAAGTGGAGGTCCTTGTCAACAGAGCAGCACTAAACTTTGGGGTGCCTGTGTCTTGCTGATTTTCAATTTTCCCACTTTATACCCCCATGCGTGGAAGTGCCCTATGCTCTCTAAGCTGTGTTTTTTAGATGTTTCAGGACACACCGTACCCTTCTCCAGAGTGGCTCTTGGCAATTTACATCCCGCCCATCAGTGTAGCAAGGCTCCCATTTCTCCATGGCCTTTCCTGCATTTATGGTTTTGACACTTTTTTCAGCATGGCCCTTTTGACCGATGGGAAGCGAGACTTCTTTGTAGCGCTGATTTGCCTTTCCAGGTTGCTTGGTTGGCCAAAAAGGGCGTATGCGTTTTTTCCTGAATATATTCAGGAAAAAACGCATACGCCCTTTTTGGCCAAGGGCATCATTGTCAACGTTTTGCCGCTTTTCATGTGCTTTAAAGGCGATTCGAATCTACCTCCTGAAATCTGTTTCCTGCAATTCTGCCTTGATTTCAAATCCTCTTCTTTGTCTTCCCTCAATATATTTGTGGATGAGAGTTATCATTTATAACTCCGCAGGTTTGTGAATTGCAGTGCCCTGAAGCTCCATTTTACAACTCGCTTTTTTAGGGAGCTGGCCGCAAAAGCGCAGGATGGCTTCAGGTCCTGTTCTGGTTCCAGGGGGCAGGCTGAGCCTGTGGTTAATTCTTCTTCCTGATGGGAAAATAGAGTGACCTGTGCCTGTCCCAACACCAAGATCTAGTCTCTCATTGGTTCCCCGTCTTCCCGTTCATCCTCAGGACAAATTGCAACCTGTACGGAACAGGATGTTAAAGGTGCTGATGCTCCAAGTAGGGAGATTGCTAGTAAAGTGGCTGGAATGGCCAACCCGAGCACAAGAAGATGAGAAATGAGGTGCATTTTAGAAACCTTTCCCCATCACATGGTGTACCATCTTCTGGGTTTCTCATTCATGTTTTTGATTTAGGAAGATGCCCTTGAACCTGGAGATTTGGGACCCATGCGATGGGTAGCACGCAGTATTACTTTAAAGGGTCTGCGTTTGCTCACCCAACCTCACCAAACCTCTCAGCCCCAAGAGTGTCCACCCTTATGTCTCATCCAGCAGTGGGTCTAGATATGGTCAATTCAGGTTGCATCACAGCCCCTGAACCAATTGTGTAAGAATTTCTCTCTCTCTCCCTCTCTTTGTTTCATGAGTTTTTAAAAGTAATTTATTTTTATAATGGGGTTTAGCTGCTTTTCACGGCTGTGTTTATGCCGCTTTACACCCACTTGACACACTAACAGAGAGATATCAATACATAGGTTTTAAGATTATTAGTAGTCAGATATATTCTTGTGCGGTGAATCGGGCGTGTTGAGTCCAGTTCTCTGAGCAAGGAGTAGGTCTTGTCTGTTACATATTGGGTTTATGGAACGGTATCTGAGCTAATTTGAAACTCTTGTTTTATGTATCACCCCACCTCACCTTTCCCGTTAAGCAGCCATAGTGTGTTTTCTGCTTGTGTGACTCTGTTCTGTTTTGTAATTCAGATCAAGTGTAACGGTTTTTACATTCCCTCTATAAGTGACACCTTATGAGAAGTGTCCTTTTCTGTGTGACTTATTTCACTTAGAATCGTCGTACCTAAATCCACTCATCATGCTGCTACTAGCCTTATGACTGATTTCATGGCTGAGGGATATTCCATTGTACATATGGACCTCAAATTTTTTATCCATTTTTCGCTTTCCTGGGATATTTAAGGTGGAATGAAGTGGAGGTCCTTGTCAACAGAACAGCCCTAAACTTTGGGGTGCCTGTGTCTTGCTGATTTTCAATTTTCCCACTTTATACCCCCATGCGTGGAAGTGCCCTATGCTCTCTAAGCTGTGTTTTTTAGATGTTTCAGGACACACCGTACCCTTCTCCAGAGTGGCTCTTGGCAATTTACATCCCGCCCACCAGTGTAGCAAGGCTCCCATTTCTCCATGGCCTTTCCTGCATTTCTGGTTTTGACACTTTTTTCAGCATGGCCCTTTTGACCGATGGGAAGCGAGACTTCTTTGTAGCGCTGATTTGCCTTTACAGGTTGCTTGGTTGGCCAAAAAGGGCGTATGCGTTTTTTCCTGAATATATTCAGGAAAAAACGCATACGCCCTTTTTGGCCAAGGGCATCATTGTCAACGTTTTGCCGCTTTTCATGTGCTTTAAAGGCGATTCGAATCTACCTCCTGAAATCTGTTTCCTGCAATTCTGCCTTGATTTCAAATCCTCTTCTTTGCCTTCCCTCAATATATTTGTGGATGAGAGTTATCATTTATAACTCCGCAGGTTTGTGAATTGCAGTGCCCTGAAGCTCCATTTTACAACTCGCTTTTTTAGGGAGCTGGCCGCAAAAGCGCAGGATGGCTTCAGGTCCTGTTCTGGTTCCGGGGGGCAGGCTGAGCCTGTGGTTAATTCTTCTTCCTGATGGGAAAATAGAGTGACCTGTGCCTCTCCCAACACCAAGAGCTAGTCTCTCATTGGTTCCCCGTCTTCCCGTTCATCCTCAGGACAAATTGCAACCTGTACGGAACAGGAGGTTAAAGGTGCTGATGCTCCAAGTAGGGAGATTGCTAGTAAAGTGGCTGGAATGGCCAACCCGAGCACAAGAAGATGAGAAATGAGGTGCATTTTAGAAACCTTTCCCCATCACATGGTGTACCATCTTCTGGGTTTCTCATGCATGTTTTTGATTTAGGAAGATGCCCTTGAACCTGGAGATTTGGGACCCATGCGATGGGTAGCACGCAGTATTACTTTAAAGGGTCTGCGTTTGCTCACCCAACCTCACCAAACCTCTCAGCCCCAAGAGTGTCCACCCTTATGTCTCATCCAGCTGTGGGTCTAGATATGGTCAATTCAGGTTGCATCACAGCCCCTGAACGAATTGTGTAAGAATTTCTCTCTCTTTCCCTGTCTTTGTTTCATGGGTTTTTAAAAGTAATTTATTTTTATAATGGGGTTTAGCTGCTTTTCACGGCTGTGTTTATGTCGCTTTACACCCACTTGACACACTAACAGAGAGATATCAATACATAGGTTTTAAGATTATTAGTAGTCAGATATATTCTTGTGCGGTGAATCGGGCGTGTTGAGTCCAGTTCTCTGAGCAAGGAGTAGGTCTTGTCTGTTACATATTGGGTTTATGGAACGGTATCTGAGCTAATTTGAAACTCTTGTTTTATGTATCACCCCACCTCACCTTTCCCCTTAAGCAGCCATAGTGTGTTTTCTGCTTGTGTGACTCTGTTCTGTTTTGTAATTCAGTTCAAGTGTAACGGTTTTTACAGTCCCTCTATAAGTGACACCTTATGAGAAGTGTCCTTTTCTGTGTGACTTATTTCACTTAGAATCGTCGTACCTAAATCCACTCATCATGCTGCTGCTAGCCTTATGACATTGATTTCATGGCTGAGTGATATTCCATTGTACATAAGGACCACCACTTCTTTATCCATTTTTCGCTTTCTTGGGATATTTAAGGTGGAATGAAGTGGAGGTCCTTGTCAACAGAGCAGCCCTAAACTTTGGGGTGCCTGTGTCTTGCTGATTTTCAATTTTCCCACTTTATACCCCCATGCGTGGAAGTGCCCTATGCTCTCTAAGCTGTGTTTTTTAGATGTTTCAGGACACACCGTACCCTTCTCCAGAGTGGCTCTTGGCAATTTACATCCCGCCCATCAGTGTAGCAAGGCTCCCATTTCTCCATGGCCTTTCCTGCATTTCTGGTTTTGACACTTCTTTCAGCATGGCCCTTTTGACCGATGGGAAGCGAGACTTCTTTGTAGCGCTGATTTGCCTTTCCAGGTTGCTTGGTTGGCCAAAAAGGGCGTATGCGTTTTTTCCTGAATATATTCAGGAAAAAACGCATACGCCCTTTTTGGCCAAGGGCATCATTGTCAACGTTTTGCCGCTTTTCATGTGCTTTAAAGGCGATTCGAATCTACCTCCTGAAATCTGTTTCCTGCAATTCTGCCTTGATTTCAAATCCTCTTCTTTGTCTTCCCTCAATATATTTGTGGATGAGAGTTATCATTTATAACTCCGCAGGTTTGTGAATTGCAGTGCCCTGAAGCTCCATTTTACAACTCGCTTTTTTAGGGAGCTGGCCGCAAAAGCGCAGGATGGCTTCAGGTCCTGTTCTGGTTCCAGGGGGCAGGCTGAGCCTGTGGTTCATTCTTCTTCCTGATGGGAAAATAGAGTGACCTGTGCCTGTCCCAACACCAAGAGCTAGTCTCTCATTGGTTCCCCGTCTTCCCGTTCATCCTCAGGACAAATTGCAACCTGTACGGAACAGGATGTTAAAGGTGCTGATGCTCCAAGTAGGGAGATTGCTAGTAAAGTGGCTGGAATGGCCAACTCGAGCACAAGAAGATGAGAAATGAGGTGCATTTTAGAAACCTTTCCCCATCACACGGTGTACCATCTTCTGGGTTTCTCATTCATGTTTTTGATTTAGGAAGATGCCCTTGAACCTGGAGATTTGGGACCCATGCGATGGGTAGCACGCAGTATTACTTTAAAGGGTCTGCGTTTGCTCACCCAACCTCACCAAACCTCTCAGCCCCAAGAGTGTCCACCCTTATGTCTCATCCAGCAGTGGGTCTAGATATGGTCAATTCAGGTTGCATCACAGCCCCTGAACCAATTGTGTAAGAATTTCTCTCTCTTTCCCTCTCTTTGTTTCATGGGTTTTTAAAAGTAATTTATTTTTATAATGGGGTTTAGCTGCTTTTCACGGCTGTGTTTATGCCGCTTTACACCCACTTGACACACTAACAGAGAGATATCAATACATAGGTTTTAAGATTATTAGTAGTCAGATATATTCTTGTGTGGTGAATCGGGCGTGTTGAGTCCAGTTCTCTGAGCAAGGAGTAGGTCTTGTCTGTTACATATTGGGTTTATGGAACGGTATCTGAGCTAATTTGAAACTCTTGTTTTATGTATCACCCCACCTCACCTTTCCCCTTAAGCAGCCATAGTGTGTTTTCTGCTTGTGTGACTCTGTTCTGTTTTGTAATTCAGATCAAGTGTAACGGTTTTTACATTCCCTCTATAAGTGACACCTTATGAGAAGTGTCCTTTTCTGTGTGACTTATTTCACTTAGAATCGTCGTACCTAAATCCACTCATCATGCTGCTACTAGCCTTATGACTGATTTCATGGCTGAGGGATATTCCATTGTACATATGGACCTCAAATTTTTTATCCATTTTTCGCTTTCCTGGGATATTTAAGGTGGAATGAAGTGGAGGTCCTTGTCAACAGAGCAGCCCTAAACTTTGGGGTGCCTGTGTCTTGCTGATTTTCAATTTTCCCACTTTATACCCCCATGCGTGGAAGTGCCCTATGCTCTCTAAGCTGTGTTTTTTAGATGTTTCAGGACACACCGTACCCTTCTCCAGAGTGGCTCCTGGCAATTTACATCCCGCCCACCAGTGTAGCAAGGCTCCCATTTCTCCATGGCCTTTCCTGCATTTCTGGTTTTGACACTTTTTTCAGCATGGCCCTTTTGACCGATGGGAAGCGAGACTTCTTTGTAGCGCTGATTTGCCTTTACAGGTTGCTTGGTTGGCCAAAAAGGGCGTATGCGTTTTTTCCTGAATATATTCAGGAAAAAACGCATACGCCCTTTTTGGCCAAGGGCATCATTGTCAACGTTTTGCCGCTTTTCATGTGCTTTAAAGGCGATTCGAATCTACCTCCTGAAATCTGTTTCCTGCAATTCTGCCTTGATTTCAAATCCTCTTCTTTGCCTTCCCTCAATATATTTGTGGATGAGAGTTATCATTTATAACTCCGCAGGTTTGTGAATTGCAGTGCCCTGAAGCTCCATTTTACAACTCGCTTTTTTAGGGAGCTGGCCGCAAAAGCGCAGGATGGCTTCAGGTCCTGTTCTGGTTCCGGGGGGCAGGCTGAGCCTGTGGTTAATTCTTCTTCCTGATGGGAAAATAGAGTGACCTGTGCCTGTCCCAACACCAAGAGCTAGTCTCTCATTGGTTCCCCGTCTTCCCGTTCATCCTCAGGACAAATTGCAACCTGTACGGAACAGGAGGTTAAAGGTGCTGATGCTCCAAGTAGGGAGATTGCTAGTAAAGTGGCTGGAATGGCCAACCCGAGCACAAGAAGATGAGAAATGAGGTGCATTTTAGAAACCTTTCCCCATCACATGGTGTACCATCTTCTGGGTTTCTCATGCATGTTTTTGATTTAGGAAGATGCCCTTGAACCTGGAGATTTGGGACCCATGCGATGGGTAGCACGCAGTATTACTTTAAAGGGTCTGCGTTTGCTCACCCAACCTCACCAAACCTCTCAGCCCCAAGAGTGTCCACCCTTATGTCTCATCCAGCTGTGGGTCTAGATATGGTCAATTCAGGTTGCATCACAGCCCCTGAACGAATTGTGTAAGAATTTCTCTCTCTTTCCCTGTCTTTGTTTCATGGGTTTTTAAAAGTAATTTATTTTTATAATGGGGTTTAGCTGCTTTTCACGGCTGTGTTTATGTCGCTTTACACCCACTTGACACACTAACAGAGAGATATCAATACATAGGTTTTAAGATTATTAGTAGTCAGATATATTCTTGTGCGGTGAATCGGGCGTGTTGAGTCCAGTTCTCTGAGCAAGGAGTAGGTCTTGTCTGTTACATATTGGGTTTATGGAACGGTATCTGAGCTAATTTGAAACTCTTGTTTTATGTATCACCCCACCTCACCTTTCCCCTTAAGCAGCCATAGTGTGTTTTCTGCTTGTGTGACTCTGTTCTGTTTTGTAATTCAGTTCAAGTGTAACGGTTTTTACAGTCCCTCTATAAGTGACACCTTATGAGAAGTGTCCTTTTCTGTGTGACTTATTTCACTTAGAATCGTCGTACCTAAATCCACTCATCATGCTGCTGCTAGCCTTATGACATTGATTTCATGGCTGAGTGATATTCCATTGTACATAAGGACCACCACTTCTTTATCCATTTTTCGCTTTCTTGGGATATTTAAGGTGGAATGAAGTGGAGGTCCTTGTCAACAGAGCAGCCCTAAACTTTGGGGTGCCTGTGTCTTGCTGATTTTCAATTTTCCCACTTTATACCCCCATGCGTGGAAGTGCCCTATGCTCTCTAAGCTGTGTTTTTTAGATGTTTCAGGACACACCGTACCCTTCTCCAGAGTGGCTCTTGGCAATTTACATCCCGCCAATCAGTGTAGCAAGGCTCCCATTTCTCCAAGGTCTTTCCTGCATTTCTGGTTTTGACACTTTTTTCAGCATGGCCCTTTTGACCGATGGGAAGCGAGACTTCTTTGTAGCGCTGATTTGCATTTCCAGGTTGCTTGGTTGGCCAAAAAGGGCTTATGCGTTTTTTCCTGAATATATTCAGGAAAAAACGCATAAGCCCTTTTTGGCCAAGGGCATCATTGTCAACGTTTTGCCGCTTTTCATGTGCTTTAAAGGCGATTCGAATCTACCTCCTGAAATCTGTTTCCTGCAATTCTGCCTTGATTTCAAATCCTCTTCTTTGCCTTCCCTCAATATATTTGTGGATGAGAGTTATCATTTATAACTCCGCAGGTTTGTGAATTGCAGTGCCCTGAAGCTCCATTTTACAACTCGCTTTTTTAGGGAGCTGGCCGCAAAAGCGCAGGATGGCTTCAGGTCCTGTTCTGGTTCCAGGGGGCAGGCTGAGCCTGTGGTTAATTCTTCTTCCTGATGGGAAAATAGAGTGACCTGTGCCTGTCCCAACACCTAGAGCTAGTCTCTCATTGGTTCCCCGTCTTCCCGTTCATCCTCAGGACAAATTGCAACCTGTACGGAAAAGGATGTTAAAGGTGCTGATGCTCCAAGTAGGGAGATTGCTAGTAAAGTGGCTGGAATGGCCAACCCGAGCACAAGAAGATGAGAAATGAGGTGCATTTTAGAAACCTTTCCCCATCACACGGTGTACCATCTTCTGGGTTTCTCATTCATGTTTTTGATTTAGGAAGATGCCCTTGAACCTGGAGATTTGGGACCCATGCGATGGGGAGCACGCAGTATTACTTTAAAGGGTCTGCGTTTGCTCACCCAACCTCACCAAACCTCTCAGCCCCAAGAGTGTCCACCCTTATGTCTCATCCAGCTGTGGGTCTAGATATGGTCAATTCAGGTTGCATCACAGCCCCTCAACGAATTGTGTAAGAATTTCTCTCTCTTTCCCTGTCTTTGTTTCATGGGTTTTTAAAAGTAATTTATTTTTATAATGGGGTTTAGCTGCTTTTCACGGCTGTGTTTATGTCGCTTTACACCCACTTGACACACTAACAGAGAGATATCAATACATAGGTTTTAAGATTATTACTAGTCAGATATATTCTTGTGCGGTGAATCGGGCGTGTTGAGTCCAGTTCTCTGAGCAAGGAGTAGGTCTTGTCTGTTACATATTGGGTTTATGGAACGGTATCTGAGCTAATTTGAAACTCTTGTTTTATGTATCACCCCACCTCACCTTTCCCCTTAAGCAGCCATAGTGTGTTTTCTGCTTGTGTGACCCTGTTCTGTTTTGTAATTCAGTTCAAGTGTAACGGTTTTTACAGTCCCTCTATAAGTGACACCTTATGAGAAGTGTCCTTTTCTGTGTGACTTATTTCACTTAGAATCGTCGTACCTAAATCCACTCATCATGCTGCTGCTAGCCTTATGACATTGATTTCATGGCTGAGTGATATTCCATTGTACATAAGGACCACCACTTCTTTATCCATTTTTCGCTTTCTTGGGATATTTAAGGTGGAATGAAGTGGAGGTCCTTGTCAACAGAGCAGCCCTAAACTTTGGGGTGCTTGTGTCTTGCTGATTTTCAATTTTCCCACTTTATACCCCCATGCGTGGAAGTGCCCTATGCTCTCTAAGCTGTGTTTTTTAGATGTTTCAGGACACACCGTACCCTTCTCCAGAGTGGCTCTTGGCAATTTACATCCCGCCCATCAGTGTAGCAAGGCTCCCATTTCTCCATGGCCTTTCCTGCATTTCTGGTTTTGACACTTTTTTCAGCATGGCCCTTTTGACCGATGGGAAGCGAGACTTCTTTGTAGCGCTGATTTGCCTTTCCAGGTTGCTTGGTTGGCCAAAAAGGGCTTATGCGTTTTTTCCTGAATATATTCAGGAAAAAACGCATAAGCCCTTTTTGGCCAAGGGCATCATTGTCAACGTTTTGCCGCTTTTCATGTGCTTTAAAGGCGATTCGAATCTACCTCCTGAAATCTGTTTCCTGCAATTCTGCCTTGATTTCAAATCCTCTTCTTTGCCTTCCCTCAATATATTTGTGGATGAGAGTTATCATTTATAACTCCGCAGGTTTGTGAATTGCAGTGCCCTGAAGCTCCATTTTACAACTCGCTTTTTTAGGGAGCTGGCCGCAAAAGCTCAGGATGGCTTCAGGTCCTGTTCTGGTTCCGGGGGGCAGGCTGAGCCTGTGGTTAATTCTTCTTCCTAATGGGAAAATAGAGTGACCTGTGCCTGTCCCAACACCAAGAGCTAGTCTCTCATTGGTTCCCCGTCTTCCCGTTCATCCTCAGGACAAATTGCAACCTGTACGGAACAGGAGGTTAAAGGTGCTGATGCTCCAAGTAGGGAGATTGCTAGTAAAGTGGCTGGAATGGCCAACCCGAGCACAAGAAGATGAGAATTGAGGTGCATTTTAGAAACCTTTCCCCATCACACGGTGTACCATCTTCTGGGTTTCTCATTCATGTTTTTGATTTAGGAAGATGCCCTTGAACCTGGAGATTTGGGACCCATGCGATGGGTAGCACGCAGTATTACTTTAAAGGGTCTGCGTTTGCTCACCCAACCTCACCAAACCTCTCAGCCCCAAGAGTGTCCACCCTTATGTCTCATCCAGCAGTGGGTCTAGATATGGTCAATTCAGGTTGCATCACAGCCCCTGAACCAATTGTGTAAGAATTTCTCTCTCTTTTCCTGTCTTTGTTTCATGGGTTTTTAAAAGTAATTTATTTTTATAATGGGGTTTAGCTGCTTTTCACGGCTGTGTTTATGCCGCTTTACACCCACTTGACACACTAACAGAGAGATATCAATACATAGGTTTTAAGATTATTAGTAGTCAGATATATTCTTGTGCGGTGAATCGGGCGTGTTGAGTCCAGTTCTCTGAGCAAGGAGTAGGTCTTGTCTGTTACATATTGGGTTTATGGAACGGTATCTGAGCTAATTTGAAACTCTTGTTTTATGTATCACCCCACCTCACCTTTCCCGTTAAGCAGCCATAGTGTGTTTTCTGCTTGTGTGACTCTGTTCTGTTTTGTAATTCAGTTCAAGTGTAACGGTTTTTACATTCCCTCTATAAGTGACACCTTATGAGAAGTGTCCTTTTCTGTGTGACTTATTTCACTTAGAATCGTCGTACCTAAATCCACTCATCATGCTGCTGCTAGCCTTATGACATTGATTTCATGGCTGAGTGATATTCCATTGTACATAAGGACCACCACTTCTTTATCCATTTTTCGCTTTCTTGGGATATTTAAGGTGGAATGAAGTGGAGGTCCTTGTCAACAGAGCAGCCCTAAACTTTGGGGTGCTTGTGTCTTGCTGATTTTCAATTTTCCCACTTTATACCCCCATGCGTGGAAGTGCCCTATGCTCTCTAAGCTGTGTTTTTTAGATGTTTCAGGACACACCGTACCCTTCTCCAGAGTGGCTCTTGGCAATTTACATCCCGCCCATCAGTGTAGCAAGGCTCCCATTTCTCCATGGCCTTTCCTGCATTTCTGGTTTTGACACTTTTTTCAGCATGGCCCTTTTGACCGATGGGAAGCGAGACTTCTTTGTAGCGCTGATTTGCCTTTCCAGGTTGCTTGGTTGGCCAAAAAGGGCTTATGCGTTTTTTCCTGAATATATTCAGGAAAAAACGCATAAGCCCTTTTTGGCCAAGGGCATCATTGTCAACGTTTTGCCGCTTTTCATGTGCTTTAAAGGCGATTCGAATCTACCTCCTGAAATCTGTTTCCTGCAATTCTGCCTTGATTTCAAATCCTCTTCTTTGCCTTCCCTCAATATATTTGTGGATGAGAGTTATCATTTATAACTCCGCAGGTTTGTGAATTGCAGTGCCCTGAAGCTCCATTTTACAACTCGCTTTTTTAGGGAGCTGGCCGCAAAAGCTCAGGATGGCTTCAGGTCCTGTTCTGGTTCCGGGGGGCAGGCTGAGCCTGTGGTTAATTCTTCTTCCTAATGGGAAAATAGAGTGACCTGTGCCTGTCCCAACACCAAGAGCTAGTCTCTCATTGGTTCCCCGTCTTCCCGTTCATCCTCAGGACAAATTGCAACCTGTACGGAACAGGAGGTTAAAGGTGCTGATGCTCCAAGTAGGGAGATTGCTAGTAAAGTGGCTGGAATGGCCAACCCGAGCACAAGAAGATGAGAATTGAGGTGCATTTTAGAAACCTTTCCCCATCACACGGTGTACCATCTTCTGGGTTTCTCATTCATGTTTTTGATTTAGGAAGATGCCCTTGAACCTGGAGATTTGGGACCCATGCGATGGGTAGCACGCAGTATTACTTTAAAGGGTCTGCGTTTGCTCACCCAACCTCACCAAACCTCTCAGCCCCAAGAGTGTCCACCCTTATGTCTCATCCAGCAGTGGGTCTAGATATGGTCAATTCAGGTTGCATCACAGCCCCTGAACCAATTGTGTAAGAATTTCTCTCTCTTTTCCTGTCTTTGTTTCATGGGTTTTTAAAAGTAATTTATTTTTATAATGGGGTTTAGCTGCTTTTCACGGCTGTGTTTATGCCGCTTTACACCCACTTGACACACTAACAGAGAGATATCAATACATAGGTTTTAAGATTATTAGTAGTCAGATATATTCTTGTGCGGTGAATCGGGCGTGTTGAGTCCAGTTCTCTGAGCAAGGAGTAGGTCTTGTCTGTTACATATTGGGTTTATGGAACGGTATCTGAGCTAATTTGAAACTCTTGTTTTATGTATCACCCCACCTCACCTTTCCCGTTAAGCAGCCATAGTGTGTTTTCTGCTTGTGTGACTCTGTTCTGTTTTGTAATTCAGTTCAAGTGTAACGGTTTTTACATTCCCTCTATAAGTGACACCTTATGAGAAGTGTCCTTTTCTGTGTGACTTATTTCACTTAGAATCGTCGTACCTAAATCCACTCATCATGCTGCTGCTAGCCTTATGACATTGATTTCATGGCTGAGTGATATTCCATTGTACATAAGGACCACCACTTCTTTATCCATTTTTTGCTTTCTTGGGATATTTAAGGTGGAATGAAGTGGAGGTCCTTGTCAACAGAGCAGCCCTAAACTTTGGGGTGCCTGTGTCTTGCTGATTTTCAATTTTCCCACTTTATAGCCCCATGCGTGGAAGTGCCCTATGCTCTCTAAGCTGTGTTTTTTAGATGTTTCAGGACACACCGTACCCTTCTCCAGAGTGGCTCTTGGCAATTTACATCCCGCCCATCAGTGTAGCAAGGCTCCCATTTCTCCATGGCCTTTCCTGCATTTCTGGTTTTGACACTTTTTTCAGCATGGCCCTTTTGACCGATGGGAAGCGAGACTTCTTTGTAGCGCTGATTTGCCTTTCCAGGTTGCTTGGTTGGCCAAAAAGGGCGTATGCGTTTTTTCCTGAATATATTCAGGAAAAAACGCATACGCCCTTTTTGGCCAAGGGCATCATTGTCAACGTTTTGCCGCTTTTCATGTGCTTTAAAGGCGATTCGAATCTACCTCCTGAAATCTGTTTCCTGCAATTCTGCCTTGATTTCAAATCCTCTTCTTTGTCTTCCCTCAATATATTTGTGGATGAGAGTTATCATTTATAACTCCGCAGGTTTGTGAATTGCAGTGCCCTGAAGCTCCATTTTACAACTCGCTTTTTTAGGGAGCTGGCCGCAAAAGCGCAGGATGGCTTCAGGTACTGTTCTGGTTCCAGGGGGCAGGCTGAGCCTGTGGTTAATTCTTCTTCCTGATGGGAAAATAGAGTGACCTGTGCCTGTCCCAACACCAAGAGCTAGTCTCTCATTGGTTCCCCGTCTTCCCGTTCATCCTCAGGACAAATTGCAACCTGTACGGAACAGGATGTTAAAGGTGCTGATGCTCCAAGTAGGGAGATTGCTAGTAAAGTGGCTGGAATGGCCAACCCGAGCACAAGAAGATGAGAAATGAGGTGCATTTTAGAAACCTTTCCCCATCACACGGTGTACCATCTTCTGGGTTTCTCATTCATGTTTTTGATTTAGGAAGATGCCCTTGAACCTGGAGATTTGGGACCCATGCGATGGGTAGCACGCAGTATTACTTTAAAGGGTCTGCGTTTGCTCACCCAACCTCACCAAACCTCTCAGCCCCAAGAGTGTCCACCCTTATGTCTCATCCAGCAGTGGGTCTAGATATGGTCAATTCAGGTTGCATCACAGCCCCTGAACCAATTGTGTAAGAATTTCTCTCTCTTTCCCTCTCTTTGTTTCATGGGTTTTTAAAAGTAATTTATTTTTATAATGGGGTTTAGCTGCTTTTCACGGCTGTGTTTATGCCGCTTTACACCCACTTGACACACTAACAGAGAGATATCAATACATAGGTTTTAAGATTATTAGTAGTCAGATATATTCTTGTGCGGTGAATCGGGCGTGTTGAGTCCAGTTCTCTGAGCAAGGAGTAGGTCTTGTCTGTTACATATTGGGTTTATGGAACGGTATCTGAGCTAATTTGAAACTCTTGTTTTATGTATCACCCCACCTCACCTTTCCCGTTAAGCAGCCATAGTGTGTTTTCTGCTTGTGTGACTCTGTACTGTTTTGTAATTCAGATCAAGTGTAACGGTTTTTACATTCCCTCTATAAGTGACACCTTATGAGAAGTGTCCTTTTCTGTGTGACTTATTTCACTTAGAATCGTCGTACCTAAATCCACTCATCATGCTGCTACTAGCCTTATGACTGATTTCATGGCTGAGGGATATTCCATTGTACATATGGACCTCAAATTTTTTATCCATTTTTCGCTTTCCTGGGATATTTAAGGTGGAATGAAGTGGAGGTCCTTGTCAACAGAGCAGCCCTAAACTTTGGGGTGCCTGTGTCTTGCTGATTTTCAATTTTCCCACTTTATACCCCCATGCGTGGAAGTGCCCTATGCTCTCTAAGCTGTGTTTTTTAGATGTTTCAGGAAACACCGTACCCTTCTCCAGAATGGCTGTTGGCAATTTACATCCCACCCATCAGTCTAGCAAGGCTCCCATTTCTCCATGGCCTGTCCTGCATTTCTGGTTTTGACACATTTTTCAGCATGGCCCTTTTGACCAATGGGAAGCGAGACTTCTTTGTAGCGCTGATTTGCCTTTCCAGGTTGCTTGGTTGGCCAAAAAGGGCGTATGCGTTTTTTCCTGAATATATTCAGGTAAAAACGCATACGCCCTTTTTGGCCAAGGGCATCATTGTCAACGTTTTGTCGCCTTTCATGTGCTTTAAAGGCGATTCGAATCTACCTCCTGAAATCTGTTTCCTGCAATTCTGCCTTGATTTCAAATCCTCTTCTTTGCCTTCCCTCAATATATTTGTGGACGAGAGTTATCATTTATAACTCTGCAGGTTTGTGAATTGCAGTGCCCTGAAGCTCCATTTTACAACTCGATTTTTTGGGAGCTGGCCGCAAAAGCGCAGGATGGCTTCAGGCCCTGTTCTGGTTCCGGGGGGCAGGCTGAGCCTGTGGTTAATTCTTCTTCCTGATGGGAAAATAGAGTGACCTGTGCCTGTCCCAACACCAAGAGCTAGTCTCTCATTGGTTCCCCATCTTCCCGTTCATCCTCAGGACAAATTGAAACCTGTACGGAACAGGAGGCTAAAGGTGCTGATGCTCCAAGTAGGGAGATTGCTAGTAAAGTGGCTGGAATGGCCAACCCGAGCACAAGGAGATGAGAAATGAGGTGCATTTTAGAAACCTTTCCCCATCACACGGTGTACCATCTTCTGGGTTTCTCATTCATGTTTTCGATTTAGGAAGATGCCCTTGAACCTGGAGATTTGGGACCCATGCGATGGGTAGCACGCAGTATTACTTTAAAGGGTCTGCGTTTGCTCACCCAACCTCACCAAACCTGTCAGCCCCAAGAGTGTCCACCCTTATGTCTCATCCAGCTGTGGGTCTAGATATGGTGAATTCAGGTTGCATCACAGCCCCTGAACGAATTGTGTAAGAATTTCTCTCTCTTTCCCTGTCTTTGTTTCATGGGTTTTTAAAAGTAATTTATTTTTATAATGGGGTTTAGCTGCTTTTCACGGCTGTGTTTATGCCGCTTTACACCCACTTGACACACTAACAGAGAGATATCAATACATAGGTTTTAAGATTATTACTAGTCAGATATATTCTTCTGCGGTGAATCGGGCGTGTTGAGTCCAGTTCTCTGAGCAAGGAGTAGGTCTTGTCTGTTACATATTGGGTTTATGGAACGGTATCTGAGCTAATTTGAAACTCTTGTTTTATGTATCACCCCACCTCACCTTTCCCCTTAAGCAGCCATAGTGTGTTTTCTGCTTGTGTGACTCTGTTCTGTTTTGTAATTCAGTTCAAGTGTAACGGTTTTTACAGTCCCTCTATAAGTGACACCTTATGAGAAGTGTCCTTTTCTGTGTGACTTATTTCACTTAGAATCGTCGTACCTAAATCCACTCATCATGCTGCTGCTAGCCTTATGACATTGATTTCATGGCTGAGTGATATTCCATTGTACATAAGGACCACCACTTCTTTATCCATTTTTCGCTTTCTTGGGATATTTAAGGTGGAATGAAGTGGAGGTCCTTGTCAACAGAGCAGCCCTAAACTTTGGGGTGCCTGTGTCTTGCTGATTTTCAATTTTCCCACTTTATACCCCCATGCGTGGAAGTGCCCTATGCTCTCTAAGCTGTGTTTTTTAGATGTTTCAGGACACACCGTACCCTTCTCCAGAGTGGCTCTTGGCAATTTACATCCCGCCCATCAGTGTAGCAAGGCTCCCATTTCTCCATGGCTTTTCCTGCATTTCTGGTTTTGACACTTTTTTCAGCATGGCCCTTTTGACCGATGGGAAGCGAGACTTCTTTGTAGCGCTGATTTGCCTTTCCAGGTTGCTTGGTTGGCCAAAAAGGGCTTATGCGTTTTTTCCTGAATATATTCAGGAAAAAACGCATAAGCCCTCTTTGGCCTAGGGCATCATTGTCAACGTTTTGCCGCTTTTCATGTGCTTTAAAGGCGATTCGAATCTACCTCCTGAAATCTGTTTCCTGCAATTCTGCCTTGATTTCAAATCCTCTTCTTTGCCTTCCCTCAATATATTTGTGGATGAGAGTTATCATTTATAACTCCGCAGGTTTGTGAATTGCAGTGCCCTGAAGCTCCATTTTACAACTCGCTTTTTTAGGGAGCTGGCCGCAAAAGCTCAGGATGGCTTCAGGTACTGTTCTGGTTCCGGGGGGCAGGCTGAGCCTGTGGTTAATTCTTCTTCCTGATGGGAAAATAGAGTGACCTGTGCCTGTCCCAACACCAAGAGCTAGTCTCTCATTGGTTCCCCGTCTTCCCGTTCATCCTCAGGAAAAATTGCAACCTGTACGGAACAGGAGGTTAAAGGTGCTGATGCTCCAAGTAGGGAGATTGCTAGTAAAGTGGCTGGAATGGCCAACCCGAGCACAAGAAGATGAGAAATGAGGTGCATTTTAGAAACCTTTCCCCATCACACGGTGTACCATCTTCTGGGTTTCTCATTCATGTTTTTGATTTAGGAAGATGCCCTTGAACCTGGAGATTTGGGACCCATGCGATGGGTAGCACGCAGTATTACTTTAAAGGGTCTGCGTTTGCTCACCCAACCTCACCAAACCTCTCAGCCCCAAGAGTGTCCACCCTTATGTCTCATCCAGCAGTGGGTCTAGGTATGGTCAATTCAGGTTGCATCACAGCCCCTGAACCAATTGTGTAAGAATTTCTCTCTCTTTCCCTCTCTTTGTTTCTTGGGTTTTTAAAAGTAATTTATTTTTATAATGGGGTTTAGCTGCTTTTCACGGCTGTGTTTATGCCGCTTTACACCCACTTGACACACTAACAGAGAGATATCAATACATAGGTTTTAAGATTATTAGTAGTCAGATATATTCTTGTGCGGTGAATCGGGCGTGTTGAGTCCAGTTCTCTGAGCAAGGAGTAGGTCTTGTCTGTTACATATTGGGTTTATGGAACGGTATCTGAGCTAATTTGAAACTCTTGTTTTATGTATCACCCCACCTCACCTTTCCCGTTAAGCAGCCATAGTGTGTTTTCTGCTTGTGTGACTCTGTTCTGTTTTGTAATTCAGATCAAGTGTAACGGTTTTTACATTCCCTCTATAAGTGACACCTTATGAGAAGTGTCCTTTTCTGTGTGACTTATTTCACTTAGAATCGTCGTACCTAAATCCACTCATCATGCTGCTACTAGCCTTATGACTGATTTCATGGCTGAGGGATATTCCATTGTACATATGGACCTCAAATTTTTTATCCATTTTTCGCTTTCCTGGGATATTTAAGGTGGAATGAAGTGGAGGTCCTTGTCAACAGAGCAGCCCTAAACTTTGGGGTGCCTGTGTCTTGCTGATTTTCAATTTTCCCACTTTATACCCCCATGCGTGGAAGTGCCCTATGCTCTCTAAGCTGTGTTTTTTAGATGTTTCAGGACACACCGTACCCTTCTCCAGAGTGGCTCTTGGCAATTTACATCCTGCCCACCAGTGTAGCAAGGCTCCCATTTCTCCATGGCCTTTCATGCATTTCTGGTTTTGACACTTTTTTCAGCATGGCCCTTTTGACCGATGGGAAGCGAGACTTCTTTGTAGCGCTGATTTGCCTTTACAGGTTGCTTGGTTGGCCAAAAAGGGCGTATGCGTTTTTTCCTGAATATATTCAGGAAAAAACGCATACGCCCTTTTTGGCCAAGGGCATCATTGTCAACGTTTTGCCGATTTTCATGTGCTTTAAAGGCGATTCGAATCTACCTCCTGAAATCTGTTTCCTGCAATTCTGCCTTGATTTCAAATCCTCTTCTTTGCCTTCCCTCAATATATTTGTGGATGAGAGTTATCATTTATAACTCCGCAGGTTTGTGAATTGCAGTGCCCTGAAGCTCCATTTTACAACTCGCTTTTTTAGGGAGCTGGCCGCAAAAGCGCAGGATGGCTTCAGGTCCTGTTCTGGTTCCGGGGGGCAGGCTGAGCCTGTGGTTAATTCTTCTTCCTGATGGGAAAATAGAGTGACCTGTGCCTGTCCCAACACCAAGAGCTAGTCTCTCATTTGTTCCCCGTCTTCCCGTTCATCCTCAGGACAAATTGCAACCTGTACGGAACAGGAGGTTAAAGGTGCTGATGCTCCAAGTAGGGAGATTGCTAGTAAAGTGGCTGGAATGGCCAACCCGAGCACAAGAAGATGAGAAATGAGGTGCATTTTAGAAACCTTTCCCCATCACATGGTGTACCATCTTCTGGGTTTCTCA
This sequence comes from Balaenoptera physalus, assembly GCF_965194825.1. Taxonomy (NCBI): domain Eukaryota; kingdom Metazoa; phylum Chordata; class Mammalia; order Artiodactyla; family Balaenopteridae; genus Balaenoptera; species Balaenoptera physalus. Next base: position 1,483,480 of record NW_028126441.1, on the reverse strand, counting down.
TGCATGTTTTTGATTTAGGAAGATGCCCTTGAACCTGGAGATTTGGGACCCATGCGATGGATAGCACGCAGTATTACTTTAAAGGGTCTGCGTTTGCTCACCCAACCTCACCAAACCTCTCAGCCCCAAGAGTGTCCACCCTTATGTCTCATCCAGCTGTGGGTCTAGATATGGTCAATTCAGGTTGCATCACAGCCCCTCAACGAATTGTGTAAGAATTTCTCTCTCTTTCCCTGTCTTTGTTTCATGGGTTTTTAAAAGTAATTTATTTTTATAATGGGGTTTAGCTGCTTTTCACGGCTGTGTTTATGTCGCTTTACACCCACTTGACACACTAACAGAGAGATATCAATACATAGGTTTTAAGATTATTACTAGTCAGATATATTCTTGTGCGGTGAATCGGGCGTGTTGAGTCCAGTTCTCTGAGCAAGGAGTAGGTCTTGTCTGTTACATATTGGGTTTATGGAACGGTATCTGAGCTAATTTGAAACTCTTGTTTTATGTATCACCCCACCTCACCTTTCCCCTTAAGCAGCCATAGTGTGTTTTCTGCTTGTGTGACTCTGTTCTGTTTTGTAATTCAGTTCAAGTGTAACGGTTTTTACAGTCCCTCTATAAGTGACACCTTATGAGAAGTGTCCTTTTCTGTGTGACTTATTTCACTTAGAATCGTCGTACCTAAATCCACTCATCATGCTGCTGCTAGCCTTATGACATTGATTTCATGGCTGAGTGATATTCCATTGTACATAAGGACCACCACTTCTTTATCCATTATTCGCTTTCTTGGGATATTTAAGGTGGAATGAAGTGGAGGTCCTTGTCAACAGAGCAGCCCTAAACTTTGGGGTGCCTGTGTCTTGCTGATTTTCAATTTTCCCACTTTATACCCCCATGCGTGGAAGTGCCCTATGCTCTCTAAGCTGTGTTTTTTAGATGTTTCAGGACACACCGTACCCTTCTCCAGAGTGGCTCTTGGCAATTTACATCCCGCCCATCAGTGTAGCAAGGCTCCCATTTCTCCATGGCCTTTCCTGCATTTCTGGTTTTGACACTTTTTTCAGCATGGCCCTTTTGACCGATGGGAAGCGAGACTTCTTTGTAGCGCTGATTTGCCTTTCCAGGTTGCTTGGTTGGCCAAAAAGGGCTTATGCGTTTTTTCCTGAATATATTCAGGAAAAAACGCATAAGCCCTTTTTGGCCAAGGGCATCATTGTCAACGTTTTGCCGCTTTTCATGTGCTTTAAAGGCGATTCGAATCTACCTCCTGAAATCTGTTTCCTGCAATTCTGCCTTGATTTCAAATCCTCTTCTTTGCCTTCCCTCAATATATTTGTGGATGAGAGTTATCATTTATAACTCCGCAGGTTTGTGAATTGCAGTGCCCTGAAGCTCCATTTTACAACTCGCTTTTTTAGGGAGCTGGCCGCAAAAGCGCAGGATGGCTTCAGGTCCTGTTCTGGTTCCGGGGGGCAGGCTGAGCCTGTGGTTAATTCTTCTTCCTGATGGGAAAATAGAGTGACCTGTGCCTGTCCCAACACCAAGAGCTAGTCTCTCATTGGTTCCCCGTCTTCCCGTTCATCCTCAGGACAAATTGCAACCTGTACGGAACAGGAGGTTAAAGGTGCTGATGCTCCAAGTAGGGAGATTGCTAGTAAAGTGGCTGGAATGGCCAACCCGAGCACAAGAAGATGAGAAATGAGGTGCATTTTAGAAACCTTTCCCCATCACACGGTGTACCATCTTCTGGGTTTCTCATTCATGTTTTTGATTTAGGAAGATGCCCTTGAACCTGGAGATTTGGGACCCATGCGATGGGTAGCACGCAGTATTACTTTAAAGGGTCTGCGTTTGCTCACCCAACCTCACCAAACCTCTCAGCCCCAAGAGTGTCCACCCTTATGTCTCATCCAGCAGTGGGTCTAGGTATGGTCAATTCAGGTTGCATCACAGCCCCTGAACCAATTGTGTAAGAATTTATCTCTCTTTCCCTCTCTTTGTTTCATGGGTTTTTAAAAGTAATTTATTTTTATAATGGGGTTTAGCTGCTTTTCACGGCTGTGTTTATGCCGCTTTACACCCACTTGACACACTAACAGAGAGATATCAATACATAGGTTTTAAGATTATTAGTAGTCAGATATATTCTTGTGCGGTGAATCGGGCGTGTTGAGTCCAGTTCTCTGAGCAAGGAGTAGGTCTTGTCTGTTACATATTGGGTTTATGGAACGGTATCTGAGCTAATTTGAAACTCTTGTTTTATGTATCACCCCACCTCACCTTTCCCGTTAAGCAGCCATAGTGTGTTTTCTGCTTGTGTGACTCTGTTCTGTTTTGTAATTCAGATCAAGTGTAACGGTTTTTACATTCCCTCTATAAGTGACACCTTATGAGAAGTGTCCTTTTCTGTGTGACTTATTTCACTTAGAATCGTCGTACCTAAATCCACTCATCATGCTGCTACTAGCCTTATGACTGATTTCATGGCTGAGGGATATTCCATTGTACATATGGACCTCAAATTTTTTATCCATTTTTCGCTTTCCTGGGATATTTAAGGTGGAATGAAGTGGAGGTCCTTGTCAACAGAGCAGCCCTAAACTTTGGGGTGCCTGTGTCTTGCTGATTTTCAATTTTCCCACTTTATACCCCCATGCGTGGAAGTGCCCTATGCTCTCTAAGCTGTGTTTTTTAGATGTTTCAGGACACACCGTACCCTTCTCCAGAGTGGCTCTTGGCAATTTACATCCTGCCCACCAGTGTAGCAAGGCTCCCATTTCTCCATGGCCTTTCATGCATTTCTGGTTTTGACACTTTTTTCAGCATGGCCCTTTTGACCGATGGGAAGCGAGACTTCTTTGTAGCGCTGATTTGCCTTTACAGGTTGCTTGGTTGGCCAAAAAGGGCGTATGCGTTTTTTCCTGAATATATTCAGGAAAAAACGCATACGCCCTTTTTGGCCAAGGGCATCATTGTCAACGTTTTGCCGATTTTCATGTGCTTTAAAGGCGATTCGAATCTACCTCCTGAAATCTGTTTCCTGCAATTCTGCCTTGATTTCAAATCCTCTTCTTTGCCTTCCCTCAATATATTTGTGGATGAGAGTTATCATTTATAACTCCGCAGGTTTGTGAATTGCAGTGCCCTGAAGCTCCATTTTACAACTCGCTTTTTTAGGGAGCTGGCCGCAAAAGCGCAGGATGGCTTCAGGTCCTGTTCTGGTTCCGGGGGGCAGGCTGAGCCTGTGGTTAATTCTTCTTCCTGATGGGAAAATAGAGTGACCTGTGCCTGTCCCAACACCAAGAGCTAGTCTCTCATTTGTTCCCCGTCTTCCCGTTCATCCTCAGGACAAATTGCAACCTGTACGGAACAGGAGGTTAAAGGTGCTGATGCTCCAAGTAGGGAGATTGCTAGTAAAGTGGCTGGAATGGCCAACCCGAGCACAAGAAGATGAGAAATGAGGTGCATTTTAGAAACCTTTCCCCATCACATGGTGTACCATCTTCTGGGTTTCTCATGCATGTTTTTGATTTAGGAAGATGCCCTTGAACCTGGAGATTTGGGACCCATGCGATGGATAGCACGCAGTATTACTTTAAAGGGTCTGCGTTTGCTCACCCAACCTCACCAAACCTCTCAGCCCCAAGAGTGTCCACCCTTATGTCTCATCCAGCTGTGGGTCTAGATATGGTCAATTCAGGTTGCATCACAGCCCCTGAACGAATTGTGTAAGAATTTCTCTCTCTTTCCCTGTCTTTGTTTCATGGGTTTTTAAAAGTAATTTATTTTTATAATGGGGTTTAGCTGCTTTTCACGGCTGTGTTTATGTCGCTTTACACCCACTTGACACACTAACAGAGAGATATCAATACATAGGTTTTAAGATTATTAGTAGTCAGATATATTCTTGTGCGGTGAATCGGGCGTGTTGAGTCCAGTTCTCTGAGCAAGGAGTAGGTCTTGTCTATTACATATTGGGTTTATGGAACGGTATCTGAGCTAATTTGAAACTCTTGTTTTATGTATCACCCCACCTCACCTTTCCCCTTAAGCAGCCATAGTGTGTTTTCTGCTTGTGTGACTCTGTTCTGTTTTGTAATTCAGTTCAAGTGTAACGGTTTTTACAGTCCCTCTATAAGTGACACCTTATGAGAAGTGTCCTTTTCTGTGTGACTTATTTCACTTAGAATCGTCGTACCTAAATCCACTCATCATGCTGCTGCTAGCCTTATGACATTGATTTCATGGCTGAGTGATATTCCATTGTACATAAGGACCACCACTTCTTTATCCATTTTTCGCTTTCTTGGGATATTTAAGGTGGAATGAAGTGGAGGTCCTTGTCAACAGAGCAGCCCTAAACTTTGGGGTGCCTGTGTCTTGCTGATTTTCAATTTTCCCACTTTATACCCCCATGCGTGGAAGTGCCCTATGCTCTCTAAGCTGTGTTTTTTAGATGTTTCAGGACACACCGTACCCTTCTCCAGAGTGGCTCTTGGCAATTTACATCCCGCCCATCAGTGTAGCAAGGCTCCCATTTCTCCATGGCCTTTCCTGCATTTCTGGTTTTGACACTTCTTTCAGCATGGCCCTTTTGACCGATGGGAAGTGAGACTTCTTTGTAGCGCTGATTTGCCTTTCCAGGTTGCTTGGTTGGCCAAAAAGGGCTTATGCGTTTTTTCCTGAATATATTCAGGAAAAAACGCATAAGCCCTTTTTGGCCAAGGGCATCATTGTCAACGTTTTGCCGCTTTTCATGTGCTTTAAAGGCGATTCGAATCTACCTCCTGAAATCTGTTTCCTGCAATTCTGCCTTGATTTCAAATCCTCTTCTTTGCCTTCCCTCAATATATTTGTGGATGAGAGTTATCATTTATAACTCCGCAGGTTTGTGAATTGCAGTGCCCTGAAGCTAGATTTTACAACTCGCTTTTTTAGGGAGCTGGCCGCAAAAGCGCAGGATGGCTTCAGGTCCTGTTCTGGTTCCGGGGGGCAGGCTGAGCCTGTGGTTAATTCTTCTTCCTGATGGGAAAATAGAGTGACCTGTGCCTGTCCCAACACCAAGAGCTAGTCTCTCATTGGTTCCCCGTCTTCCCGTTCATCCTCAGGACAAATTGCAACCTGTACGGAACAGGAGGTTAAAGGTGCTGATGCTCCAAGTAGGGAGATTGCTAGTAAAGTGGCTGGAATGGCCAACCCGAGCACAAGAAGATGAGAAATGAGGTGCATTTTAGAAACCTTTCCCCATCACACGGTGTACCATCTTCTGGGTTTCTCATTCATGTTTTTGATTTAGGAAGATGCCCTTGAACCTGGAGATTTGGGACCCATGCGATGGGTAGCACGCAGTATTACTTTAAAGGGTCTGCGTTTGCTCACCCAACCTCACCAAACCTCTCAGCCCCAAGAGTGTCCACCCTTATGTCTCATCCAGCTGTGGGTCTAGATATGGTCAATTCAGGTTGCATCACAGCCCCTGAACGAATTGTGTAAGAATTTCTCTCTCTTTCCCTGTCTTTGTTTCATGGGTTTTTAAAAGTAATTTATTTTTATAATGGGGTTTAGCTGCTTTTCACGGCTGTGTTTATGCCGCTTTACACCCACTTGACACACTAACAGAGAGATATCAATACATAGGTTTTAAGATTATTACTAGTCAGATATATTCTTGTGCGGTGAATCGGGCGTGTTGAGTCCAGTTCTCTGAGCAAGGAGTAGGTCTTGTCTGTTACATATTGGGTTTATGGAACGGTATCTGAGCTAATTTGAAACTCTTGTTTTATGTATCACCCCACCTCACCTTTCCCGTTAAGCAGCCATAGTGTGTTTTCTGCTTGTGTGACTCTGTTCTGTTTTGTAATTCAGTTCAAGTGTAACGGTTTTTACATTCCCTCTATAAGTGACACCTTATGAGAAGTGTCCTTTTCTGTGTGACTTATTTCACTTAGAATCGTCGTACCTAAATCCACTCATCATGTTGCTACTAGCCTTATGACATTGATTTCATGGCTGAGTGATATTCCATTGTACATAAGGACCACCACTTCTTTATCCATTTTTTGCTTTCTTGGGATATTTAAGGTGGAATGAAGTGGAGGTCCTTGTCAACAGAGCAGCCCTAAACTTTGGGGTGCCTGTGTCTTGCTGATTTTCAATTTTCCCACTTTATACCCCCATGCGTGGAAGTGCCCTATGCTCTCTAAGCTGTGTTTTTTAGATGTTTCAGGACACACCGTACCCTTCTCCAGAGTGGCTCTTGGCAATTTACATCCCGCCCATCAGTGTAGCAAGGCTCCCATTTCTCCATGGCCTTTCCTGCATTTATGGTTTTGACACTTTTTTCAGCATGGCCCTTTTGACCGATGGGAAGCGAGACTTCTTTGTAGCGCTGATTTGCCTTTCCAGGTTGCTTGGTTGGCCAAAAAGGGCGTATGCGTTTTTTCCTGAATATATTCAGGAAAAAACGCATACGCCCTTTTTGGCCAAGGGCATCATTGTCAACGTTTTGCCGCTTTTCATGTGCTTTAAAGGCGATTCGAATCTACCTCCTGAAATCTGTTTCCTGCAATTCTGCCTTGATTTCAAATCCTCTTCTTTGTCTTCCCTCAATATATTTGTGGATGAGAGTTATCATTTATAACTCCGCAGGTTTGTGAATTGCAGTGCCCTGAAGCTCCATTTTACAACTCGCTTTTTTAGGGAGCTGGCCGCAAAAGCGCAGGATGGCTTCAGGTCCTGTTCTGGTTCCAGGGGGCAGGCTGAGCCTGTGGTTAATTCTTCTTCCTGATGGGAAAATAGAGTGACCTGTGCCTGTCCCAACACCAAGATCTAGTCTCTCATTGGTTCCCCGTCTTCCCGTTCATCCTCAGGACAAATTGCAACCTGTACGGAACAGGATGTTAAAGGTGCTGATGCTCCAAGTAGGGAGATTGCTAGTAAAGTGGCTGGAATGGCCAACCCGAGCACAAGAAGATGAGAAATGAGGTGCATTTTAGAAACCTTTCCCCATCACATGGTGTACCATCTTCTGGGTTTCTCATTCATGTTTTTGATTTAGGAAGATGCCCTTGAACCTGGAGATTTGGGACCCATGCGATGGGTAGCACGCAGTATTACTTTAAAGGGTCTGCGTTTGCTCACCCAACCTCACCAAACCTCTCAGCCCCAAGAGTGTCCACCCTTATGTCTCATCCAGCAGTGGGTCTAGATATGGTCAATTCAGGTTGCATCACAGCCCCTGAACCAATTGTGTAAGAATTTCTCTCTCTCTCCCTCTCTTTGTTTCATGAGTTTTTAAAAGTAATTTATTTTTATAATGGGGTTTAGCTGCTTTTCACGGCTGTGTTTATGCCGCTTTACACCCACTTGACACACTAACAGAGAGATATCAATACATAGGTTTTAAGATTATTAGTAGTCAGATATATTCTTGTGCGGTGAATCGGGCGTGTTGAGTCCAGTTCTCTGAGCAAGGAGTAGGTCTTGTCTGTTACATATTGGGTTTATGGAACGGTATCTGAGCTAATTTGAAACTCTTGTTTTATGTATCACCCCACCTCACCTTTCCCGTTAAGCAGCCATAGTGTGTTTTCTGCTTGTGTGACTCTGTTCTGTTTTGTAATTCAGATCAAGTGTAACGGTTTTTACATTCCCTCTATAAGTGACACCTTATGAGAAGTGTCCTTTTCTGTGTGACTTATTTCACTTAGAATCGTCGTACCTAAATCCACTCATCATGCTGCTACTAGCCTTATGACTGATTTCATGGCTGAGGGATATTCCATTGTACATATGGACCTCAAATTTTTTATCCATTTTTCGCTTTCCTGGGATATTTAAGGTGGAATGAAGTGGAGGTCCTTGTCAACAGAACAGCCCTAAACTTTGGGGTGCCTGTGTCTTGCTGATTTTCAATTTTCCCACTTTATACCCCCATGCGTGGAAGTGCCCTATGCTCTCTAAGCTGTGTTTTTTAGATGTTTCAGGACACACCGTACCCTTCTCCAGAGTGGCTCTTGGCAATTTACATCCCGCCCACCAGTGTAGCAAGGCTCCCATTTCTCCATGGCCTTTCCTGCATTTCTGGTTTTGACACTTTTTTCAGCATGGCCCTTTTGACCGATGGGAAGCGAGACTTCTTTGTAGCGCTGATTTGCCTTTACAGGTTGCTTGGTTGGCCAAAAAGGGCGTATGCGTTTTTTCCTAAATATATTCAGGAAAAAACGCATACGCCCTTTTTGGCCAAGGGCATCATTGTCAACGTTTTGCCGCTTTTCATGTGCTTTAAAGGCGATTCGAATCTACCTCCTGAAATCTGTTTCCTGCAATTCTGCCTTGATTTCAAATCCTCTTCTTTGCCTTCCCTCAATATATTTGTGGATGAGAGTTATCATTTATAACTCCACAGGTTTGTGAATTGCAGTGCCCTGAAGCTCCATTTTACAACTCGCTTTTTTAGGGAGCTGGCCGCAAAAGCGCAGGATGGCTTCAGGTCCTGTTCTGGTTCCGGGGGGCAGGCTGAGCCTGTGGTTAATTCTTCTTCCTGATGGGAAAATAGAGTGACCTGTGCCTGTCCCAACACCAAGAGCTAGTCTCTCATTGGTTCCCCGTCTTCCCGTTCATCCTCAGGACAAATTGCAACCTGTACGGAACAGGAGGTTAAAGGTGCTGATGCTCCAAGTAGGGAGATTGCTAGTAAAGTGGCTGGAATGGCCAACCCGAGCACAAGAAGATGAGAAACGAGGTGCATTTTAGAAACCTTTCCCCATCACATGGTGTACCATCTTCTGGGTTTCTCATGCATGTTTTTGATTTAGGAAGATGCCCTTGAACCTGGAGATTTGGGACCCATGCGATGGGTAGCACGCAGTATTACTTTAAAGGGTCTGCGTTTGCTCACCCAACCTCACCAAACCTCTCAGCCCCAAGAGTGTCCACCCTTATGTCTCATCCAGCTGTGGGTCTAGATATGGTCAATTCAGGTTGCATCACAGCCCCTGAACGAATTGTGTAAGAATTTCTCTCTCTTTCCCTGTCTTTGTTTCATGGGTTTTTAAAAGTAATTTATTTTTATAATGGGGTTTAGCTGCTTTTCACGGCTGTGTTTATGTCGCTTTACACCCACTTGACACACTAACAGAGAGATATCAATACATAGGTTTTAAGATTATTAGTAGTCAGATATATTCTTGTGCGGTGAATCGGGCGTGTTGAGTCCAGTTCTCTGAGCAAGGAGTAGGTCTTGTCTGTTACATATTGGGTTTATGGAACGGTATCTGAGCTAATTTGAAACTCTTGTTTTATGTATCACCCCACCTCACCTTTCCCCTTAAGCAGCCATAGTGTGTTTTCTGCTTGTGTGACTCTGTTCTGTTTTGTAATTCAGTTCAAGTGTAACGGTTTTTACAGTCCCTCTATAAGTGACACCTTATGAGAAGTGTCCTTTTCTGTGTGACTTATTTCACTTAGAATCGTCGTACCTAAATCCACTCATCATGCTGCTGCTAGCCTTATGACATTGATTTCATGGCTGAGTGATATTCCATTGTACATAAGGACCACCACTTCTTTATCCATTTTTCGCTTTCTTGGGATATTTAAGGTGGAATGAAGTGGAGGTCCTTGTCAACAGAGCAGCCCTAAACTTTGGGGTGCCTGTGTCTTGCTGATTTTCAATTTTCCCACTTTATACCCCCATGCGTGGAAGTGCCCTATGCTCTCTAAGCTGTGTTTTTTAGATGTTTCAGGACACACCGTACCCTTCTCCAGAGTGGCTCTTGGCAATTTACATCCCGCCCATCAGTGTAGCAAGGCTCCCATTTCTCCATGGCCTTTCCTGCATTTCTGGTTTTGACACTTCTTTCAGCATGGCCCTTTTGACCGATGGGAAGCGAGACTTCTTTGTAGCGCTGATTTGCCTTTCCAGGTTGCTTGGTTGGCCAAAAAGGGCTTATGCGTTTTTTCCTGAATATATTCAGGAAAAAACGCATAAGCCCTTTTTGGCCAAGGGCATCATTGTCAACGTTTTGCCGCTTTTCATGTGCTTTAAAGGCGATTCGAATCTACCTCCTGAAATCTGTTTCCTGCAATTCTGCCTTGATTTCAAATCCTCTTCTTTGCCTTCCCTCAATATATTTGTGGATGAGAGTTATCATTTATAACTCCGCAGGTTTGTGAATTGCAGTGCCCTGAAGCTAGATTTTACAACTCGCTTTCTTAGGGATCTGGCCGCAAAAGCTCAGGATGGCTTCAGGTCCTGTTCTGGTTCCAGGGGGGCAGGCTGAGCCTGTGGTTAATTCTTCTTCCTGATGGGAAAATAGAGTGACCTGTGCCTGTCCCAACACCAAGAGCTAGTCTCTCATTGGTTCCCCGTCTTCCCGTTCATCCTCAGGACAAATTGCAACCTGTACGGAACAGGAGGTTAAAGGTGCTGATGCTCCAAGTAGGGAGATTGCTAGTAAAGTGGCTGGAATGGCCAACCCTAGCACAAGAAGATGAGAAATGAGGTGCATTTTAGAAACCTTTCCCCATCACATGGTGTACCATCTTCTGGGTTTCTCATGCATGTTTTTGATTTAGGAAGATGCCCTTGAACCTGGAGATTTGGGACCCATGCGATGGGTAGCACGCAGTATTACTTTAAAGGGTCTGCGTTTGCTCACCCAACCTCACCAAACCTCTCAGCCCCAAGAGTGTCCACCCTTATGTCTCATCCAGCTGTGGGTCTAGATATGGTCAGTTCAGGTTGCATCACAGCCCCTGAACGAATTGTGTAAGAATTTCTCTCTCTTTCCCTGTCTTTGTTTCATGGGTTTTTAAAAGTAATTTATTTTTATAATGGGGTTTAGCTGCTTTTCACGGCTGTGTTTATGTCGCTTTACACCCACTTGACACACTAACAGAGAGATATCAATACATAGGTTTTAAGATTATTAGTAGTCAGATATATTCTTGTGCGGTGAATCGGGCGTGTTGAGTCCAGTTCTCTGAGCAAGGAGTAGGTCTTGTCTGTTACATATTGGGTTTATGGAACGGTATCTGAGCTAATTTGAAACTCTTGTTTTATGTATCACCCCACCTCTCCTTTCCCCTTAAGCAGCCATAGTGTGTTTTCTGCTTGTGTGACTCTGTTCTGTTTTGTAATTCAGTTCAAGTGTAACGGTTTTTACAGTCCCTCTATAAGTGACACCTTATGAGAAGTGTCCTTTTCTGTGTGACTTATTTCACTTAGAATCGTCGTACCTAAATCCACTCATCATGCTGCTGCTAGCCTTATGACATTGATTTCATGGCTGAGTGATATTCCATTGTACATAAGGACCACCACTTCTTTATCCATTTTTCGCTTTCTTGGGATATTTAAGGTGGAATGAAGTGGAGGTCCTTGTCAACAGAGCAGTCCTAAACTTTGGGGTGCCTGTGTCTTGCTGATTTTCAATTTTCCCACTTTATACCCCCATGCGTGGAAGTGCCCTATGCTCTCTAAGCTGTGTTTTTTAGATGTTTCAGGACACACCGTACCCTTCTCCAGAGTGGCTCTTGGCAATTTACATCCCGCCCATCAGTGTAGCAAGGCTCCCATTTCTCCATGGCCTTTCCTGCATTTCTGGTTTTGACACTTTTTTCAGCATGGCCCTTTTGACCGATGGGAAGCGAGACTTCTTTGTAGCGCTGATTTGCCTTTCCAGGTTGCTTGGTTGGCCAAAAAGGGCTTATGCGTTTTTTCCTGAATATATTCAGGAAAAAACGCATAAGCCCTTTTTGGCCTAGGGCATCATTGTCAACGTTTTGCCGCTTTTCATGTGCTTTAAAGGCGATTCGAATCTACCTCCTGAAATCTGTTTCCTGCAATTCTGCCTTGATTTCAAATCCTCTTCTTTGCCTTCCCTCAATATATTTGTGGATGAGAGTTATCATTTATAACTCCGCAGGTTTGTGAATTGCAGTGCCCTGAAGCTCCATTTTACAACTCGCTTTTTTAGGGAGCTGGCCGCAAAAGCTCAGGATGGCTTCAGGTCCTGTTCTGGTTCCGGGAGGCAGGCTGAGCCTGTGGTTAATTCTTCTTCCTGATGGGAAAATAGAGTGACCTGTGCCTGTCCCAACACCAAGAGCTAGTCTCTCATTGGTTCCCCGTCTTCCCGTTCATCCTCAGGACAAATTGCAACCTGTACGGAACAGGAGGTTAAAGGTGCTGATGCTCCAAGTAGGGAGATTGCTAGTAAAGTGGCTGGAATGGCCAACCCGAGCACAAGAAGATGAGAAATGAGGTGCATTTTAGAAACCTTTCCCCATCACACGGTGTACCATCTTCTGGGTTTCTCATTCATGTTTTTGATTTAGGAAGATGCCCTTGAACCTGGAGATTTGGGACCCATGCGATGGGTAGCACGCAGTATTACTTTAAAGGGTCTGCGTTTGCTCACCCAACCTCACCAAACCTCTCAGCCCCAAGAGTGTCCACCCTTATGTCTCATCCAGCTGTGGGTCTAGATATGGTCAATTCAGGTTGCATCACAGCCCCTGAACGAATTGTGTAAGAATTTCTCTCTCTTTCCCTGTCTTTGTTTCATGGGTTTTTAAAAGTAATTTATTTTTATAATGGGGTTTAGCTGCTTTTCACGGCTGTGTTTATGCCGCTTTACACCCACTTGACACACTAACAGAGAGATATCAATACATAGGTTTTAAGATTATTACTAGTCAGATATATTCTTGTGCGGTGAATCGGGCGTGTTGAGTCCAGTTCTCTGAGCAAGGAGTAGGTCTTGTCTGTTACATATTGGGTTTATGGAACGGTATCTGAGCTAATTTGAAACTCTTGTTTTATGTATCACCCCACCTCACCTTTCCCGTTAAGCAGCCATAGTGTGTTTTCTGCTTGTGTGACTCTGTTCTGTTTTGTAATTCAGTTCAAGTGTAACGGTTTTTACATTCCCTCTATAAGTGACACCTTATGAGAAGTGTCCTTTTCTGTGTGACTTATTTCACTTAGAATCGTCGTACCTAAATCCACTCATCATGCTGCTACTAGCCTTATGACATTGATTTCATGGCTGAGTGATATTCCATTGGACATAAGGACCACCACTTCTTTATCCATTTTTTGCTTTCTTGGGATATTTAAGGTGGAATGAAGTGGAGGTCCTTGTCAACAGAGCAGCCCTAAACTTTGGGGTGCCTGTGTCTTGCTGATTTTCAATTTTCCCACTTTATACCCCCATGCGTGGAAGTGCCCTATGCTCTCTAAGCTGTGTTTTTTAGATGTTTCAGGACACACCGTACCCTTCTCCAGAGTGGCTCTTGGCAATTTACATCCCGCCCATCAGTGTAGCAAGGCTCCCATTTCTCCATGGCCTTTCCTGCATTTATGGTTTTGACACTTTTTTCAGCATGGCCCTTTTGACCGATGGGAAGCGAGACTTCTTTGTAGCGCTGATTTGCCTTTCCAGGTTGCTTGGTTGGCCAAAAAGGGCGTATGCGTTTTTTCCTGAATATATTCAGGAAAAAACGCATACGCCCTTTTTGGCCAAGGGCATCATTGTCAACGTTTTGCCGCTTTTCATGTGCTTTAAAGGCGATTCGAATCTACCTCCTGAAATCTGTTTCCTGCAATTCTGCCTTGATTTCAAATCCTCTTCTTTGTCTTCCCTCAATATATTTGTGGATGAGAGTTATCATTTATAACTCCGCAGGTTTGTGAATTGCAGTGCCCTGAAGCTCCATTTTACAACTCGCTTTTTTAGGGAGCTGGCCGCAAAAGCGCAGGATGGCTTCAGGTCCTGTTCTGGTTCCAGGGGGCAGGCTGAGCCTGTGGTTAATTCTTCTTCCTGATGGGAAAATAGAGTGACCTGTGCCTGTCCCAACACCAAGATCTAGTCTCTCATTGGTTCCCCGTCTTCCCGTTCATCCTCAGGACAAATTGCAACCTGTACGGAACAGGATGTTAAAGGTGCTGATGCTCCAAGTAGGGAGATTGCTAGTAAAGTGGCTGGAATGGCCAACCCGAGCACAAGAAGATGAGAAATGAGGTGCATTTTAGAAACCTTTCCCCATCACATGGTGTACCATCTTCTGGGTTTCTCATTCATGTTTTTGATTTAGGAAGATGCCCTTGAACCTGGAGATTTGGGACCCATGCGATGGGTAGCACGCAGTATTACTTTAAAGGGTCTGCGTTTGCTCACCCAACCTCACCAAACCTCTCAGCCCCAAGAGTGTCCACCCTTATGTCTCATCCAGCAGTGGGTCTAGATATGGTCAATTCAGGTTGCATCACAGCCCCTGAACCAATTGTGTAAGAATTTCTCTCTCTCTCCCTCTCTTTGTTTCATGAGTTTTTAAAAGTAATTTATTTTTATAATGGGGTTTAGCTGCTTTTCACGGCTGTGTTTATGCCGCTTTACACCCACTTGACACACTAACAGAGAGATATCAATACATAGGTTTTAAGATTATTAGTAGTCAGATATATTCTTGTGCGGTGAATCGGGCGTGTTGAGTCCAGTTCTCTGAGCAAGGAGTAGGTCTTGTCTGTTACATATTGGGTTTATGGAACGGTATCTGAGCTAATTTGAAACTCTTGTTTTATGTATCACCCCACCTCACCTTTCCCGTTAAGCAGCCATAGTGTGTTTTCTGCTTGTGTGACTCTGTTCTGTTTTGTAATTCAGATCAAGTGTAACGGTTTTTACATTCCCTCTATAAGTGACACCTTATGAGAAGTGTCCTTTTCTGTGTGACTTATTTCACTTAGAATCGTCGTACCTAAATCCACTCATCATGCTGCTACTAGCCTTATGACTGATTTCATGGCTGAGGGATATTCCATTGTACATATGGACCTCAAATTTTTTATCCATTTTTCGCTTTCCTGGGATATTTAAGGTGGAATGAAGTGGAGGTCCTTGTCAACAGAACAGCCCTAAACTTTGGGGTGCCTGTGTCTTGCTGATTTTCAATTTTCCCACTTTATACCCCCATGCGTGGAAGTGCCCTATGCTCTCTAAGCTGTGTTTTTTAGATGTTTCAGGACACACCGTACCCTTCTCCAGAGTGGCTCTTGGCAATTTACATCCCGCCCACCAGTGTAGCAAGGCTCCCATTTCTCCATGGCCTTTCCTGCATTTCTGGTTTTGACACTTTTTTCAGCATGGCCCTTTTGACCGATGGGAAGCGAGACTTCTTTGTAGCGCTGATTTGCCTTTACAGGTTGCTTGGTTGGCCAAAAAGGGCGTATGCGTTTTTTCCTGAATATATTCAGGAAAAAACGCATACGCCCTTTTTGGCCAAGGGCATCATTGTCAACGTTTTGCCGCTTTTCATGTGCTTTAAAGGCGATTCGAATCTACCTCCTGAAATCTGTTTCCTGCAATTCTGCCTTGATTTCAAATCCTCTTCTTTGCCTTCCCTCAATATATTTGTGGATGAGAGTTATCATTTATAACTCCGCAGGTTTGTGAATTGCAGTGCCCTGAAGCTCCATTTTACAACTCGCTTTTTTAGGGAGCTGGCCGCAAAAGCGCAGGATGGCTTCAGGTCCTGTTCTGGTTCCGGGGGGCAGGCTGAGCCTGTGGTTAATTCTTCTTCCTGATGGGAAAATAGAGTGACCTGTGCCTCTCCCAACACCAAGAGCTAGTCTCTCATTGGTTCCCCGTCTTCCCGTTCATCCTCAGGACAAATTGCAACCTGTACGGAACAGGAGGTTAAAGGTGCTGATGCTCCAAGTAGGGAGATTGCTAGTAAAGTGGCTGGAATGGCCAACCCGAGCACAAGAAGATGAGAAATGAGGTGCATTTTAGAAACCTTTCCCCATCACATGGTGTACCATCTTCTGGGTTTCTCATGCATGTTTTTGATTTAGGAAGATGCCCTTGAACCTGGAGATTTGGGACCCATGCGATGGGTAGCACGCAGTATTACTTTAAAGGGTCTGCGTTTGCTCACCCAACCTCACCAAACCTCTCAGCCCCAAGAGTGTCCACCCTTATGTCTCATCCAGCTGTGGGTCTAGATATGGTCAATTCAGGTTGCATCACAGCCCCTCAACGAATTGTGTAAGAATTTCTCTCTCTTTCCCTGTCTTTGTTTCATGGGTTTTTAAAAGTAATTTATTTTTATAATGGGGTTTAGCTGCTTTTCACGGCTGTGTTTATGTCGCTTTACACCCACTTGACACACTAACAGAGAGATATCAATACATAGGTTTTAAGATTATTAGTAGTCAGATATATTCTTGTGCGGTGAATCGGGCGTGTTGAGTCCAGTTCTCTGAGCAAGGAGTAGGTCTTGTCTGTTACATATTGGGTTTATGGAACGGTATCTGAGCTAATTTGAAACTCTTGTTTTATGTATCACCCCACCTCACCTTTCCCCTTAAGCAGCCATAGTGTGTTTTCTGCTTGTGTGACTCTGTTCTGTTTTGTAATTCAGTTCAAGTGTAACGGTTTTTACAGTCCCTCTATAAGTGACACCTTATGAGAAGTGTCCTTTTCTGTGTGACTTATTTCACTTAGAATCGTCGTACCTAAATCCACTCATCATGCTGCTGCTAGCCTTATGACATTGATTTCATGGCTGAGTGATATTCCATTGTACATAAGGACCACCACTTCTTTATCCATTTTTCGCTTTCTTGGGATATTTAAGGTGGAATGAAGTGGAGGTCCTTGTCAACAGAGCAGCCCTAAACTTTGGGGTGCCTGTGTCTTGCTGATTTTCAATTTTCCCACTTTATACCCCCATGCGTGGAAGTGCCCTATGCTCTCTAAGCTGTGTTTTTTAGATGTTTCAGGACACACCGTACCCTTCTCCAGAGTGGCTCTTGGCAATTTACATCCCGCCCATCAGTGTAGCAAGGCTCCCATTTCTCCATGGCCTTTCCTGCATTTCTGGTTTTGACACTTCTTTCAGCATGGCCCTTTTGACCGATGGGAAGCGAGACTTCTTTGTAGCGCTGATTTGCCTTTCCAGGTTGCTTGGTTGGCCAAAAAGGGCTTATGCGTTTTTTCCTGAATATATTCAGGAAAAAACGCATAAGCCCTTTTTGGCCAAGGGAATCATTGTCAACGTTTTGCCGCTTTTCATGTGCTTTAAAGGCGATTCGAATCTACCTCCTGAAATCTGTTTCCTGCAATTCTGCCTTGATTTCAAATCCTCTTCTTTGCCTTCCCTCAATATATTTGTGGATGAGAGTTATCATTTATAACTCCGCAGGTTTGTGAATTGCAGTGCCCTGAAGCTAGATTTTACAACTCGCTTTTTTAGGGATCTGGCCGCAAAAGCTCAGGATGGCTTCAGGTCCTGTTCTGGTTCCGGGGGGCAGGCTGAGCCTGTGGTTAATTCTTCTTCCTGATGGGAAAATAGAGTGACCTGTGCCTGTCCCAACACCAAGAGCTAGTCTCTCATTGGTTCCCTGTCTTCCCGTTCATCCTCAGGACAAATTGCAACCTGTACGGAACAGGAGGTTAAAGGTGCTGATGCTCCAAGTAGGGAGATTGCTAGTAAAGTGGCTGGAATGGCCAACCCTAGCACAAGAAGATGAGAAATGAGGTGCGTTTTAGAAACCTTTCCCCATCACATGGTGTACCATCTTCTGGGTTTCTCATGCATGTTTTTGATTTAGGAAGATGCCCTTGAACCTGGAGATTTGGGACCCATGCGATGGGTAGCACGCAGTATTACTTTAAAGGGTCTGCGTTTGCTCACCCAACCTCACCAAACCTCTCAGCCCCAAGAGTGTCCACCCTTATGTCTCATCCAGCTGTGGGTCTACATATGGTCAGTTCAGGTTGCATCACAGCCCCTGAACGAATTGTGTAAGAATTTCTCTCTCTTTCCCTGTCTTTGTTTCATGGGTTTTTAAAAGTAATTTATTTTTATAATGGGGTTTAGCTGCTTTTCACGGCTGTGTTTATGCCGCTTTACACCCACTTGACACACTAACAGAGAGATATCAATACATAGGTTTTAAGATTATTACTAGTCAGATATATTCTTGTGCGTTGAATCGGGCGTGTTGAGTCCAGTTCTCTGAGCAAGGAGTAGGTCTTGTCTGTTACATATTGGGTTTATGGAACGGTATCTGAGCTAATTTGAAACTCTTGTTTTATGTATCACCCCACCTCACCTTTCCCGTTAAGCAGCCATAGTGTGTTTTCTGCTTGTGTGACTCTGTTCTGTTTTGTAATTCAGTTCAAGTGTAACGGTTTTTACATTCCCTCTATAAGTGACACCTTATGAGAAGTGTCCTTTTCTGTGTGACTTATTTCACTTAGAATCATCGTACCTAAATCCACTCATCATGCTGCTACTAGCCTTATGACATTGATTTCATGGCTGAGTGATATTCCATTGTACATAAGGACCACCACTTCTTTATCCATTTTTTGCTTTCTTGGGATATTTAAGGTGGAATGAAGTGGAGGTCCTTGTCAACAGAGCAGCCCTAAACTTTGGGGTGCCTGTGTCTTGCTGATTTTCAATTTTCCCACTTTATACCCCCATGCGTGGAAGTGCCCTATGCTCTCTAAGCTGTGTTTTTTAGATGTTTCAGGACACACCGTACCCTTCTCCAGAGTGGCTCTTGGCAATTTACATCCCGCCCATCAGTGTAGCAAGGCTCCCATTTCTCCATGGCCTTTCCTGCATTTATGGTTTTGACACTTTTTTCAGCATGGCCCTTTTGACCGATGGGAAGCGAGACTTCTTTGTAGCGCTGATTTGCCTTTCCAGGTTGCTTGGTTGGCCAAAAAGGGCGTATGCGTTTTTTCCTGAATATATTCAGGAAAAAACGCATACGCCCTTTTTGGCCAAGGGCATCATTGTCAACGTTTTGCCGCTTTTCATGTGCTTTAAAGGCGATTCGAATCTACCTCCTGAAATCTGTTTCCTGCAATTCTGCCTTGATTTCAAATCCTCTTCTTTGTCTTCCCTCAATATATTTGTGGATGAGAGTTATCATTTATAACTCCGCAGGTTTGTGAATTGCAGTGCCCTGAAGCTCCATTTTACAACTCGCTTTTTTAGGGAGCTGGCCGCAAAAGCGCAGGATGGCTTCAGGTCCTGTTCTGGTTCCAGGGGGCAGGCTGAGCCTGTGGTTCATTCTTCTTCCTGATGGGAAAATAGAGTGACCTGTGCCTGTCCCAACACCAAGAGCTAGTCTCTCATTGGTTCCCCGTCTTCCCGTTCATCCTCAGGACAAATTGCAACCTGTACGGAACAGGATGTTAAAGGTGCTGATGCTCCAAGTAGGGAGATTGCTAGTAAAGTGGCTGGAATGGCCAACTCGAGCACAAGAAGATGAGAAATGAGGTGCATTTTAGAAACCTTTCCCCATCACACGGTGTACCATCTTCTGGGTTTCTCATTCATGTTTTTGATTTAGGAAGATGCCCTTGAACCTGGAGATTTGGGACCCATGCGATGGGTAGCACGCAGTATTACTTTAAAGGGTCTGCGTTTGCTCACCCAACCTCACCAAACCTCTCAGCCCCAAGAGTGTCCACCCTTATGTCTCATCCAGCAGTGGGTCTAGATATGGTCAATTCAGGTTGCATCACAGCCCCTGAACCAATTGTGTAAGAATTTCTCTCTCTTTCCCTCTCTTTGTTTCATGGGTTTTTAAAAGTAATTTATTTTTATAATGGGGTTTAGCTGCTTTTCACGGCTGTGTTTATGCCGCTTTACACCCACTTGACACACTAACAGAGAGATATCAATACATAGGTTTTAAGATTATTAGTAGTCAGATATATTCTTGTGTGGTGAATCGGGCGTGTTGAGTCCAGTTCTCTGAGCAAGGAGTAGGTCTTGTCTGTTACATATTGGGTTTATGGAACGGTATCTGAGCTAATTTGAAACTCTTGTTTTATGTATCACCCCACCTCACCTTTCCCCTTAAGCAGCCATAGTGTGTTTTCTGCTTGTGTGACTCTGTTCTGTTTTGTAATTCAGATCAAGTGTAACGGTTTTTACATTCCCTCTATAAGTGACACCTTATGAGAAGTGTCCTTTTCTGTGTGACTTATTTCACTTAGAATCGTCGTACCTAAATCCACTCATCATGCTGCTACTAGCCTTATGACTGATTTCATGGCTGAGGGATATTCCATTGTACATATGGACCTCAAATTTTTTATCCATTTTTCGCTTTCCTGGGATATTTAAGGTGGAATGAAGTGGAGGTCCTTGTCAACAGAGCAGCCCTAAACTTTGGGGTGCCTGTGTCTTGCTGATTTTCAATTTTCCCACTTTATACCCCCATGCGTGGAAGTGCCCTATGCTCTCTAAGCTGTGTTTTTTAGATGTTTCAGGACACACCGTACCCTTCTCCAGAGTGGCTCCTGGCAATTTACATCCCGCCCACCAGTGTAGCAAGGCTCCCATTTCTCCATGGCCTTTCCTGCATTTCTGGTTTTGACACTTTTTTCAGCATGGCCCTTTTGACCGATGGGAAGCGAGACTTCTTTGTAGCGCTGATTTGCCTTTACAGGTTGCTTGGTTGGCCAAAAAGGGCGTATGCGTTTTTTCCTGAATATATTCAGGAAAAAACGCATACGCCCTTTTTGGCCAAGGGCATCATTGTCAACGTTTTGCCGCTTTTCATGTGCTTTAAAGGCGATTCGAATCTACCTCCTGAAATCTGTTTCCTGCAATTCTGCCTTGATTTCAAATCCTCTTCTTTGCCTTCCCTCAATATATTTGTGGATGAGAGTTATCATTTATAACTCCGCAGGTTTGTGAATTGCAGTGCCCTGAAGCTCCATTTTACAACTCGCTTTTTTAGGGAGCTGGCCGCAAAAGCGCAGGATGGCTTCAGGTCCTGTTCTGGTTCCGGGGGGCAGGCTGAGCCTGTGGTTAATTCTTCTTCCTGATGGGAAAATAGAGTGACCTGTGCCTGTCCCAACACCAAGAGCTAGTCTCTCATTGGTTCCCCGTCTTCCCGTTCATCCTCAGGACAAATTGCAACCTGTACGGAACAGGAGGTTAAAGGTGCTGATGCTCCAAGTAGGGAGATTGCTAGTAAAGTGGCTGGAATGGCCAACCAGAGCACAAGAAGATGAGAAATGAGGTGCATTTTAGAAACCTTTCCCCATCACATGGTGTACCATCTTCTGGGTTTCTCATGCATGTTTTTGATTTAGGAAGATGCCCTTGAACCTGGAGATTTGGGACCCATGCGATGGGTAGCACGCAGTATTACTTTAAAGGGTCTGCGTTTGCTCACCCAACCTCACCAAACCTCTCAGCCCCAAGAGTGTCCACCCTTATGTCTCATCCAGCTGTGGGTCTAGATATGGTCAATTCAGGTTGCATCACAGCCCCTGAACGAATTGTGTAAGAATTTCTCTCTCTTTCCCTGTCTTTGTTTCATGGGTTTTTAAAAGTAATTTATTTTTATAATGGGGTTTAGCTGCTTTTCACGGCTGTGTTTATGTCGCTTTACACCCACTTGACACACTAACAGAGAGATATCAATACATAGGTTTTAAGATTATTAGTAGTCAGATATATTCTTGTGCGGTGAATCGGGCGTGTTGAGTCCAGTTCTCTGAGCAAGGAGTAGGTCTTGTCTGTTACATATTGGGTTTATGGAACGGTATCTGAGCTAATTTGAAACTCTTGTTTTATGTATCACCCCACCTCACCTTTCCCCTTAAGCAGCCATAGTGTGTTTTCTGCTTGTGTGACTCTGTTCTGTTTTGTAATTCAGTTCAAGTGTAACGGTTTTTACAGTCCCTCTATAAGTGACACCTTATGAGAAGTGTCCTTTTCTGTGTGACTTATTTCACTTAGAATCGTCGTACCTAAATCCACTCATCATGCTGCTGCTAGCCTTATGACATTGATTTCATGGCTGAGTGATATTCCATTGTACATAAGGACCACCACTTCTTTATCCATTTTTCGCTTTCTTGGGATATTTAAGGTGGAATGAAGTGGAGGTCCTTGTCAACAGAGCAGCCCTAAACTTTGGGGTGCCTGTGTCTTGCTGATTTTCAATTTTCCCACTTTATACCCCCATGCGTGGAAGTGCCCTATGCTCTCTAAGCTGTGTTTTTTAGATGTTTCAGGACACACCGTACCCTTCTCCAGAGTGGCTCTTGGCAATTTACATCCCGCCAATCAGTGTAGCAAGGCTCCCATTTCTCCAAGGTCTTTCCTGCATTTCTGGTTTTGACACTTTTTTCAGCATGGCCCTTTTGACCGATGGGAAGCGAGACTTCTTTGTAGCGCTGATTTGCCTTTCCAGGTTGCTTGGTTGGCCAAAAAGGGCTTATGCGTTTTTTCCTGAATATATTCAGGAAAAAACGCATAAGCCCTTTTTGGCCAAGGGCATCATTGTCAACGTTTTGCCGCTTTTCATGTGCTTTAAAGGCGATTCGAATCTACCTCCTGAAATCTGTTTCCTGCAATTCTGCCTTGATTTCAAATCCTCTTCTTTGCCTTCCCTCAATATATTTGTGGATGAGAGTTATCATTTATAACTCCGCAGGTTTGTGAATTGCAGTGCCCTGAAGCTCCATTTTACAACTCGCTTTTTTAGGGAGCTGGCCGCAAAAGCGCAGGATGGCTTCAGGTCCTGTTCTGGTTCCAGGGGGCAGGCTGAGCCTGTGGTTAATTCTTCTTCCTGATGGGAAAATAGAGTGACCTGTGCCTGTCCCAACACCTAGAGCTAGTCTCTCATTGGTTCCCCGTCTTCCCGTTCATCCTCAGGACAAATTGCAACCTGTACGGAAAAGGATGTTAAAGGTGCTGATGCTCCAAGTAGGGAGATTGCTAGTAAAGTGGCTGGAATGGCCAACCCGAGCACAAGAAGATGAGAAATGAGGTGCATTTTAGAAACCTTTCCCCATCACACGGTGTACCATCTTCTGGGTTTCTCATTCATGTTTTTGATTTAGGAAGATGCCCTTGAACCTGGAGATTTGGGACCCATGCGATGGGGAGCACGCAGTATTACTTTAAAGGGTCTGCGTTTGCTCACCCAACCTCACCAAACCTCTCAGCCCCAAGAGTGTCCACCCTTATGTCTCATCCAGCTGTGGGTCTAGATATGGTCAATTCAGGTTGCATCACAGCCCCTCAACGAATTGTGTAAGAATTTCTCTCTCTTTCCCTGTCTTTGTTTCATGGGTTTTTAAAAGTAATTTATTTTTATAATGGGGTTTAGCTGCTTTTCACGGCTGTGTTTATGTCGCTTTACACCCACTTGACACACTAACAGAGAGATATCAATACATAGGTTTTAAGATTATTACTAGTCAGATATATTCTTGTGCGGTGAATCGGGCGTGTTGAGTCCAGTTCTCTGAGCAAGGAGTAGGTCTTGTCTGTTACATATTGGGTTTATGGAACGGTATCTGAGCTAATTTGAAACTCTTGTTTTATGTATCACCCCACCTCACCTTTCCCCTTAAGCAGCCATAGTGTGTTTTCTGCTTGTGTGACCCTGTTCTGTTTTGTAATTCAGTTCAAGTGTAACGGTTTTTACAGTCCCTCTATAAGTGACACCTTATGAGAAGTGTCCTTTTCTGTGTGACTTATTTCACTTAGAATCGTCGTACCTAAATCCACTCATCATGCTGCTGCTAGCCTTATGACATTGATTTCATGGCTGAGTGATATTCCATTGTACATAAGGACCACCACTTCTTTATCCATTTTTCGCTTTCTTGGGATATTTAAGGTGGAATGAAGTGGAGGTCCTTGTCAACAGAGCAGCCCTAAACTTTGGGGTGCTTGTGTCTTGCTGATTTTCAATTTTCCCACTTTATACCCCCATGCGTGGAAGTGCCCTATGCTCTCTAAGCTGTGTTTTTTAGATGTTTCAGGACACACCGTACCCTTCTCCAGAGTGGCTCTTGGCAATTTACATCCCGCCCATCAGTGTAGCAAGGCTCCCATTTCTCCATGGCCTTTCCTGCATTTCTGGTTTTGACACTTTTTTCAGCATGGCCCTTTTGACCGATGGGAAGCGAGACTTCTTTGTAGCGCTGATTTGCCTTTCCAGGTTGCTTGGTTGGCCAAAAAGGGCTTATGCGTTTTTTCCTGAATATATTCAGGAAAAAACGCATAAGCCCTTTTTGGCCAAGGGCATCATTGTCAACGTTTTGCCGCTTTTCATGTGCTTTAAAGGCGGTTCGAATCTACCTCCTGAAATCTGTTTCCTGCAATTCTGCCTTGATTTCAAATCCTCTTCTTTGCCTTCCCTCAATATATTTGTGGATGAGAGTTATCATTTATAACTCCGCAGGTTTGTGAATTGCAGTGCCCTGAAGCTCCATTTTACAACTCGCTTTTTTAGGGAGCTGGCCGCAAAAGCTCAGGATGGCTTCAGGTCCTGTTCTGGTTCCGGGGGGCAGGCTGAGCCTGTGGTTAATTCTTCTTCCTAATGGGAAAATAGATTGACCTGTGCCTGTCCCAACACCAAGAGCTAGTCTCTCATTGGTTCCCCGTCTTCCCGTTCATCCTCAGGACAAATTGCAACCTGTACGGAACAGGAGGTTAAAGGTGCTGATGCTCCAAGTAGGGAGATTGCTAGTAAAGTGGCTGGAATGGCCAACCCGAGCACAAGAAGATGAGAATTGAGGTGCATTTTAGAAACCTTTCCCCATCACACGGTGTACCATCTTCTGGGTTTCTCATTCATGTTTTTGATTTAGGAAGATGCCCTTGAACCTGGAGATTTGGGACCCATGCGATGGGTAGCACGCAGTATTACTTTAAAGGGTCTGCGTTTGCTCACCCAACCTCACCAAACCTCTCAGCCCCAAGAGTGTCCACCCTTATGTCTCATCCAGCAGTGGGTCTAGATATGGTCAATTCAGGTTGCATCACAGCCCCTGAACCAATTGTGTAAGAATTTCTCTCTCTTTTCCTGTCTTTGTTTCATGGGTTTTTAAAAGTAATTTATTTTTATAATGGGGTTTAGCTGCTTTTCACGGCTGTGTTTATGCCGCTTTACACCCACTTGACACACTAACAGAGAGATATCAATACATAGGTTTTAAGATTATTAGTAGTCAGATATATTCTTGTGCGGTGAATCGGGCGTGTTGAGTCCAGTTCTCTGAGCAAGGAGTAGGTCTTGTCTGTTACATATTGGGTTTATGGAACGGTATCTGAGCTAATTTGAAACTCTTGTTTTATGTATCACCCCACCTCACCTTTCCCGTTAAGCAGCCATAGTGTGTTTTCTGCTTGTGTGACTCTGTTCTGTTTTGTAATTCAGTTCAAGTGTAACGGTTTTTACATTCCCTCTATAAGTGACACCTTATGAGAAGTGTCCTTTTCTGTGTGACTTATTTCACTTAGAATCGTCGTACCTAAATCCACTCATCATGCTGCTGCTAGCCTTATGACATTGATTTCATGGCTGAGTGATATTCCATTGTACATAAGGACCACCACTTCTTTATCCATTTTTCGCTTTCTTGGGATATTTAAGGTGGAATGAAGTGGAGGTCCTTGTCAACAGAGCAGCCCTAAACTTTGGGGTGCTTGTGTCTTGCTGATTTTCAATTTTCCCACTTTATACCCCCATGCGTGGAAGTGCCCTATGCTCTCTAAGCTGTGTTTTTTAGATGTTTCAGGACACACCGTACCCTTCTCCAGAGTGGCTCTTGGCAATTTACATCCCGCCCATCAGTGTAGCAAGGCTCCCATTTCTCCATGGCCTTTCCTGCATTTCTGGTTTTGACACTTTTTTCAGCATGGCCCTTTTGACCGATGGGAAGCGAGACTTCTTTGTAGCGCTGATTTGCCTTTCCAGGTTGCTTGGTTGGCCAAAAAGGGCTTATGCGTTTTTTCCTGAATATATTCAGGAAAAAACGCATAAGCCCTTTTTGGCCAAGGGCATCATTGTCAACGTTTTGCCGCTTTTCATGTGCTTTAAAGGCGATTCGAATCTACCTCCTGAAATCTGTTTCCTGCAATTCTGCCTTGATTTCAAATCCTCTTCTTTGCCTTCCCTCAATATATTTGTGGATGAGAGTTATCATTTATAACTCCGCAGGTTTGTGAATTGCAGTGCCCTGAAGCTCCATTTTACAACTCGCTTTTTTAGGGAGCTGGCCGCAAAAGCTCAGGATGGCTTCAGGTCCTGTTCTGGTTCCGGGGGGCAGGCTGAGCCTGTGGTTAATTCTTCTTCCTAATGGGAAAATAGAGTGACCTGTGCCTGTCCCAACACCAAGAGCTAGTCTCTCATTGGTTCCCCGTCTTCCCGTTCATCCTCAGGACAAATTGCAACCTGTACGGAACAGGAGGTTAAAGGTGCTGATGCTCCAAGTAGGGAGATTGCTAGTAAAGTGGCTGGAATGGCCAACCCGAGCACAAGAAGATGAGAATTGAGGTGCATTTTAGAAACCTTTCCCCATCACACGGTGTACCATCTTCTGGGTTTCTCATTCATGTTTTTGATTTAGGAAGATGCCCTTGAACCTGGAGATTTGGGACCCATGCGATGGGTAGCACGCAGTATTACTTTAAAGGGTCTGCGTTTGCTCACCCAACCTCACCAAACCTCTCAGCCCCAAGAGTGTCCACCCTTATGTCTCATCCAGCAGTGGGTCTAGATATGGTCAATTCAGGTTGCATCACAGCCCCTGAACCAATTGTGTAAGAATTTCTCTCTCTTTTCCTGTCTTTGTTTCATGGGTTTTTAAAAGTAATTTATTTTTATAATGGGGTTTAGCTGCTTTTCACGGCTGTGTTTATGCCGCTTTACACCCACTTGACACACTAACAGAGAGATATCAATACATAGGTTTTAAGATTATTAGTAGTCAGATATATTCTTGTGCGGTGAATCGGGCGTGTTGAGTCCAGTTCTCTGAGCAAGGAGTAGGTCTTGTCTGTTACATATTGGGTTTATGGAACGGTATCTGAGCTAATTTGAAACTCTTGTTTTATGTATCACCCCACCTCACCTTTCCCGTTAAGCAGCCATAGTGTGTTTTCTGCTTGTGTGACTCTGTTCTGTTTTGTAATTCAGTTCAAGTGTAACGGTTTTTACATTCCCTCTATAAGTGACACCTTATGAGAAGTGTCCTTTTCTGTGTGACTTATTTCACTTAGAATCGTCGTACCTAAATCCACTCATCATGCTGCTGCTAGCCTTATGACATTGATTTCATGGCTGAGTGATATTCCATTGTACATAAGGACCACCACTTCTTTATCCATTTTTTGCTTTCTTGGGATATTTAAGGTGGAATGAAGTGGAGGTCCTTGTCAACAGAGCAGCCCTAAACTTTGGGGTGCCTGTGTCTTGCTGATTTTCAATTTTCCCACTTTATACCCCCATGCGTGGAAGTGCCCTATGCTCTCTAAGCTGTGTTTTTTAGATGTTTCAGGACACACCGTACCCTTCTCCAGAGTGGCTCTTGGCAATTTACATCCTGCCCACCAGTGTAGCAAGGCTCCCATTTCTCCATGGCCTTTCATGCATTTCTGGTTTTGACACTTTTTTCAGCATGGCCCTTTTGACCGATGGGAAGCGAGACTTCTTTGTAGCGCTGATTTGCCTTTACAGGTTGCTTGGTTGGCCAAAAAGGGCGTATGCGTTTTTTCCTGAATATATTCAGGAAAAAACGCATACGCCCTTTTTGGCCAAGGGCATCATTGTCA
Organism: Balaenoptera physalus; assembly: GCF_965194825.1. Taxonomy (NCBI): domain Eukaryota; kingdom Metazoa; phylum Chordata; class Mammalia; order Artiodactyla; family Balaenopteridae; genus Balaenoptera; species Balaenoptera physalus. The sequence continues at coordinate 1,455,850 of NW_028126441.1, read as the reverse complement.
ACGTTTTGCCGATTTTCATGTGCTTTAAAGGCGATTCGAATCTACCTCCTGAAATCTGTTTCCTGCAATTCTGCCTTGATTTCAAATCCTCTTCTTTGCCTTCCCTCAATATATTTGTGGATGAGAGTTATCATTTATAACTCCGCAGGTTTGTGAATTGCAGTGCCCTGAAGCTCCATTTTACAACTCGCTTTTTTAGGGAGCTGGCCGCAAAAGCGCAGGATGGCTTCAGGTCCTGTTCTGGTTCCGGGGGGCAGGCTGAGCCTGTGGTTAATTCTTCTTCCTGATGGGAAAATAGAGTGACCTGTGCCTGTCCCAACACCAAGAGCTAGTCTCTCATTTGTTCCCCGTCTTCCCGTTCATCCTCAGGACAAATTGCAACCTGTACGGAACAGGAGGTTAAAGGTGCTGATGCTCCAAGTAGGGAGATTGCTAGTAAAGTGGCTGGAATGGCCAACCCGAGCACAAGAAGATGAGAAATGAGGTGCATTTTAGAAACCTTTCCCCATCACATGGTGTACCATCTTCTGGGTTTCTCATGCATGTTTTTGATTTAGGAAGATGCCCTTGAACCTGGAGATTTGGGACCCATGCGATGGATAGCACGCAGTATTACTTTAAAGGGTCTGCGTTTGCTCACCCAACCTCACCAAACCTCTCAGCCCCAAGAGTGTCCACCCTTATGTCTCATCCAGCTGTGGGTCTAGATATGGTCAATTCAGGTTGCATCACAGCCCCTCAACGAATTGTGTAAGAATTTCTCTCTCTTTCCCTGTCTTTGTTTCATGGGTTTTTAAAAGTAATTTATTTTTATAATGGGGTTTAGCTGCTTTTCACGGCTGTGTTTATGTCGCTTTACACCCACTTGACACACTAACAGAGAGATATCAATACATAGGTTTTAAGATTATTACTAGTCAGATATATTCTTGTGCGGTGAATCGGGCGTGTTGAGTCCAGTTCTCTGAGCAAGGAGTAGGTCTTGTCTGTTACATATTGGGTTTATGGAACGGTATCTGAGCTAATTTGAAACTCTTGTTTTATGTATCACCCCACCTCACCTTTCCCCTTAAGCAGCCATAGTGTGTTTTCTGCTTGTGTGACTCTGTTCTGTTTTGTAATTCAGTTCAAGTGTAACGGTTTTTACAGTCCCTCTATAAGTGACACCTTATGAGAAGTGTCCTTTTCTGTGTGACTTATTTCACTTAGAATCGTCGTACCTAAATCCACTCATCATGCTGCTGCTAGCCTTATGACATTGATTTCATGGCTAAGTGATATTCCATTGTACATAAGGACCACCACTTCTTTATCCATTATTCGCTTTCTTGGGATATTTAAGGTGGAATGAAGTGGAGGTCCTTGTCAACAGAGCAGCCCTAAACTTTGGGGTGCCTGTGTCTTGCTGATTTTCAATTTTCCCACTTTATACCCCCATGCGTGGAAGTGCCCTATGCTCTCTAAGCTGTGTTTTTTAGATGTTTCAGGACACACCGTACCCTTCTCCAGAGTGGCTCTTGGCAATTTACATCCCGCCCATCAGTGTAGCAAGGCTCCCATTTCTCCATGGCCTTTCCTGCATTTCTGGTTTTGACACTTTTTTCAGCATGGCCCTTTTGACCGATGGGAAGCGAGACTTCTTTGTAGCGCTGATTTGCCTTTCCAGGTTGCTTGGTTGGCCAAAAAGGGCTTATGCGTTTTTTCCTGAATATATTCAGGAAAAAACGCATAAGCCCTTTTTGGCCAAGGGCATCATTGTCAACGTTTTGCCGCTTTTCATGTGCTTTAAAGGCGATTCGAATCTACCTCCTGAAATCTGTTTCCTGCAATTCTGCCTTGATTTCAAATCCTCTTCTTTGCCTTCCCTCAATATATTTGTGGATGAGAGTTATCATTTATAACTCCGCAGGTTTGTGAATTGCAGTGCCCTGAAGCTCCATTTTACAACTCGCTTTTTTAGGGAGCTGGCCGCAAAAGCGCAGGATGGCTTCAGGTCCTGTTCTGGTTCCGGGGGGCAGGCTGAGCCTGTGGTTAATTCTTCTTCCTGATGGGAAAATAGAGTGACCTGTGCCTGTCCCAACACCAAGAGCTAGTCTCTCATTGGTTCCCCGTCTTCCCGTTCATCCTCAGGACAAATTGCAACCTGTACGGAACAGGAGGTTAAAGGTGCTGATGCTCCAAGTAGGGAGATTGCTAGTAAAGTGGCTGGAATGGCCAACCCGAGCACAAGAAGATGAGAAATGAGGTGCATTTTAGAAACCTTTCCCCATCACACGGTGTACCATCTTCTGGGTTTCTCATTCATGTTTTTGATTTAGGAAGATGCCCTTGAACCTGGAGATTTGGGACCCATGCGATGGGTAGCACGCAGTATTACTTTAAAGGGTCTGCGTTTGCTCACCCAACCTCACCAAACCTCTCAGCCCCAAGAGTGTCCACCCTTATGTCTCATCCAGCAGTGGGTCTAGGTATGGTCAATTCAGGTTGCATCACAGCCCCTGAACCAATTGTGTAAGAATTTCTCTCTCTTTCCCTCTCTTTGTTTCATGGGTTTTTAAAAGTAATTTATTTTTATAATGGGGTTTAGCTGCTTTTCACGGCTGTGTTTATGCCGCTTTACACCCACTTGACACACTAACAGAGAGATATCAATACATAGGTTTTAAGATTATTAGTAGTCAGATATATTCTTGTGCGGTGAATCGGGCGTGTTGAGTCCAGTTCTCTGAGCAAGGAGTAGGTCTTGTCTGTTACATATTGGGTTTATGGAACGGTATCTGAGCTAATTTGAAACTCTTGTTTTATGTATCACCCCACCTCACCTTTCCCGTTAAGCAGCCATAGTGTGTTTTCTGCTTGTGTGACTCTGTTCTGTTTTGTAATTCAGATCAAGTGTAACGGTTTTTACATTCCCTCTATAAGTGACACCTTATGAGAAGTGTCCTTTTCTGTGTGACTTATTTCACTTAGAATCGTCGTACCTAAATCCACTCATCATGCTGCTACTAGCCTTATGACTGATTTCATGGCTGAGGGATATTCCATTGTACATATGGACCTCAAATTTTTTATCCATTTTTCGCTTTCCTGGGATATTTAAGGTGGAATGAAGTGGAGGTCCTTGTCAACAGAGCAGCCCTAAACTTTGGGGTGCCTGTGTCTTGCTGATTTTCAATTTTCCCACTTTATACCCCCATGCGTGGAAGTGCCCTATGCTCTCTAAGCTGTGTTTTTTAGATGTTTCAGGACACACCGTACCCTTCTCCAGAGTGGCTCTTGGCAATTTACATCCTGCCCACCAGTGTAGCAAGGCTCCCATTTCTCCATGGCCTTTCATGCATTTCTGGTTTTGACACTTTTTTCAGCATGGCCCTTTTGACCGATGGGAAGCGAGACTTCTTTGTAGCGCTGATTTGCCTTTACAGGTTGCTTGGTTGGCCAAAAAGGGCGTATGCGTTTTTTCCTGAATATATTCAGGAAAAAACGCATACGCCCTTTTTGGCCAAGGGCATCATTGTCAACGTTTTGCCGATTTTCATGTGCTTTAAAGGCGATTCGAATCTACCTCCTGAAATCTGTTTCCTGCAATTCTGCCTTGATTTCAAATCCTCTTCTTTGCCTTCCCTCAATATATTTGTGGATGAGAGTTATCATTTATAACTCCGCAGGTTTGTGAATTGCAGTGCCCTGAAGCTCCATTTTACAACTCGCTTTTTTAGGGAGCTGGCCGCAAAAGCGCAGGATGGCTTCAGGTCCTGTTCTGGTTCCGGGGGGCAGGCTGAGCCTGTGGTTAATTCTTCTTCCTGATGGGAAAATAGAGTGACCTGTGCCTGTCCCAACACCAAGAGCTAGTCTCTCATTTGTTCCCCGTCTTCCCGTTCATCCTCAGGACAAATTGCAACCTGTACGGAACAGGAGGTTAAAGGTGCTGATGCTCCAAGTAGGGAGATTGCTAGTAAAGTGGCTGGAATGGCCAACCCGAGCACAAGAAGATGAGAAATGAGGTGCATTTTAGAAACCTTTCCCCATCACATGGTGTACCATCTTCTGGGTTTCTCATGCATGTTTTTGATTTAGGAAGATGCCCTTGAACCTGGAGATTTGGGACCCATGCGATGGATAGCACGCAGTATTACTTTAAAGGGTCTGCGTTTGCTCACCCAACCTCACCAAACCTCTCAGCCCCAAGAGTGTCCACCCTTATGTCTCATCCAGCTGTGGGTCTAGATATGGTCAATTCAGGTTGCATCACAGCCCCTCAACGAATTGTGTAAGAATTTCTCTCTCTTTCCCTGTCTTTGTTTCATGGGTTTTTAAAAGTAATTTATTTTTATAATGGGGTTTAGCTGCTTTTCACGGCTGTGTTTATGTCGCTTTACACCCACTTGACACACTAACAGAGAGATATCAATACATAGGTTTTAAGATTATTACTAATCAGATATATTCTTGTGCGGTGAATCGGGCGTGTTGAGTCCAGTTCTCTGAGCAAGGAGTAGGTCTTGTCTGTTACATATTGGGTTTATGGAACGGTATCTGAGCTAATTTGAAACTCTTGTTTTATGTATCACCCCACCTCACCTTTCCCCTTAAGCAGCCATAGTGTGTTTTCTGCTTGTGTGACTCTGTTCTGTTTTGTAATTCAGTTCAAGTGTAACGGTTTTTACAGTCCCTCTATAAGTGACACCTTATGAGAAGTGTCCTTTTCTGTGTGACTTATTTCACTTAGAATCGTCGTACCTAAATCCACTCATCATGCTGCTGCTAGCCTTATGACATTGATTTCATGGCTGAGTGATATTCCATTGTACATAAGGACCACCACTTCTTTATCCATTATTCGCTTTCTTGGGATATTTAAGGTGGAATGAAGTGGAGGTCCTTGTCAACAGAGCAGCCCTAAACTTTGGGGTGCCTGTGTCTTGCTGATTTTCAATTTTCCCACTTTATACCCCCATGCGTGGAAGTGCCCTATGCTCTCTAAGCTGTGTTTTTTAGATGTTTCAGGACACACCGTACCCTTCTCCAGAGTGGCTCTTGGCAATTTACATCCCGCCCATCAGTGTAGCAAGGCTCCCATTTCTCCATGGCCTTTCCTGCATTTCTGGTTTTGACACTTTTTTCAGCATGGCCCTTTTGACCGATGGGAAGCGAGACTTCTTTGTAGCGCTGATTTGCCTTTCCAGGTTGCTTGGTTGGCCAAAAAGGGCTTATGCGTTTTTTCCTGAATATATTCAGGAAAAAACGCATAAGCCCTTTTTGGCCTAGGGCATCATTGTCAACGTTTTGCCGCTTTTCATGTGCTTTAAAGGCGATTCGAATCTACCTCCTGAAATCTGTTTCCTGCAATTCTGCCTTGATTTCAAATCCTCTTCTTTGCCTTCCCTCAATATATTTGTGGATGAGAGTTATCATTTATAACTCCGCAGGTTTGTGAATTGCAGTGCCCTGAAGCTCCATTTTACAACTCGCTTTTTTAGGGAGCTGGCCGCAAAAGCGCAGGATGGCTTCAGGTCCTGTTCTGGTTCCGGGGGGCAGGCTGAGCCTGTGGTTAATTCTTCTTCCTGATGGGAAAATAGAGTGACCTGTGCCTGTCCCAACACCAAGAGCTAGTCTCTCATTGGTTCCCCGTCTTCCCGTTCATCCTCAGGACAAATTGCAACCTGTACGGAACAGGAGGTTAAAGGTGCTGATGCTCCAAGTAGGGAGATTGCTAGTAAAGTGGCTGGAATGGCCAACCCGAGCACAAGAAGATGAGAAATGAGGTGCATTTTAGAAACCTTTCCCCATCACATGGTGTACCATCTTCTGGGTTTCTCATGCATGTTTTTGATTTAGGAAGATGCCCTTGAACCTGGAGATTTGGGACCCATGCGATGGGTAGCACGCAGTATTACTTTAAAGGGTCTGCGTTTGCTCACCCAACCTCACCAAACCTCTCAGCCCCAAGAGTGTCCACCCTTATGTCTCATCCAGCTGTGGGTCTAGATATGGTCAATTCAGGTTGCATCACAGCCCCTGAACGAATTGTGTAAGAATTTCTCTCTCTTTCCCTGTCTTTGTTTCATGGGTTTTTAAAAGTAATTTATTTTTATAATGGGGTTTAGCTGCTTTTCACGGCTGTGTTTATGCCGCTTTACACCCACTTGACACACTAACAGAGAGATATCAATACATAGGTTTTAAGATTATTACTAGTCAGATATATTCTTGTGCGGTGAATCGGGCGTGTTGAGTCCAGTTCTCTGAGCAAGGAGTAGGTCTTGTCTGTTACATATTGGGTTTATGGAACGGTATCTGAGCTAATTTGAAACTCTTGTTTTATGTATCACCCCACCTCACCTTTCCCGTTAAGCAGCCATAGTGTGTTTTCTGCTTGTGTGACTCTGTTCTGTTTTGTAATTCAGTTCAAGTGTAACGGTTTTTACATTCCCTCTATAAGTGACACCTTATGAGAAGTGTTCTTTTCTGTGTGACTTATTTCACTTAGAATCGTCGTACCTAAATCCACTCATCATGCTGCTACTAGCCTTATGACATTGATTTCATGGCTGAGTGATATTCCATTGTACATAAGGACCACCACTTCTTTATCCATTTTTTGCTTTCTTGGGATATTTAAGGTGGAATGAAGTGGAGGTCCTTGTCAATAGAGCAGCCCTAAACTTTGGGGTGCCTGTGTCTTGCTGATTTTCAATTTTCCCACTTTATAGCCCCATGCGTGGAAGTGCCCTATGCTCACTAAGCTGTGTTTTTTAGATGTTTCAGGACACACCGTACCCTTCTCCAGAGTGGCTCTTGGCAATTTACATCCCGCCCATCAGTGTAGCAAGGCTCCCATTTCTCCATGGCCTTTCCTGCATTTCTGGTTTTGACAATTTTTTCAGCATGGCCCTTTTGACCGATGGGAAGCGAGACTTCTTTGTAGCGCTGATTTGCCTTTCCAGGTTGCTTGGTTGGCCAAAAAGGGCGTATGCGTTTTTTCCTGAATATATTCAGGAAAAAACGCATACGCCCTTTTTGGCCAAGGGCATCATTGTCAACGTTTTGCCGCTTTTCATGTGCTTTAAAGGCGATTCGAATCTACCTCCTGAAATCTGTTTCCTGCAATTCTGCCTTGATTTCAAATCCTCTTCTTTGTCTTCCCTCAATATATTTGTGGATGAGAGTTATCATTTATAACTCCGCAGGTTTGTGAATTGCAGTGCCCTGAAGCTCCATTTTACAACTCGCTTTTTTAGGGAGCTGGCCGCAAAAGCGCAGGATGGCTTCAGGTACTGTTCTGGTTCCAGGGGGCAGGCTGAGCCTGTGGTTAATTCTTCTTCCTGATGGGAAAATAGAGTGACCTGTGCCTGTCCCAACACCAAGAGCTAGTCTCTCATTGGTTGCCCGTCTTCCCGTTCATCCTCAGGACAAATTGCAACCTGTACGGAACAGGATGTTAAAGGTGCTGATGCTCCAAGTAGGGAGATTGCTAGTAAAGTGGCTGGAATGGCCAACCCGAGCACAAGAAGATGAGAAATGAGGTGCATTTTAGAAACCTTTCCCCATCACACGGTGTACCATCTTCTGGGTTTCTCATTCATGTTTTTGATTTAGGAAGATGCCCTTGAACCTGGAGATTTGGGACCCATGCGATGGGTAGCACGCAGTATTACTTTAAAGGGTCTGCGTTTGCTCACCCAACCTCACCAAACCTCTCAGCCCCAAGAGTGTCCACCCTTATGTCTCATCCAGCAGTGGGTCTAGATATGGTCAATTCAGGTTGCATCACAGCCCCTGAACCAATTGTGTAAGAATTTCTCTCTCTTTCCCTCTCTTTGTTTCATGGGTTTTTAAAAGTAATTTATTTTTATAATGGGGTTTAGCTGCTTTTCACGGCTGTGTTTATGCCGCTTTACACCCACTTGACACACTAACAGAGAGATATCAATACATAGGTTTTAAGATTATTAGTAGTCAGATATATTCTTGTGCGGTGAATCGGGCGTGTTGAGTCCAGTTCTCTGAGCAAGGAGTAGGTCTTGTCTGTTACATATTGGGTTTATGGAACGGTATCTGAGCTAATTTGAAACTCTTGTTTTATGTATCACCCCACCTCACCTTTCCCGTTAAGCAGCCATAGTGTGTTTTCTGCTTGTGTGACTCTGTTCTGTTTTGTAATTCAGATCAAGTGTAACGGTTTTTACATTCCCTCTATAAGTGACACCTTATGAGAAGTGTCCTTTTCTGTGTGACTTATTTCACTTAGAATCGTCGTACCTAAATCCACTCATCATGCTGCTACTAGCCTTATGACTGATTTCATGGCTGAGGGATATTCCATTGTACATATGGACCTCAAATTTTTTATCCATTTTTCGCTTTCCTGGGATATTTAAGGTGGAATGAAGTGGAGGTCCTTGTCAACAGAGCAGCCCTAAACTTTGGGGTGCCTGTGTCTTGCTGATTTTCAATTTTCCCACTTTATACCCCCATGCGTGGAAGTGCCCTATGCTCTCTAAGCTGTGTTTTTTAGATGTTTCAGGACACACCGTACCCTTCTCCAGAATGGCTGTTGGCAATTTACATCCCACCCATCAGTCTAGCAAGGCTCCCATTTCTCCATGGCCTGTCCTGCATTTCTGGTTTTGACACATTTTTCAGCATGGCCCTTTTGACCAATGGGAAGCGAGACTTCTTTGTAGCGCTGATTTGCCTTTCCAGGTTGCTTGGTTGGCCAAAAAGGGCGTATGCGTTTTTTCCTGAATATATTCAGGAAAAAACGCATACGCCCTTTTTGGCCAAGGGCATCATTGTCAACGTTTTGTCGCCTTTCATGTGCTTTAAAGGCGATTCGAATCTACCTCCTGAAATCTGTTTCCTGCAATTCTGCCTTGATTTCAAATCCTCTTCTTTGCCTTCCCTCAATATATTTGTGGACGAGAGTTATCATTTATAACTCTGCAGGTTTGTGAATTGCAGTGCCCTGAAGCTCCATTTTACAACTCGATTTTTTGGGAGCTGGCCGCAAAAGCGCAGGATGGCTTCAGGCCCTGTTCTGGTTCTCGGGGGCAGGCTGAGCCTGTGGTTAATTCTTCTTCCTGATGGGAAAATAGAGTGACCTGTGCCTGTCCCAACACCAAGAGCTAGTCTCTCATTGGTTCCCCATCTTCCCGTTCATCCTCAGGACAAATTGAAACCTGTACGGAACAGGAGGCTAAAGGTGCTGATGCTCCAAGTAGGGAGATTGCTAGTAAAGTGGCTGGAATGGCCAACCCGAGCACAAGGAGATGAGAAATGAGGTGCATTTTAGAAACCTTTCCCCATCACACGGTGTACCATCTTCTGGGTTTCTCATTCATGTTTTCGATTTAGGAAGATGCCCTTGAACCTGGAGATTTGGGACCCATGCGATGGGTAGCACGCAGTATTACTTTAAAGGGTCTGCGTTTGCTCACCCAACCTCACCAAACCTCTCAGCCCCAAGAGTGTCCACCCTTATGTCTCATCCAGCTGTGGGTCTAGATATGGTGAATTCAGGTTGCATCACAGCCCCTGAACGAATTGTGTAAGAATTTCTCTCTCTTTCCCTGTCTTTGTTTCATGGGTTTTTAAATGTAATTTATTTTTATAATGGGGTTTAGCTGCTTTTCACGGCTGTGTTTATGCCGCTTTACACCCACTTGACACACTAACAGAGAGATATCAATACATAGGTTTTAAGATTATTACTAGTCAGATATATTCTTGTGCGGTGAATCGGGCGTGTTGAGTCCAGTTCTCTGAGCAAGGAGTAGGTCTTGTCTGTTACATATTGGGTTTATGGAACGGTATCTGAGCTAATTTGAAACTCTTGTTTTATGTATCACCCCACCTCTCCTTTCCCCTTAAGCAGCCATAGTGTGTTTTCTGCTTGTGTGACTCTGTTCTGTTTTGTAATTCAGTTCAAGTGTAACGGTTTTTACAGTCCCTCTATAAGTGACACCTTATGAGAAGTGTCCTTTTCTGTGTGACTTATTTCACTTAGAATCGTCGTACCTAAATCCACTCATCATGCTGCTGCTAGCCTTATGACATTGATTTCATGGCTGAGTGATATTCCATTGTACATAAGGACCACCACTTCTTTATCCATTTTTCGCTTTCTTGGGATATTTAAGGTGGAATGAAGTGGAGGTCCTTGTCAACAGAGCAGTCCTAAACTTTGGGGTGCCTGTGTCTTGCTGATTTTCAATTTTCCCACTTTATACCCCCATGCGTGGAAGTGCCCTATGCTCTCTAAGCTGTGTTTTTTAGATGTTTCAGGACACACCGTACCCTTCTCCAGAGTGGCTCTTGGCAATTTACATCCCGCCCATCAGTGTAGCAAGGCTCCCATTTCTCCTTGGCCTTTCCTGCATTTCTGGTTTTGACACTTTTTTCAGCATGGCCCTTTTGACCGATGGGAAGCGAGACTTCTTTGTAGCGCTGATTTGCCTTTCCAGGTTGCTTGGTTGGCCAAAAAGGGCTTATGCGTTTTTTCCTGAATATATTCAGGAAAAAACGCATAAGCCCTTTTTGGCCTAGGGCATCATTGTCAACGTTTTGCCGCTTTTCATGTGCTTTAAAGGCGATTCGAATCTACCTCCTGAAATCTGTTTCCTGCAATTCTGCCTTGATTTCAAATCCTCTTCTTTGCCTTCCCTCAATATATTTGTGGATGAGAGTTATCATTTATAACTCCGCAGGTTTGTGAATTGCAGTGCCCTGAAGCTCCATTTTACAACTCGCTTTTTTAGGGAGCTGGCCGCAAAAGCTCAGGATGGCTTCAGGTCCTGTTCTGGTTCCGGGAGGCAGGCAGAGCCTGTGGTTAATTCTTCTTCCTGATGGGAAAATAGAGTGACCTGTGCCTGTCCCAACACCAAGAGCTAGTCTCTCATTGGTTCCCCGTCTTCCCGTTCATCCTCAGGACAAATTGCAACCTGTACGGAACAGGAGGTTAAAGGTGCTGATGCTCCAAGTAGGGAGATTGCTAGTAAAGTGGCTGGAATGGCCAACCCGAGCACAAGAAGATGAGAAATGAGGTGCATTTTAGAAACCTTTCCCCATCACACGGTGTACCATCTTCTGGGTTTCTCATTCATGTTTTTGATTTAGGAAGATGCCCTTGAACCTGGAGATTTGGGACCCATGCGATGGGTAGCACGCAGTATTACTTTAAAGGGTCTGCGTTTGCTCACCCAACCTCACCAAACCTCTCAGCCCCAAGAGTGTCCACCCTTATGTCTCATCCAGCAGTGGGTCTAGATATGGTCAATTCAGGTTGCATCACAGCCCCTGAACCAATTGTGTAAGAATTTCTCTCTCTTTCCCTCTCTTTGTTTCATGGGTTTTTAAAAGTAATTTATTTTTATAATGGGGTTTAGCTGCTTTTCACGGCTGTGTTTATGCCGCTTTACACCCACTTGACACACTAACAGAGAGATATCAATACATAGGTTTTAAGATTATTAGTAGTCAGATATATTCTTGTGCGGTGAATCGGGCGTGTTGAGTCCAGTTCTCTGAGCAAGGAGTAGGTCTTGTCTGTTACATATTGGGTTTATGGAACGGTATCTGAGCTAATTTGAAACTCTTGTTTTATGTATCACCCCACCTCACCTTTCCCGTTAAGCAGCCATAGTGTGTTTTCTGCTTGTGTGACTCTGTTCTGTTTTGTAATTCAGATCAAGTGTAACGGTTTTTACATTCCCTCTATAAGTGACACCTTATGAGAAGTGTCCTTTTCTGTGTGACTTATTTCACTTAGAATCGTCGTACCTAAATCCACTCATCATGCTGCTACTAGCCTTATGACTGATTTCATGGCTGAGGGATATTCCATTGTACATATGGACCTCAAATTTTTTATCCATTTTTCGCTTTCCTGGGATATTTAAGGTGGAATGAAGTGGAGGTCCTTGTCAACAGAGCAGCCCTAAACTTTGGGGTGCCTGTGTCTTGCTGATTTTCAATTTTCCCACTTTATACCCCCATGCGTGGAAGTGCCCTATGCTCTCTAAGCTGTGTTTTTTAGATGTTTCAGGACACACCGTACCCTTCTCCAGAGTGGCTCTTGGCAATTTACATCCCGCCCACCAGTGTAGCAAGGCTCCCATTTCTCCATGGCCTTTCCTGCATTTCTGGTTTTGACACTTTTTTCAGCATGGCCCTTTTGACCGATGGGAAGCGAGACTTCTTTGTAGCGCTGATTTGCCTTTACAGGTTGCTTGGTTGGCCAAAAAGGGCGTATGCGTTTTTTCCTGAATATATTCAGGAAAAAACGCATACGCCCTTTTTGGCCAAGGGCATCATTGTCAACGTTTTGCCGCTTTTCATGTGCTTTAAAGGCGATTCGAATCTACCTCCTGAAATCTGTTTCCTGCAATTCTGCCTTGATTTCAAATCCTCTTCTTTGCCTTCCCTCAATATATTTGTGGATGAGAGTTATCATTTATAACTCCGCAGGTTTGTGAATTGCAGTGCCCTGAAGCTCCATTTTACAACTCGCTTTTTTAGGGAGCTGGCCGCAAAAGCGCAGGATGGCTTCAGGTCCTGTTCTGGTTCCGGGGGGCAGGCTGAGCCTGTGGTTAATTCTTCTTCCTGATGGGAAAATAGAGTGACCTGTGCCTGTCCCAACACCAAGAGCTAGTCTCTCATTGGTTGCCCGTCTTCCCGTTCATCCTCAGGACAAATTGCAACCTGTACGGAACAGGATGTTAAAGGTGCTGATGCTCCAAGTAGGGAGATTGCTAGTAAAGTGGCTGGAATGGCCAACCCGAGCACAAGAAGATGAGAAATGAGGTGCATTTTAGAAACCTTTCCCCATCACACGGTGTACCATCTTCTGGGTTTCTCATTCATGTTTTTGATTTAGGAAGATGCCCTTGAACCTGGAGATTTGGGACCCATGCGATGGGTAGCACGCAGTATTACTTTAAAGGGTCTGCGTTTGCTCACCCAACCTCACCAAACCTCTCAGCCCCAAGAGTGTCCACCCTTATGTCTCATCCAGCAGTGGGTCTAGATATGGTCAATTCAGGTTGCATCACAGCCCCTGAACCAATTGTGTAAGAATTTCTCTCTCTTTCCCTCTCTTTGTTTCATGGGTTTTTAAAAGTAATTTATTTTTATAATGGGGTTTAGCTGCTTTTCACGGCTGTGTTTATGCCGCTTTACACCCACTTGACACACTAACAGAGAGATATCAATACATAGGTTTTAAGATTATTAGTAGTCAGATATATTCTTGTGCGGTGAATCGGGCGTGTTGAGTCCAGTTCTCTGAGCAAGGAGTAGGTCTTGTCTGTTACATATTGGGTTTATGGAACGGTATCTGAGCTAATTTGAAACTCTTGTTTTATGTATCACCCCACCTCACCTTTCCCGTTAAGCAGCCATAGTGTGTTTTCTGCTTGTGTGACTCTGTTCTGTTTTGTAATTCAGATCAAGTGTAACGGTTTTTACATTCCCTCTATAAGTGACACCTTATGAGAAGTGTCCTTTTCTGTGTGACTTATTTCACTTAGAATCGTCGTACCTAAATCCACTCATCATGCTGCTACTAGCCTTATGACTGATTTCATGGCTGAGGGATATTCCATTGTACATATGGACCTCAAATTTTTTATCCATTTTTCGCTTTCCTGGGATATTTAAGGTGGAATGAAGTGGAGGTCCTTGTCAACAGAGCAGCCCTAAACTTTGGGGTGCCTGTGTCTTGCTGATTTTCAATTTTCCCACTTTATACCCCCATGCGTGGAAGTGCCCTATGCTCTCTAAGCTGTGTTTTTTAGATGTTTCAGGACACACCGTACCCTTCTCCAGAATGGCTGTTGGCAATTTACATCCCACCCATCAGTCTAGCAAGGCTCCCATTTCTCCATGGCCTGTCCTGCATTTCTGGTTTTGACACATTTTTCAGCATGGCCCTTTTGACCAATGGGAAGCGAGACTTCTTTGTAGCGCTGATTTGCCTTTCCAGGTTGCTTGGTTGGCCAAAAAGGGCGTATGCGTTTTTTCCTGAATATATTCAGGAAAAAACGCATACGCCCTTTTTGGCCAAGGGCATCATTGTCAACGTTTTGTCGCCTTTCATGTGCTTTAAAGGCGATTCGAATCTACCTCCTGAAATCTGTTTCCTGCAATTCTGCCTTGATTTCAAATCCTCTTCTTTGCCTTCCCTCAATATATTTGTGGACGAGAGTTATCATTTATAACTCTGCAGGTTTGTGAATTGCAGTGCCCTGAAGCTCCATTTTACAACTCGATTTTTTGGGAGCTGGCCGCAAAAGCGCAGGATGGCTTCAGGCCCTGTTCTGGTTCTGGGGGGCAGGCTGAGCCTGTGGTTAATTCTTCTTCCTGATGGGAAAATAGAGTGACCTGTGCCTGTCCCAACACCAAGAGCTAGTCTCTCATTGGTTCCCCATCTTCCCGTTCATCCTCAGGACAAATTGAAACCTGTACGGAACAGGAGGCTAAAGGTGCTGATGCTCCAAGTAGGGAGATTGCTAGTAAAGTGGCTGGAATGGCCAACCCGAGCACAAGGAGATGAGAAATGAGGTGCATTTTAGAAACCTTTCCCCATCACACGGTGTACCATCTTCTGGGTTTCTCATTCATGTTTTCGATTTAGGAAGATGCCCTTGAACCTGGAGATTTGGGACCCATGCGATGGGTAGCACGCAGTATTACTTTAAAGGGTCTGCGTTTGCTCACCCAACCTCACCAAACCTCTCAGCCCCAAGAGTGTCCACCCTTATGTCTCATCCAGCTGTGGGTCTAGATATGGTGAATTCAGGTTGCATCACAGCCCCTGAACGAATTGTGTAAGAATTTCTCTCTCTTTCCCTGTCTTTGTTTCATGGGTTTTTAAATGTAATTTATTTTTATAATGGGGTTTAGCTGCTTTTCACGGCTGTGTTTATGCCGCTTTACACCCACTTGACACACTAACAGAGAGATATCAATACATAGGTTTTAAGATTATTACTAGTCAGATATATTCTTGTGCGGTGAATCGGGCGTGTTGAGTCCAGTTCTCTGAGCAAGGAGTAGGTCTTGTCTGTTACATATTGGATTTATGGAACGGTATCTGAGCTAATTTGAAACTCTTGTTTTATGTATCACCCCACCTCTCCTTTCCCCTTAAGCAGCCATAGTGTGTTTTCTGCTTGTGTGACTCTGTTCTGTTTTGTAATTCAGTTCAAGTGTAACGGTTTTTACAGTCCCTCTATAAGTGACACCTTATGAGAAGTGTCCTTTTCTGTGTGACTTATTTCACTTAGAATCGTCGTACCTAAATCCACTCATCATGCTGCTGCTAGCCTTATGACATTGATTTCATGGCTGAGTGATATTCCATTGTACATAAGGACCACCACTTCTTTATCCATTTTTCGCTTTCTTGGGATATTTAAGGTGGAATGAAGTGGAGGTCCTTGTCAACAGAGCAGTCCTAAACTTTGGGGTGCCTGTGTCTTGCTGATTTTCAATTTTCCCACTTTATACCCCCATGCGTGGAAGTGCCCTATGCTCTCTAAGCTGTGTTTTTTAGATGTTTCAGGACACACCGTACCCTTCTCCAGAGTGGCTCTTGGCAATTTACATCCCGCCCATCAGTGTAGCAAGGCTCCCATTTCTCCATGGCCTTTCCTGCATTTCTGGTTTTGACACTTTTTTCAGCATGGCCCTTTTGACCGATGGGAAGCGAGACTTCTTTGTAGCGCTGATTTGCCTTTCCAGGTTGCTTGGTTGGCCAAAAAGGGCTTATGCGTTTTTTCCTGAATATATTCAGGAAAAAACGCATAAGCCCTTTTTGGCCTAGGGCATCATTGTCAACGTTTTGCCGCTTTTCATGTGCTTTAAAGGCGATTCGAATCTACCTCCTGAAATCTGTTTCCTGCAATTCTGCCTTGATTTCAAATCCTCTTCTTTGCCTTCCCTCAATATATTTGTGGATGAGAGTTATCATTTATAACTCCGCAGGTTTGTGAATTGCAGTGCCCTGAAGCTCCATTTTACAACTCGCTTTTTTAGGGAGCTGGCCGCAAAAGCTCAGGATGGCTTCAGGTCCTGTTCTGGTTCCGGGAGGCAGGCTGAGCCTGTGGTTAATTCTTCTTCCTGATGGGAAAATAGAGTGACCTGTGCCTGTCCCAACACCAAGAGCTAGTCTCTCATTGGTTCCCCGTCTTCCCGTTCATCCTCAGGACAAATTGCAACCTGTACGGAACAGGAGGTTAAAGGTGCTGATGCTCCAAGTAGGGAGATTGCTAGTAAAGTGGCTGGAATGGCCAACCCGAGCACAAGAAGATGAGAAATGAGGTGCATTTTAGAAACCTTTCCCCATCACACGGTGTACCATCTTCTGGGTTTCTCATTCATGTTTTTGATTTAGGAAGATGCCCTTGAACCTGGAGATTTGGGACCCATGCGATGGGTAGCACGCAGTATTACTTTAAAGGGTCTGCGTTTGCTCACCCAACCTCACCAAACCTCTCAGCCCCAAGAGTGTCCACCCTTATGTCTCATCCAGCAGTGGGTCTAGATATGGTCAATTCAGGTTGCATCACAGCCCCTGAACCAATTGTGTAAGAATTTCTCTCTCTTTCCCTCTCTTTGTTTCATGGGTTTTTAAAAGTAATTTATTTTTATAATGGGGTTTAGCTGCTTTTCACGGCTGTGTTTATGCCGCTTTACACCCACTTGACACACTAACAGAGAGATATCAATACATAGGTTTTAAGATTATTAGTAGTCAGATATATTCTTGTGCGGTGAATCGGGCGTGTTGAGTCCAGTTCTCTGAGCAAGGAGTAGGTCTTGTCTGTTACATATTGGGTTTATGGAACGGTATCTGAGCTAATTTGAAACTCTTGTTTTATGTATCACCCCACCTCACCTTTCCCGTTAAGCAGCCATAGTGTGTTTTCTGCTTGTGTGACTCTGTTCTGTTTTGTAATTCAGATCAAGTGTAACGGTTTTTACATTCCCTCTATAAGTGACACCTTATGAGAAGTGTCCTTTTCTGTGTGACTTATTTCACTTAGAATCGTCGTACCTAAATCCACTCATCATGCTGCTACTAGCCTTATGACTGATTTCATGGCTGAGGGATATTCCATTGTACATATGGACCTCAAATTTTTTATCCATTTTTCGCTTTCCTGGGATATTTAAGGTGGAATGAAGTGGAGGTCCTTGTCAACAGAGCAGCCCTAAACTTTGGGGTGCCTGTGTCTTGCTGATTTTCAATTTTCCCACTTTATACCCCCATGCGTGGAAGTGCCCTATGCTCTCTAAGCTGTGTTTTTTAGATGTTTCAGGACACACCGTACCCTTCTCCAGAGTGGCTCTTGGCAATTTACATCCCGCCCACCAGTGTAGCAAGGCTCCCATTTCTCCATGGCCTTTCCTGCATTTCTGGTTTTGACACTTTTTTCAGCATGGCCCTTTTGACCGATGGGAAGCGAGACTTCTTTGTAGCGCTGATTTGCCTTTCCAGGTTGCTTGGTTGGCCAAAAAGGGCGTATGCGTTTTTTCCTGAATATATTCAGGAAAAAACGCATACGCCCTTTTTGGCCAAGGGCATCATTGTCAACGTTTTGCCGCTTTTCATGTGCTTTAAAGGCGATTCGAATCTACCTCCTGAAATCTGTTTCCTGCAATTCTGCCTTGATTTCAAATCCTCTTCTTTGCCTTCCCTCAATATATTTGTGGATGAGAGTTATCATTTATAACTCCGCAGGTTTGTGAATTGCAGTGCCCTGAAGCTCCATTTTACAACTCGCTTTTTTAGGGAGCTGGCCGCAAAAGCGCAGGATGGCTTCAGGTCCTGTTCTGGTTCCGGGGGGCAGGCTGAGCCTGTGGTTAATTCTTCTTCCTGATGGGAAAATAGAGTGACCTGTGCCTGTCCCAACACCAAGAGCTAGTCTCTCATTGGTTCCCCGTCTTCCCGTTCATCCTCAGGACAAATTGCAACCTGTACGGAACAGGAGGTTAAAGGTGCTGATGCTCCAAGTAGGGAGATTGCTAGTAAAGTGGCTGGAATGGCCAACCCGAGCACAAGAAGATGAGAAATGAGGTGCATTTTAGAAACCTTTCCCCATCACATGGTGTACCATCTTCTGGGTTTCTCATGCATGTTTTTGATTTAGGAAGATGCCCTTGAACCTGGAGATTTGGGACCCATGCGATGGGTAGCACGCAGTATTACTTTAAAGGGTCTGCGTTTGCTCACCCAACCTCACCAAACCTCTCAGCCCCAAGAGTGTCCACCCTTATGTCTCATCCAGCTGTGGGTCTAGATATGGTCAATTCAGGTTGCATCACAGCCCCTGAACGAATTGTGTAAGAATTTCTCTCTCTTTCCCTGTCTTTGTTTCATGGGTTTTTAAAAGTAATTTATTTTTATAATGGGGTTTAGCTGCTTTTCACGGCTGTGTTTATGTCGCTTTACACCCACTTGACACACTAACAGAGAGATATCAATACATAGGTTTTAAGATTATTAGTAGTCAGATATATTCTTGTGCGGTGAATCGGGCGTGTTGAGTCCAGTTCTCTGAGCAAGGAGTAGGTCTTGTCTGTTACATATTGGGTTTATGGAACGGTATCTGAGCTAATTTGAAACTCTTGTTTTATGTATCACCCCACCTCACCTTTCCCCTTAAGCAGCCATAGTGTGTTTTCTGCTTGTGTGACTCTGTTCTGTTTTGTAATTCAGTTCAAGTGTAACGGTTTTTACAGTCCCTCTATAAGTGACACCTTATGAGAAGTGTCCTTTTCTGTGTGACTTATTTCACTTAGAATCGTCGTACCTAAATCCACTCATCATGCTGCTGCTAGCCTTATGACATTGATTTCATGGCTGAGTGATATTCCATTGTACATAAGGACCACCACTTCTTTATCCATTTTTCGCTTTCTTGGGATATTTAAGGTGGAATGAAGTGGAGGTCCTTGTCAACAGAGCAGCCCTAAACTTTGGGGTGCCTGTGTCTTGCTGATTTTCAATTTTCCCACTTTATACCCCCATGCGTGGAAGTGCCCTATGCTCTCTAAGCTGTGTTTTTTAGATGTTTCAGGACACACCGTACCCTTCTCCAGAGTGGCTCTTGGCAATTTACATCCCGCCCATCAGTGTAGCAAGGCTCCCATTTCTCCATGGCCTTTCCTGCATTTCTGGTTTTGACACTTCTTTCAGCATGGCCCTTTTGACCGATGGGAAGCGAGACTTCTTTGTAGCGCTGATTTGCCTTTCCAGGTTGCTTGGTTTGCCAAAAAGGGCTTATGCGTTTTTTCCTGAATATATTCAGGAAAAAACGCATAAGCCCTTTTTGGCCAAGGGCATCATTGTCAACGTTTTGCCGCTTTTCATGTGCTTTAAAGGCGATTCGAATCTACCTCCTGAAATCTGTTTCCTGCAATTCTGCCTTGATTTCAAATCCTCTTCTTTGCCTTCCCTCAATATATTTGTGGATGAGAGTTATCATTTATAACTCCGCAGGTCTGTGAATTGCAGTGCCCTGAAGCTAGATTTTACAACTCGCTTTTTTAGGGATCTGGCCGCAAAAGCTCAGGATGGCTTCAGGTCCTGTTCTGGTTCCGGGGGGCAGGCTGAGCCTGTGGTTAATTCTTCTTCCTGATGGGAAAATAGAGTGACCTGTGCCTGTCCCAACACCAAGAGCTAGTCTCTCATTGGTTCCCCGTCTTCCCGTTCATCCTCAGGACAAATTGCAACCTGTACGGAACAGGAGGTTAAAGGTGCTGATGCTCCAAGTAGGGAGATTGCTAGTAAAGTGGCTGGAATGGCCAACCCTAGCACAAGAAGATGAGAAATGAGGTGCATTTTAGAAACCTTTCCCCATCACATGGTGTACCATCTTCTGGGTTTCTCATGCATGTTTTTGATTTAGGAAGATGCCCTTGAACCTGGAGATTTGGGACCCATGCGATGGGTAGCACGCAGTATTACTTTAAAGGGTCTGCGTTTGCTCACCCAACCTCACCAAACCTCTCAGCCCCAAGAGTGTCCACCCTTATGTCTCATCCAGCTGTGGGTCTAGATATGGTCAGTTCAGGTTGCATCACAGCCCCTGAACGAATTGTGTAAGAATTTCTCTCTCTTTCCCTGTCTTTGTTTCATGGGTTTTTAAAAGTAATTTATTTTTATAATGGGGTTTAGCTGCTTTTCACGGCTGTGTTTATGCCGCTTTACACCCACTTGACACACTAACAGAGAGATATCAATACATAGGTTTTAAGATTATTACTAGTCAGATATATTCTTGTGCGGTGAATCGGGCGTGTTGAGTCCAGTTCTCTGAGCAAGGAGTAGGTCTTGTCTGTTACATATTGGGTTTATGGAACGGTATCTGAGCTAATTTGAAACTCTTGTTTTATGTATCACCCCACCTCTCCTTTCCCCTTAAGCAGCCATAGTGTGTTTTCTGCTTGTGTGACTCTGTTCTGTTTTGTAATTCAGTTCAAGTGTAACGGTTTTTACAGTCCCTCTATAAGTGACACCTTATGAGAAGTGTCCTTTTCTGTGTGACTTATTTCACTTAGAATCGTCGTACCTAAATCCACTCATCATGCTGCTGCTAGCCTTATGACATTGATTTCATGGCTGAGTGATATTCCATTGTACATAAGGACCACCAGTTCTTTATCCATTTTTCGCTTTCTTGGGATATTTAAGGTGGAATGAAGTGGAGGTCCTTGTCAACAGAGCAGTCCTAAACTTTGGGGTGCCTGTGTCTTGCTGATTTTCAATTTTCCCACTTTATACCCCCATGCGTGGAAGTGCCCTATGCTCTCTAAGCTGTGTTTTTTAGATGTTTCAGGACACACCGTACCCTTCTCCAGAGTGGCTCTTGGCAATTTACATCCCGCCCATCAGTGTAGCAAGGCTCCCATTTCTCCATGGCCTTTCCTGCATTTCTGGTTTTGACACTTTTTTCAGCATGGCCCTTTTGACCGATGGGAAGCGAGACTTCTTTGTAGCGCTGATTTGCCTTTCCAGGTTGCTTGGTTGGCCAAAAAGGGCTTATGCGTTTTTTCCTGAATATATTCAGGAAAAAACGCATAAGCCCTTTTTGGCCTAGGGCATCATTGTCAACGTTTTGCCGCTTTTCATGTGCTTTAAAGGCGATTCGAATCTACCTCCTGAAATCTGTTTCCTGCAATTCTGCCTTGATTTCAAATCCTCTTCTTTGCCTTCCCTCAATATATTTGTGGATGAGAGTTATCA
This sequence comes from Balaenoptera physalus, assembly GCF_965194825.1. Taxonomy (NCBI): domain Eukaryota; kingdom Metazoa; phylum Chordata; class Mammalia; order Artiodactyla; family Balaenopteridae; genus Balaenoptera; species Balaenoptera physalus. Next base: position 1,434,597 of record NW_028126441.1, on the reverse strand, counting down.
TTTATAACTCCGCAGGTTTGTGAATTGCAGTGCCCTGAAGCTCCATTTTACAACTCGCTTTTTTAGGGAGCTGGCCGCAAAAGCTCAGGATGGCTTCAGGTCCTGTTCTGGTTCCGGGAGGCAGGCTGAGCCTGTGGTTAATTCTTCTTCCTGATGGGAAAATAGAGTGACCTGTGCCTGTCCCAACACCAAGAGCTAGTCTCTCATTGGTTCCCCGTCTTCCCGTTCATCCTCAGGACAAATTGCAACCTGTACGGAACAGGAGGTTAAAGGTGCTGATGCTCCAAGTAGGGAGATTGCTAGTAAAGTGGCTGGAATGGCCAACCCGAGCACAAGAAGATGAGAAATGAGGTGCATTTTAGAAACCTTTCCCCATCACACGGTGTACCATCTTCTGGGTTTCTCATTCATGTTTTTGATTTAGGAAGATGCCCTTGAACCTGGAGATTTGGGACCCATGCGATGGGTAGCACGCAGTATTACTTTAAAGGGTCTGCGTTTGCTCACCCAACCTCACCAAACCTCTCAGCCCCAAGAGTGTCCTCCCTTATGTCTCATCCAGCTGTGGGTCTAGATATGGTCAATTCAGGTTGCATCACAGCCCCTGAACGAATTGTGTAAGAATTTCTCTCTCTTTCCCTGTCTTTGTTTCATGGGTTTTTAAAAGTAATTTATTTTTATAATGGGGTTTAGCTGCTTTTCACGGCTGTGTTTATGCCGCTTTACACCCACTTGACACACTAACAGAGAGATATCAATACATAGGTTTTAAGATTATTACTAGTCAGATATATTCTTGTGCGGTGAATCGGGCGTGTTGAGTCCAGTTCTCTGAGCAAGGAGTAGGTCTTGTCTGTTACATATTGGGTTTATGGAACGGTATCTGAGCTAATTTGAAACTCTTGTTTTATGTATCACCCCACCTCACCTTTCCCGTTAAGCAGCCATAGTGTGTTTTCTGCTTGTGTGACTCTGTTCTGTTTTGTAATTCAGTTCAAGTGTAACGGTTTTTACATTCCCTCTATAAGTGACACCTTATGAGAAGTGTCCTTTTCTGTGTGACTTATTTCACTTAGAATCGTCGTACCTAAATCCACTCATCATGCTGCTACTAGCCTTATGACATTGATTTCATGGCTGAGTGATATTCCATTGTACATAAGGACCACCACTTCTTTATCCATTTTTTGCTTTCTTGGGATATTTAAGGTGGAATGAAGTGGAGGTCCTTGTCAACAGAGCAGCCCTAAACTTTGGGGTGCCTGTGTCTTGCTGATTTTCAATTTTCCCACTTTATACCCCCATGCGTGGAAGTGCCCTATGCTCTCTAAGCTGTGTTTTTTAGATGTTTCAGGACACACCGTACCCTTCTCCAGAGTGGCTCTTGGCAATTTACATCCCGCCCATCAGTGTAGCAAGGCTCCCATTTCTCCATGGCCTTTCCTGCATTTATGGTTTTGACACTTTTTTCAGCATGGCCCTTTTGACCGACGGGAAGCGAGACTTCTTTGTAGCGCTGATTTGCCTTTCCAGGTTGCTTGGTTGGCCAAAAAGGGCGTATGCGTTTTTTCCTGAATATATTCAGGAAAAAACGCATACGCCCTTTTTGGCCAAGGGCATCATTGTCAACGTTTTGCCGCTTTTCATGTGCTTTAAAGGCGATTCGAATCTACCTCCTGAAATCTGTTTCCTGCAATTCTGCCTTGATTTCAAATCCTCTTCTTTGTCTTCCCTCAATATATTTGTGGATGAGAGTTATCATTTATAACTCCGCAGGTTTGTGAATTGCAGTGCCCTGAAGCTCCATTTTACAACTCGCTTTTTTAGGGAGCTGGCCGCAAAAGCGCAGGATGGCTTCAGGTCCTGTTCTGGTTCCAGGGGGCAGGCTGAGCCTGTGGTTAATTCTTCTTCCTGATGGGAAAATAGAGTGACCTGTGCCTGTCCCAACACCAAGATCTAGTCTCTCATTGGTTCCCCGTCTTCCCGTTCATCCTCAGGACAAATTGCAACCTGTACGGAACAGGATGTTAAAGGTGCTGATGCTCCAAGTAGGGAGATTGCTAGTAAAGTGGCTGGAATGGCCAACCCGAGCACAAGAAGATGAGAAATGAGGTGCATTTTAGAAACCTTTCCCCATCACATGGTGTACCATCTTCTGGGTTTCTCATTCATGTTTTTGATTTAGGAAGATGCCCTTGAACCTGGAGATTTGGGACCCATGCGATTGGTAGCACGCAGTATTACTTTAAAGGGTCTGCGTTTGCTCACCCAACCTCACCAAACCTCTCAGCCCCAAGAGTGTCCACCCTTATGTCTCATCCAGCAGTGGGTCTAGATATGGTCAATTCAGGTTGCATCACAGCCCCTGAACCAATTGTGTAAGAATTTCTCTCTCTCTCCCTCTCTTTGTTTCATGAGTTTTTAAAAGTAATTTATTTTTATAATGGGGTTTAGCTGCTTTTCACGGCTGTGTTTATGCCGCTTTACACCCACTTGACACACTAACAGAGAGATATCAATACATAGGTTTTAAGATTATTAGTAGTCAGATATATTCTTGTGCGGTGAATCGGGCGTGTTGAGTCCAGTTCTCTGAGCAAGGAGTAGGTCTTGTCTGTTACATATTGGGTTTATGGAACGGTATCTGAGCTAATTTGAAACTCTTGTTTTATGTATCACCCCACCTCACCTTTCCCGTTAAGCAGCCATAGTGTGTTTTCTGCTTGTGTGACTCTGTTCTGTTTTGTAATTCAGATCAAGTGTAACGGTTTTTACATTCCCTCTATAAGTGACACCTTATGAGAAGTGTCCTTTTCTGTGTGACTTATTTCACTTAGAATCGTCGTACCTAAATCCACTCATCATGCTGCTACTAGCCTTATGACTGATTTCATGGCTGAGGGATATTCCATTGTACATATGGACCTCAAATTTTTTATCCATTTTTCGCTTTCCTGGGATATTTAAGGTGGAATGAAGTGGAGGTCCTTGTCAACAGAACAGCCCTAAACTTTGGGGTGCCTGTGTCTTGCTTATTTTCAATTTTCCCACTTTATACCCCCATGCGTGGAAGTGCCCTATGCTCTCTAAGCTGTGTTTTTTAGATGTTTCAGGACACACCGTACCCTTCTCCAGAGTGGCTCTTGGCAATTTACATCCCGTCCACCAGTGTAGCAAGGCTCCCATTTCTCCATGGCCTTTCCTGCATTTCTGGTTTTGACACTTTTTTCAGCATGGCCCTTTTGACCGATGGGAAGCGAGACTTCTTTGTAGCGCTGATTTGCCTTTACAGGTTGCTTGGTTGGCCAAAAAGGGCGTATGCGTTTTTTCCTGAATATATTCAGGAAAAAACGCATACGCCCTTTTTGGCCAAGGGCATCATTGTCAACGTTTTGCCGCTTTTCATGTGCTTTAAAGGCGATTCGAATCTACCTCCTGAAATCTGTTTCCTGCAATTCTGCCTTGATTTCAAATCCTCTTCTTTGCCTTCCCTCAGTATATTTGTGGATGAGAGTTATCATTTATAACTCCGCAGGTTTGTGAATTGCAGTGCCCTGAAGCTCCATTTTACAACTCGCTTTTTTAGGGAGCTGGCCGCAAAAGCGCAGGATGGCTTCAGGTCCTGTTCTGGTTCCGGGGGGCAGGCTGAGCCTGTGGTTAATTCTTCTTCCTGATGGGAAAATAGAGTGACCTGTGCCTGTCCCAACACCAAGACCTAGTCTCTCATTGGTTCCCCGTCTTCCCGTTCATCCTCAGGACAAATTGCAACCTGTACGGAACAGGAGGTTAAAGGTGCTGATGCTCCAAGTAGGGAGATTGCTAGTAAAGTGGCTGGAATGGCCAACCCGAGCACAAGAAGATGAGAAATGAGGTGCATTTTAGAAACCTTTCCCCATCACATGGTGTACCATCTTCTGGGTTTCTCATGCATGTTTTTGATTTAGGAAGATGCCCTTGAACCTGGAGATTTGGGACCCATGCGATGGGTAGCACGCAGTATTACTTTAAAGGGTCTGCGTTTGCTCACCCAACCTCACCAAACCTCTCAGCCCCAAGAGTGTCCACCCTTATGTCTCATCCAGCTGTGGGTCTAGATATGGTCAATTCAGGTTGCATCACAGCCCCTGAACGAATTGTGTAAGAATTTCTCTCTCTTTCCCTGTCTTTGTTTCATGGGTTTTTAAAAGTAATTTATTTTTATAATGGGGTTTAGCTGCTTTTCACGGCTGTGTTTATGTCGCTTTACACCCACTTGACACACTAACAGAGAGATATCAATACATAGGTTTTAAGATTATTACTAGTCAGATATATTCTTGTGCGGTGAATCGGGCGTGTTGAGTCCAGTTCTCTGAGCAAGGAGTAGGTCTTGTCTGTTACATATTGGGTTTATGGAACGGTATCTGAGCTAATTTGAAACTCTTGTTTTATGTATCACCCCACCTCACCTTTCCCCTTAAGCAGCCATAGTGTGTTTTCTGCTTGTGTGACTCTGTTCTGTTTTGTAATTCAGTTCAAGTGTAACGGTTTTTACAGTCCCTCTATAAGTGACACCTTATGAGAAGTGTCCTTTTCTGTGTGACTTATTTCACTTAGAATCGTCGTACCTAAATCCACTCATCATGCTGCTGCTAGCCTTATGACATTGATTTCATGGCTGAGTGATATTCCATTGTACATAAGGACCACCACTTCTTTATCCATTTTTCGCTTTCTTGGGATATTTAAGGTGGAATGAAGTGGAGGTCCTTGTCAACAGAGCAGCCCTAAACTTTGGGGTGCCTGTGTCTTGCTGATTTTCAATTTTCCCACTTTATACCCCCATGCGTGGAAGTGCCCTATGCTCTCTAAGCTGTGTTTTTTAGATGTTTCAGGACACACCGTACCCTTCTCCAGAGTGGCTCTTGGCAATTTACATCCCGCCCATCAGTGTAGCAAGGCTCCCATTTCTCCATGGCCTTTCCTGCATTTCTGGTTTTGACACTTCTTTCAGCATGGCCCTTTTGACCGATGGGAAGCGAGACTTCTTTGTAGCGCTGATTTGCCTTTCCAGGTTGCTTGGTTGGCCAAAAAGGGCTTATGCGTTTTTTCCTGAATATATTCAGGAAAAAACGCATAAGCCCTTTTTGGCCAAGGGCATCATTGTCAACGTTTTGCCGCTTTTCATGTGCTTTAAAGGCGATTCGAATCTACCTCCTGAAATCTGTTTCCTGCAATTCTGCCTTGATTTCAAATCCTCTTCTTTGCCTTCCCTCAATATATTTGTGGATGAGAGTTATCATTTATAACTCCGCAGGTTTGTGAATTGCAGTGCCCTGAAGCTAGATTTTACAACTCGCTTTTTTAGGGATCTGGCCGCAAAAGCTCAGGATGGCTTCAGGTCCTGTTCTGGTTCCGGGGGGCAGGCTGAGCCTGTGGTTAATTCTTCTTCCTGATGGGAAAATAGAGTGACCTGTGCCTGTCCCAACACCAAGAGCTAGTCTCTCATTGGTTCCCCGTCTTCCCGTTCATCCTCAGGACAAATTGCAACCTGTACGGAACAGGAGGTTAAAGGTGCTGATGCTCCAAGTAGGGAGATTGCTAGTAAAGTGGCTGGAATGGCCAACCCTAGCACAAGAAGATGAGAAATGAGGTGCATTTTAGAAACCTTTCCCCATCACATGGTGTACCATCTTCTGGGTTTCTCATGCATGTTTTTGATTTAGGAAGATGCCCTTGAACCTGGAGATTTGGGACCCATGCGATGGGTAGCACGCAGTATTACTTTAAAGGGTCTGCGTTTGCTCACCCAACCTCACCAAACCTCTCAGCCCCAAGAGTGTCCACCCTTATGTCTCATCCAGCTGTGGGTCTAGATATGGTCAGTTCAGGTTGCATCACAGCCCCTGAACGAATTGTGTAAGAATTTCTCTCTCTTTCCCTGTCTTTGTTTCATGGGTTTTTAAAAGTAATTTATTTTTATAATGGGGTTTAGCTGCTTTTCACGGCTGTGTTTATGCCGCTTTACACCCACTTGACACACTAACAGAGAGATATCAATACATAGGTTTTAAGATTATTACTAGTCAGATATATTCTTGTGCGTTGAATCGGGCGTGTTGAGTCCAGTTCTCTGAGCAAGGAGTAGGTCTTGTCTGTTACATATTGGGTTTATGGAACGGTATCTGAGCTAATTTGAAACTCTTGTTTTATGTATCACCCCACCTCACCTTTCCCGTTAAGCAGCCATAGTGTGTTTTCTGCTTGTGTGACTCTGTTCTGTTTTGTAATTCAGTTCAAGTGTAACGGTTTTTACATTCCCTCTATAAGTGACACCTTATGAGAAGTGTCCTTTTCTGTGTGACTTATTTCACTTAGAATCATCGTACCTAAATCCACTCATCATGCTGCTACTAGCCTTATGACATTGATTTCATGGCTGAGTGATATTCCATTGTACATAAGGACCACCACTTCTTTATCCATTTTTTGCTTTCTTGGGATATTTAAGGTGGAATGAAGTGGAGGTCCTTGTCAACAGAGCAGCCCTAAACTTTGGGGTGCCTGTGTCTTGCTGATTTTCAATTTTCCCACTTTATACCCCCATGCGTGGAAGTGCCCTATGCTCTCTAAGCTGTGTTTTTTAGATGTTTCAGGACACACCGTACCCTTCTCCAGAGTGGCTCTTGGCAATTTACATCCCGCCCATCAGTGTAGCAAGGCTCCCATTTCTCCATGGCCTTTCCTGCATTTATGGTTTTGACACTTTTTTCAGCATGGCCCTTTTGACCGATGGGAAGCGAGACTTCTTTGTAGCGCTGATTTGCCTTTCCAGGTTGCTTGGTTGGCCAAAAAGGGCGTATGCGTTTTTTCCTGAATATATTCAGGAAAAAACGCATACGCCCTTTTTGGCCAAGGGCATCATTGTCAACGTTTTGCCGCTTTTCATGTGCTTTAAAGGCGATTCGAATCTACCTCCTGAAATCTGTTTCCTGCAATTCTGCCTTGATTTCAAATCCTCTTCTTTGTCTTCCCTCAATATATTTGTGGATGAGAGTTATCATTTATAACTCCGCAGGTTTGTGAATTGCAGTGCCCTGAAGCTCCATTTTACAACTCGCTTTTTTAGGGAGCTGGCCGCAAAAGCGCAGGATGGCTTCAGGTCCTGTTCTGGTTCCAGGGGGCAGGCTGAGCCTGTGGTTCATTCTTCTTCCTGATGGGAAAATAGAGTGACCTGTGCCTGTCCCAACACCAAGAGCTAGTCTCTCATTGGTTCCCCGTCTTCCCGTTCATCCTCAGGACAAATTGCAACCTGTACGGAACAGGATGTTAAAGGTGCTGATGCTCCAAGTAGGGAGATTGCTAGTAAAGTGGCTGGAATGGCCAACTCGAGCACAAGAAGATGAGAAATGTGGTGCATTTTAGAAACCTTTCCCCATCACACGGTGTACCATCTTCTGGGTTTCTCATTCATGTTTTTGATTTAGGAAGATGCCCTTGAACCTGGAGATTTGGGACCCATGCGATGGGTAGCACGCAGTATTACTTTAAAGGGTCTGCGTTTGCTCACCCAACCTCACCAAACCTCTCAGCCCCAAGAGTGTCCACCCTTATGTCTCATCCAGCAGTGGGTCTAGATATGGTCAATTCAGGTTGCATCACAGCCCCTGAACCAATTGTGTAAGAATTTCTCTCTCTTTCCCTCTCTTTGTTTCATGGGTTTTTAAAAGTAATTTATTTTTATAATGGGGTTTAGCTGCTTTTCACGGCTGTGTTTATGCCGCTTTACACCCACTTGACACACTAACAGAGAGATATCAATACATAGGTTTTAAGATTATTAGTAGTCAGATATATTCTTGTGTGGTGAATCGGGCGTGTTGAGTCCAGTTCTCTGAGCAAGGAGTAGGTCTTGTCTGTTACATATTGGGTTTATGGAACGGTATCTGAGCTAATTTGAAACTCTTGTTTTATGTATCACCCCACCTCACCTTTCCCCTTAAGCAGCCATAGTGTGTTTTCTGCTTGTGTGACTCTGTTCTGTTTTGTAATTCAGATCAAGTGTAACGGTTTTTACATTACCTCTATAAGTGACACCTTATGAGAAGTGTCCTTTTCTGTGTGACTTATTTCACTTAGAATCGTCGTACCTAAATCCACTCATCATGCTGCTACTAGCCTTATGACTGATTTCATGGCTGAGGGATATTCCATTGTACATATGGACCTCAAATTTTTTATCCATTTTTCGCTTTCCTGGGATATTTAAGGTGGAATGAAGTGGAGGTCCTTGTCAACAGAGCAGCCCTAAACTTTGGGGTGCCTGTGTCTTGCTGATTTTCAATTTTCCCACTTTATACCCCCATGCGTGGAAGTGCCCTATGCTCTCTAAGCTGTGTTTTTTAGATGTTTCAGGACACACCGTACCCTTCTCCAGAGTGGCTCCTGGCAATTTACATCCCGCCCACCAGTGTAGCAAGGCTCCCATTTCTCCATGGCCTTTCCTGCATTTCTGGTTTTGACACTTTTTTCAGCATGGCCCTTTTGACCGATGGGAAGCGAGACTTCTTTGTAGCGCTGATTTGCCTTTACAGGTTGCTTGGTTGGCCAAAAAGGGCGTATGCGTTTTTTCCTGAATATATTCAGGAAAAAACGCATACGCCCTTTTTGGCCAAGGGCATCATTGTCAACGTTTTGCCGCTTTTCATGTGCTTTAAAGGCGATTCGAATCTACCTCCTGAAATCTGTTTCCTGCAATTCTGCCTTGATTTCAAATCCTCTTCTTTGCCTTCCCTCAATATATTTGTGGATGAGAGTTATCATTTATAACTCCGCAGGTTTGTGAATTGCAGTGCCCTGAAGCTCCATTTTACAACTCGCTTTTTTAGGGAGCTGGCCGCAAAAGCGCAGGATGGCTTCAGGTCCTGTTCTGGTTCCGGGGGGCAGGCTGAGCCTGTGGTTAATTCTTCTTCCTGATGGGAAAATAGAGTGACCTGTGCCTGTCCCAACACCAAGAGCTAGTCTCTCATTGGTTCCCCGTCTTCCCGTTCATCCTCAGGACAAATTGCAACCTGTACGGAACAGGAGGTTAAAGGTGCTGATGCTCCAAGTAGGGAGATTGCTAGTAAAGTGGCTGGAATGGCCAACCCGAGCACAAGAAGATGAGAAATGAGGTGCATTTTAGAAACCTTTCCCCATCACATGGTGTACCATCTTCTGGGTTTCTCATGCATGTTTTTGATTTAGGAAGATGCCCTTGAACCTGGAGATTTGGGACCCATGCGATGGGTAGCACGCAGTATTACTTTACAGGGTCTGCGTTTGCTCACCCAACCTCACCAAACCTCTCAGCCCCAAGAGTGTCCACCCTTATGTCTCATCCAGCTGTGGGTCTAGATATGGTCAATTCAGGTTGCATCACAGCCCCTCAACGAATTGTGTAAGAATTTCTCTCTCTTTCCCTGTCTTTGTTTCATGGGTTTTTAAAAGTAATTTATTTTTATAATGGGGTTTAGCTGCTTTTCACGGCTGTGTTTATGTCGCTTTACACCCACTTGACACACTAACAGAGAGATATCAATACATAGGTTTTAAGATTATTACTAGTCAGATATATTCTTGTGCGGTGCATCGGGCGTGTTGAGTCCAGTTCTCTGAGCAAGGAGTAGGTCTTGTCTGTTACATATTGGGTTTATGGAACGGTATCTGAGCTAATTTGAAACTCTTGTTTTATGTATCACCCCACCTCACCTTTCCCCTTAAGCAGCCATAGTGTGTTTTCTGCTTGTGTGACTCTGTTCTGTTTTGTAATTCAGTTCAAGTGTAACGGTTTTTACAGTCCCTCTATAAGTGACACCTTATGAGAAGTGTCCTTTTCTGTGTGACTTATTTCACTTAGAATCGTCGTACCTAAATCCACTCATCATGCTGCTGCTAGCCTTATGACATTGATTTCATGGCTGAGTGATATTCCATTGTACATAAGGACCACCACTTCTTTATCCATTTTTCGCTTTCTTGGGATATTTAAGGTGGAATGAAGTGGAGGTCCTTGTCAACAGAGCAGCCCTAAACTTTGGGGTGCCTGTGTCTTGCTGATTTTCAATTTTCCCACTTTATACCCCCATGCGTGGAAGTGCCCTATGCTCTCTAAGCTGTGTTTTTTAGATGTTTCAGGACACACCGTACCCTTCTCCAGAGTGGCTCTTGGCAATTTACATCCCGCCAATCAGTGTAGCAAGGCTCCCATTTCTCCAAGGTCTTTCCTGCATTTCTGGTTTTGACACTTTTTTCAGCATGGCCCTTTTGACCGATGTGAAGCGAGACTTCTTTGTAGCGCTGATTTGCCTTTCCAGGTTGCTTGGTTGGCCAAAAAGGGCTTATGCGTTTTTTCCTGAATATATTCAGGAAAAAACGCATAAGCCCTTTTTGGCCAAGGGCATCATTGTCAACGTTTTGCCGCTTTTCATGTGCTTTAAAGGCGATTCGAATCTACCTCCTGAAATCTGTTTCCTGCAATTCTGCCTTGATTTCAAATCCTCTTCTTTGCCTTCCCTCAATATATTTGTGGATGAGAGTTATCATTTATAACTCCGCAGGTTTGTGAATTGCAGTGCCCTGAAGCTCCATTTTACAACTCGCTTTTTTAGGGAGCTGGCCGCAAAAGCGCAGGATGGCTTCAGGTCCTGTTCTGGTTCCAGGGGGCAGGCTGAGCCTGTGGTTAATTCTTCTTCCTGATGGGAAAATAGAGTGACCTGTGCCTGTCCCAACACCTAGAGGTAGTCTCTCATTGGTTCCCCGTCTTCCCGTTCATCCTCAGGACAAATTGCAACCTGTACGGAAAAGGATGTTAAAGGTGCTGATGCTCCAAGTAGGGAGATTGCTAGTAAAGTGGCTGGAATGGCCAACCCGAGCACAAGAAGATGAGAAATGAGGTGCATTTTAGAAACCTTTCCCCATCACACGGTGTACCATCTTCTGGGTTTCTCATTCATGTTTTTGATTTAGGAAGATGCCCTTGAACCTGGAGATTTGGGACCCATGCGATGGGTAGCACGCAGTATTACTTTAAAGGGTCTGCGTTTGCTCACCCAACCTCACCAAACCTCTCAGCCCCAAGAGTGTCCACCCTTATGTCTCATCCAGCAGTGGGTCTAGATATGGTCAATTCAGGTTGCATCACAGCCCCTGAACCAATTGTGTAAGAATTTCTCTCTCTTTCCCTGTCTTTGTTTCATGGGTTTTTAAAAGTAATTTATTTTTATAATGGGGTTTAGCTGCTTTTCACGGCTGTGTTTATGCCGCTTTACACCCACTTGACACACTAACAGAGAGATATCAATACATAGGTTTTAAGATTATTACTAGTCAGATATATTCTTGTGCGGTGAATCGGGCGTGTTGAGTCCAGTTCTCTGAGCAAGGAGTAGGTCTTGTCTGTTACATATTGGGTTTATGGAACAGTATCTGAGCTAATTTGAAACTCTTGTTTTATGTATCACCCCACCTCACCTTTCCCCTTAAGCAGCCATAGTGTGTTTTCTGCTTGTGTGACTCTGTTCTGTTTTGTAATTCAGTTCAAGTGTAACGGTTTTTACATTCCCTCTGTAAGTGATATCTTGTGAGAAGTGTCCTTTTCTGTGGGACTTATTTCACTTAGAATCGTCGTACCTAAATCCACTCATCATGCTGCTACTAGCCTTATGACATTGATTTCATGGCTGAGTGATATTCCATTGTACATAAGGACCACAACTTTTTTATCCATTTTTCGCTTTCCTGGGATATTAAAGGTGGAATGAAGTGGAGGTCCTTGTCAACAGAGCAGCCCTAAACTTCGGGGTGCTTGTGTCTTGCTGACTTTCAATTTTCCCACTTTATACCCCCATGCGTGGAAGTGCCCTATGCTCTCTAAGCTGTGTTTTTCAGATGTTTCAGGACACACCGAACCCTTCTCCAGAGTGGCTGTTGGCAATTTACATCCCGCCCATCTGTGTAGCAAGGCTCCCATTTCTCCATGGCCTGTCCTGCATTTCTGGTTTTGACACTTTTTTCAGCATGGCCCTTATGACCGATGGGAAGTGAGACTTCTTTGTAGCGCTGATTTGCCTTTCCAGGTTGCTTAGTTGGCCAGAAAGGGCGTATGCGTTTTTTCCTGAATATATTCAGGAAAAGACGCATACGCCCTTTGTGACCAAGGGCATCATTGTCAACATTTTGCAGCTTTTCATGTGCTTTAAAAGCGATTCGAATCTACCTCCTGAAATCTGTTTCCTGCAATTCTGCCTTGATTTCAAATCCTCTTCTTTGCCTTCCCTCAATATATTTGTGGACGAGAGTTATCATTTATAACTCTGCAGGTTTGTGAATTGCAGTGCCCTGAAGCTCCATTTTACAACTCGATTTGTTGGGAGCTGGCCGCAAAAGCGCAGGATGGCTTCAGGCCCTGTTCTGGTTCCGGGGGGCAGGCTGAGCCTGTGGTTAATTCTTCTTCCTGATGGGAAAATAGAGTGACCTGTGCCTGTCCCAACACCAAGAGCTAGTCTCTCATTGGTTCCCCATCTTCCCGTTCATCCTCAGGACAAATTGAAACCTGTACGGAACAGGAGGCTAAAGGTGCTGATGCTCCAAGTAGGGAGATTGCTAGTAAAGTGGCTGGAATGGCCAACCCGAGCACAAGGAGATGAGAAATGAGGTGCATTTTAGAAACCTTTCCCCATCACACGGTGTACCATCTTCTGGGTTTCTCATTCATGTTTTCGATTTAGGAAGATGCCCTTGAACCTGGAGATTTGGGACCCATGCGATGGGTAGCACGCAGTATTACTTTAAAGGGTCTGCGTTTGCTCACCCAACCTCACCAAACCTCTCAGCCCCAAGAGTGTCCACCCTTATGTCTCATCCAGCTGTGGGTCTAGATATGGTGAATTCAGGTTGCATCACAGCCCCTGAACGAATTGTGTAAGAATTTCTCTCTCTTTCCCTGTCTTTGTTTCATGGGTTTTTAAAAGTAATTTATTTTTATAATGGGGTTTAGCTGCTTTTCACGGCTGTGTTTATGCCGCTTTACACCCACTTGACACACTAACAGAGAGATATCAATACATAGGTTTTAAGATTATTACTAGTCAGATATATTCTTGTGCGGTGAATCGGGCGTGTTGAGTCCAGTTCTCTGAGCAAGGAGTAGGTCTTGTCTGTTACATATTGGGTTTATGGAACGGTATCTGAGCTAATTTGAAACTCTTGTTTTATGTATCACCCCACCTCACCTTTCCCCTTAAGCAGCCATAGTGTGTTTTCTGCTTGTGTGACTCTGTTCTGTTTTGTAATTCAGTTCAAGTGTAACGGTTTTTACAGTCCCTCTATAAGTGACACCTTATGAGAAGTGTCCTTTTCTGTGTGACTTATTTCACTTAGAATCGTCGTACCTAAATCCACTCATCATGCTGCTGCTAGCCTTATGACATTGATTTCATGGCTGAGTGATATTCCATTGTACATAAGGACCACCACTTCTTTATCCATTTTTCGCTTTCTTGGGATATTTAAGGTGGAATGAAGTGGAGGTCCTTGTCAACAGAGCAGCCCTAAACTTTGGGGTGCCTGTGTCTTGCTGATTTTCAATTTTCCCACTTTATAGCCCCATGCGTGGAAGTGCCCTATGCTCTCTAAGCTGTGTTTTTTAGATGTTTCAGGACACACCTTACCCTTCTCCAGAGTGGCTCTTGGCAATTTACATCCCGCCCATCAGTGTAGCAAGGCTCCCATTTCTCCATGGCCTTTCCTGCATTTCTGGTTTTGACACTTTTTTCAGCATGGCCCTTTTGACCGATGGGAAGCGAGACTTCTTTGTAGCGCTGATTTGCCTTTCCAGGTTGCTTGGTTGGCCAAAAAGGGCTTATGCGTTTTTTCCTGAATATATTCAGGAAAAAACGCATAAGCCCTTTTTGGCCTAGGGCATCATTGTCAACGTTTTGCCGCTTTTCATGTGCTTTAAAGGCGATTCGAATCTACCTCCTGAAATCTGTTTCCTGCAATTCTGCCTTGATTTCAAATCCTCTTCTTTGCCTTCCCTCAATATATTTGTGGATGAGAGTTATCATTTATAACTCCGCAGGTTTGTGAATTGCAGTGCCCTGAAGCTCCATTTTACAACTCGCTTTTTTAGGGAGCTGGCCGCAAAAGCTCAGGATGGCTTCAGGTACTGTTCTGGTTCCGGGGGGCAGGCTGAGCCTGTGGTTAATTCTTCTTCCTGATGGGAAAATAGAGTGACCTGTGCCTGTCCCAACACCAAGAGCTAGTCTCTCATTGGTTCCCCGTCTTCCCGTTCATCCTCAGGAAAAATTGCAACCTGTACGGAACAGGAGGTTAAAGGTGCTGATGCTCCAAGTAGGGAGATTGCTAGTAAAGTGGCTGGAATGGCCAACCCGAGCACAAGAAGATGAGAAATGAGGTGCATTTTAGAAACCTTTCCCCATCACACGGTGTACCATCTTCTGGGTTTCTCATTCATGTTTTTGATTTAGGAAGATGCCCTTGAACCTGGAGATTTGGGACCCATGCGATGGGTAGCACGCAGTATTACTTTAAAGGGTCTGCGTTTGCTCACCCAACCTCACCAAACCTCTCAGCCCCAAGAGTGTCCACCCTTATGTCTCATCCAGCAGTGGGTCTAGGTATGGTCAATTCAGGTTGCATCACAGCCCCTGAACCAATTGTGTAAGAATTTCTCTCTCTTTCCCTCTCTTTGTTTCATGGGTTTTTAAAAGTAATTTATTTTTATAATGGGGTTTAGCTGCTTTTCACGGCTGTGTTTATGCCGCTTTACACCCACTTGACACACTAACAGAGAGATATCAATACATAGGTTTTAAGATTATTAGTAGTCAGATATATTCTTGTGCGGTGAATCGGGCGTGTTGAGTCCAGTTCTCTGAGCAAGGAGTAGGTCTTGTCTGTTACATATTGGGTTTATGGAACGGTATCTGAGCTAATTTGAAACTCTTGTTTTATGTATCACCCCACCTCACCTTTCCCGTTAAGCAGCCATAGTGTGTTTTCTGCTTGTGTGACTCTGTTCTGTTTTGTAATTCAGATCAAGTGTAACGGTTTTTACATTCCCTCTATAAGTGACACCTTTTGAGAAGTGTCCTTTTCTGTGTGACTTATTTCACTTAGAATCGTCGTACCTAAATCCACTCATCATGCTGCTACTAGCCTTATGACTGATTTCATGGCTGAGGGATATTCCATTGTACATATGGACCTCAAATTTTTTATCCATTTTTCGCTTTCCTGGGATATTTAAGGTGGAATGAAGTGGAGGTCCTTGTCAACAGAGCAGCCCTAAACTTTGGGGTGCCTGTGTCTTGCTGATTTTCAATTTTCCCACTTTATACCCCCATGCGTGGAAGTGCCCTATGCTCTCTAAGCTGTGTTTTTTAGATGTTTCAGGACACACCGTACCCTTCTCCAGAGTGGCTCTTGGCAATTTACATCCCGCCCACCAGTGTAGCAAGGCTCCCATTTCTCCATGGCCTTTCATGCATTTCTGGTTTTGACACTTTTTTCAGCATGGCCCTTTTGACCGATGGGAAGCGAGACTTCTTTGTAGCGCTGATTTGCCTTTACAGGTTGCTTGGTTGGCCAAAAAGGGCGTATGCGTTTTTTCCTGAATATATTCAGGAAAAAACGCATACGCCCTTTTTGGCCAAGGGCATCATTGTCAACGTTTTGCCGCTTTTCATGTGCTTTAAAGGCGATTCGAATCTACCTCCTGAAATCTGTTTCCTGCAATTCTGCCTTGATTTCAAATCCTCTTCTTTGCCTTCCCTCAATATATTTGTGGATGAGAGTTATCATTTATAACTCCGCAGGTTTGTGAATTGCAGTGCCCTGAAGCTCCATTTTACAACTCGCTTTTTTAGGGAGCTGGCCGCAAAAGCGCAGGATGGCTTCAGGTCCTGTTCTGGTTCCGGGGGGCAGGCTGAGCCTGTGGTTAATTCTTCTTCCTGATGGGAAAATAGAGTGACCTGTGCCTGTCCCAACACCAAGAGCTAGTCTCTCATTGGTTCCCCGTCTTCCCGTTCATCCTCAGGACAAATTGCAACCTGTACGGAACAGGAGGTTAAAGGTGCTGATGCTCCAAGTAGGGAGATTGCTAGTAAAGTGGCTGGAATGGCCAACCCGAGCACAAGAAGATGAGAAATGAGGTGCATTTTAGAAACCTTTCCCCATCACATGGTGTACCATCTTCTGGGTTTCTCATGCATGTTTTTGATTTAGGAAGATGCCCTTGAACCTGGAGATTTGGGACCCATGCGATGGATAGCACGCAGTATTACTTTAAAGGGTCTGCGTTTGCTCACCCAACCTCACCAAACCTCTCAGCCCCAAGAGTGTCCACCCTTATGTCTCATCCAGCTGTGGGTCTAGATATGGTCAATTCAGGTTGCATCACAGCCCCTCAACGAATTGTGTAAGAATTTCTCTCTCTTTCCCTGTCTTTGTTTCATGGGTTTTTAAAAGTAATTTATTTTTATAATGGGGTTTAGCTGCTTTTCACGGCTGTGTTTATGTCGCTTTACACCCACTTGACACACTAACAGAGAGATATCAATACATAGGTTTTAAGATTATTACTAGTCAGATATATTCTTGTGCGGTGAATCGGGCGTGTTGAGTCCAGTTCTCTGAGCAAGGAGTAGGTCTTGTCTGTTACATATTGGGTTTATGGAACGGTATCTGAGCTAATTTGAAACTCTTGTTTTATGTATCACCCCACCTCACCTTTCCCCTTAAGCAGCCATAGTGTGTTTTCTGCTTGTGTGACTCTGTTCTGTTTTGTAATTCAGTTCAAGTGTAACGGTTTTTACAGTCCCTCTATAAGTGACACCTTATGAGAAGTGTCCTTTTCTGTGTGACTTATTTCACTTAGAATCGTCGTACCTAAATCCACTCATCATGCTGCTGCTAGCCTTATGACATTGATTTCATGGCTGAGTGATATTCCATTGTACATATGGACCACCACTTCTTTATCCATTATTCGCTTTCTTGGGATATTTAAGGTGGAATGAAGTGGAGGTCCTTGTCAACAGAGCAGCCCTAAACTTTGGGGTGCCTGTGTCTTGCTGATTTTCAATTTTCCCACTTTATACCCCCATGCGTGGAAGTGCCCTATGCTCTCTAAGCTGTGTTTTTTAGATGTTTCAGGACACACCGTACCTTTCTCCAGAGTGGCTCTTGGCAATTTACATCCCGCCCATCAGTGTAGCAAGGCTCCCATTTCTCCATGGCCTTTCCTGCATTTCTGGTTTTGACACTTTTTTCAGCATGGCCCTTTTGACCGATGGGAAGCGAGACTTCTTTGTAGCGCTGATTTGCCTTTCCAGGTTGCTTGGTTGGCCAAAAAGGGCTTATGCGTTTTTTCCTGAATATATTCAGGAAAAAACGCATAAGCCCTTTTTGGCCAAGGGCATCATTGTCAACGTTTTGCCGCTTTTCATGTGCTTTAAAGGCGATTCGAATCTACCTCCTGAAATCTGTTTCCTGCAATTCTGCCTTGATTTCAAATCCTCTTCTTTGCCTTCCCTCAATATATTTGTGGATGAGAGTTATCATTTATAACTCCGCAGGTTTGTGAATTGCAGTGCCCTGAAGCTCCATTTTACAACTCGCTTTTTTAGGGAGCTGGCCGCAAAAGCTCAGGATGGCTTCAGGTCCTGTTCTGGTTCCGGTGGGCAGGCTGAGCCTGTGGTTAATTCTTCTTCCTGATGGGAAAATAGAGTGACCTGTGCCTGTCCCAACACCAAGAGCTAGTCTCTCATTGGTTCCCCGTCTTCCCGTTTATCCTCAGGACAAATTGCAACCTGTACGGAACAGGAGGTTAAAGGTGCTGATGCTCCAAGTAGGGAGATTGCTAGTAAAGTGGCTGGAATGGCCAACCCGAGCACAAGAAGATGAGAAATGAGGTGCATTTTAGAAACCTTTCCCCATCACATGGTGTACCATCTTCTGGGTTTCTCATGCATGTTTTTGATTTAGGAAGATGCCCTTGAACCTGGAGATTTGGGACCCATGCGATGGGTAGCACGCAGTATTACTTTAAAGGGTCTGCGTTTGCTCACCCAACCTCACCAAACCTCTCAGCCCCAAGAGTGTCCACCCTTATGTCTCATCCAGCAGTGGGTCTAGATATGGTCAATTCAGGTTGCATCACAGCCCCTGAACCAATTGTGTAAGAATTTCTCTCTCTTTCCCTCTCTTTGTTTCATGGGTTTTTAAAAGTAATTTATTTTTATAATGGGGTTTAGCTGCTTTTCACGGCTGTGTTTATGCCGCTTTACACCCACTTGACACACTAACAGAGAGATATCAATACATAGGTTTTAAGATTATTAGTAGTCAGATATATTCTTGTGCGGTGAATCGGGCGTGTTGAGTCCAGTTCTCTGAGCAAGGAGTAGGTCTTGTCTGTTACATATTGGGTTTATGGAACGGTATCTGAGCTAATTTGAAACTCTTGTTTTATGTATCACCCCACCTCACCTTTCCCGTTAAGCAGCCATAGTGTGTTTTCTGCTTGTGTGACTCTGTTCTGTTTTGTAATTCAGATCAAGTGTAACGGTTTTTACATTCCCTCTATAAGTGACACCTTATGAGAAGTGTCCTTTTCTGTGTGACTTATTTCACTTAGAATCGTCGTACCTAAATCCACTCATCATGCTGCTACTAGCCTTATGACTGATTTCATGGCTGAGGGATATTCCATTGTACATATGGACCTCAAATTTTTTATCCATTTTTCGCTTTCCTGGGATATTTAAGGTGGAATGAAGTGGAGGTCCTTGTCAACAGAGCAGCCCTAAACTTTGGGGTGCCTGTGTCTTGCTGATTTTCAATTTTCCCACTTTATACCCCCATGCGTGGAAGTGCCCTATGCTCTCTAAGCTGTGTTTTTTAGATGTTTCAGGACACACCGTACCCTTCTCCAGAATGGCTGTTGGCAATTTACATCCCACCCATCAGTCTAGCAAGGCTCCCATTTCTCCATGGCCTGTCCTGCATTTCTGGTTTTGACACATTTTTCAGCATGGCCCTTTTGACCAATGGGAAGCGAGACTTCTTTGTAGCGCTGATTTGCCTTTCCAGGTTGCTTGGTTGGCCAAAAAGGGCGTATGCGTTTTTTCCTGAATATATTCAGGAAAAAACGCATACGCCCTTTTTGGCCAAGGGCATCATTGTCAACGTTTTGTCGCCTTTCATGTGCTTTAAAGGCGATTCGAATCTACCTCCTGAAATCTGTTTCCTGCAATTCTGCCTTGATTTCAAATCCTCTTCTTTGCCTTCCCTCAATATATTTGTGGACGAGAGTTATCATTTATAACTCTGCAGGTTTGTGAATTGCAGTGCCCTGAAGCTCCATTTTACAACTCGATTTTTTGGGAGATGGCCGCAAAAGCGCAGGATGGCTTCAGGCCCTGTTCTGGTTCTGGGGGGCAGGCTGAGCCTGTGGTTAATTCTTCTTCCTGATGGGAAAATAGAGTGACCTGTGCCTGTCCCAACACCAAGAGCTAGTCTCTCATTGGTTCCCCATCTTCCCGTTCATCCTCAGGACAAATTGAAACCTGTACGGAACAGGAGGCTAAAGGTGCTGATGCTCCAAGTAGGGAGATTGCTAGTAAAGTGGCTGGAATGGCCAACCCGAGCACAAGGAGATGAGAAATGAGGTGCATTTTAGAAACCTTTCCCCATCACACGGTGTACCATCTTCTGGGTTTCTCATTCATGTTTTCAATTTAGGAAGATGCCCTTGAACCTGGAGATTTGGGACCCATGCGATGGGTAGCACGCAGTATTACTTTAAAGGGTCTGCGTTTGCTCACCCAACCTCACCAAACCTCTCAGCCCCAAGAGTGTCCACCCTTATGTCTCATCCAGCTGTGGGTCTAGATATGGTGAATTCAGGTTGCATCACAGCCCCTGAACGAATTGTGTAAGAATTTCTCTCTCTTTCCCTGTCTTTGTTTCATGGGTTTTTAAATGTAATTTATTTTTATAATGGGGTTTAGCTGCTTTTCA
Source organism: Balaenoptera physalus (assembly GCF_965194825.1). Classification (NCBI taxonomy): domain Eukaryota; kingdom Metazoa; phylum Chordata; class Mammalia; order Artiodactyla; family Balaenopteridae; genus Balaenoptera; species Balaenoptera physalus. Next base: position 1,414,533 of record NW_028126441.1, on the reverse strand, counting down.
CGGCTGTGTTTATGCCGCTTTACACCCACTTGACACACTAACAGAGAGATATCAATACATAGGTTTTAAGATTATTACTAGTCAGATATATTCTTGTGCGGTGAATCGGGCGTGTTGAGTCCAGTTCTCTGAGCAAGGAGTAGGTCTTGTCTGTTACATATTGGGTTTATGGAACGGTATCTGAGCTAATTTGAAACTCTTGTTTTATGTATCACCCCACCTCTCCTTTCCCCTTAAGCAGCCATAGTGTGTTTTCTGCTTGTGTGACTCTGTTCTGTTTTGTAATTCAGTTCAAGTGTAACGGTTTTTACAGTCCCTCTATAAGTGACACCTTATGAGAAGTGTCCTTTTCTGTGTGACTTATTTCACTTAGAATCGTCGTACCTAAATCCACTCATCATGCTGCTGCTAGCCTTATGACATTGATTTCATGGCTGAGTGATATTCCATTGTACATAAGGACCACCACTTCTTTATCCATTTTTCGCTTTCTTGGGATATTTAAGGTGGAATGAAGTGGAGGTCCTTGTCAACAGAGCAGTCCTAAACTTTGGGGTGCCTGTGTCTTGCTGATTTTCAATTTTCCCACTTTATACCCCCATGCGTGGAAGTGCCCTATGCTCTCTAAGCTGTGTTTTTTAGATGTTTCAGGACACACCGTACCCTTCTCCAGAGTGGCTCTTGGCAATTTACATCCCGCCCATCAGTGTAGCAAGGCTCCCATTTCTCCATGGCCTTTCCTGCATTTCTGGTTTTGACACTTTTTTCAGCATGGCCCTTTTGACCGATGGGAAGCGAGACTTCTTTGTAGCGCTGATTTGCCTTTCCAGGTTGCTTGGTTGGCCAAAAAGGGCTTATGCGTTTTTTCCTGAATATATTCAGGAAAAAACGCATAAGCCCTTTTTGGCCTAGGGCATCATTGTCAACGTTTTGCCGCTTTTCATGTGCTTTAAAGGCGATTCGAATCTACCTCCTGAAATCTGTTTCCTGCAATTCTGCCTTGATTTCAAATCCTCTTCTTTGCCTTCCCTCAATATATTTGTGGATGAGAGTTATCATTTATAACTCCGCAGGTTTGTGAATTGCAGTGCCCTGAAGCTCCATTTTACAACTCGCTTTTTTAGGGAGCTGGCCGCAAAAGCTCAGGATGGCTTCAGATCCTGTTCTGGTTCCGGGAGGCAGGCTGAGCCTGTGGTTAATTCTTCTTCCTGATGGGAAAATAGAGTGACCTGTGCCTGTCCCAACACCAAGAGCTAGTCTCTCATTGGTTCCCCGTCTTCCCGTTCATCCTCAGGACAAATTGCAACCTGTACGGAACAGGAGGTTAAAGGTGCTGATGCTCCAAGTAGGGAGATTGCTAGTAAAGTGGCTGGAATGGCCAACCCGAGCACAAGAAGATGAGAAATGAGGTGCATTTTAGAAACCTTTCCCCATCACACGGTGTACCATCTTCTGGGTTTCTCATTCATGTTTTTGATTTAGGAAGATGCCCTTGAACCTGGAGATTTGGGACCCATGCGATGGGTAGCACGCAGTATTACTTTAAAGGGTCTGCGTTTGCTCACCCAATCTCACCAAACCTCTCAGCCCCAAGAGTGTCCACCCTTATGTCTCATCCAGCAGTGGGTCTAGATATGGTCAATTCAGGTTGCATCACAGCCCCTGAACCAATTGTGTAAGAATTTCTCTCTCTTTCCCTCTCTTTGTTTCATGGGTTTTTAAAAGTAATTTATTTTTATAATGGGGTTTAGCTGCTTTTCACGGCTGTGTTTATGCCGCTTTACACCCACTTGACACACTAACAGAGAGATATCAATACATAGGTTTTAAGATTATTAGTAGTCAGATATATTCTTGTGCGGTGAATCGGGCGTGTTGAGTCCAGTTCTCTGAGCAAGGAGTAGGTCTTGTCTGTTACATATTGGGTTTATGGAACGGTATCTGAGCTAATTTGAAACTCTTGTTTTATGTATCACCCCACCTCACCTTTCCCGTTAAGCAGCCATAGTGTGTTTTCTGCTTGTGTGACTCTGTTCTGTTTTGTAATTCAGATCAAGTGTAACGGTTTTTACATTCCCTCTATAAGTGACACCTTATGAGAAGTGTCCTTTTCTGTGTGACTTATTTCACTTAGAATCGTCGTACCTAAATCCACTCATCATGCTGCTACTAGCCTTATGACTGATTTCATGGCTGAGGGATATTCCATTGTACATATGGACCTCAAATTTTTTATCCATTTTTCGCTTTCCTGGGATATTTAAGGTGGAATGAAGTGGAGGTCCTTGTCAACAGAGCAGCCCTAAACTTTGGGGTGCCTGTGTCTTGCTGATTTTCAATTTTCCCACTTTATACCCCCATGCGTGGAAGTGCCCTATGCTCTCTAAGCTGTGTTTTTTAGATATTTCAGGACACACCGTACCCTTCTCCAGAGTGGCTCTTGGCAATTTACATCCCGCCCACCAGTGTAGCAAGGCTCCCATTTCTCCATGGCCTTTCCTGCATTTCTGGTTTTGACACTTTTTTCAGCATGGCCCTTTTGACCGATGGGAAGCGAGACTTCTTTGTAGCGCTGATTTGCCTTTACAGGTTGCTTGGTTGGCCAAAAAGGGCGTATGCGTTTTTTCCTGAATATATTCAGGAAAAAACGCATACGCCCTTTTTGGCCAAGGGCATCATTGTCAACGTTTTGCCGCTTTTCATGTGCTTTAAAGGCGATTCGAATCTACCTCCTGAAATCTGTTTCCTGCAATTCTGCCTTGATTTCAAATCCTCTTCTTTGCCTTCCCTCAATATATTTGTGGATGAGAGTTATCATTTATAACTCCGCAGGTTTGTGAATTGCAGTGCCCTGAAGCTCCATTTTACAACTCGCTTTTTTAGGGAGCTGGCCGCAAAAGCGCAGGATGGCTTCACGTCCTGTTCTGGTTCCGGGGGGCAGGCTGAGCCTGTGGTTAATTCTTCTTCCTGATGGGAAAATAGAGTGACCTGTGCCTGTCCCAACACCAAGAGCTAGTCTCTCATTGGTTCCCCGTCTTCCCGTTCATCCTCAGGACAAATTGCAACCTGTACGGAACAGGAGGTTAAAGGTGCTGATGCTCCAAGTAGGGAGATTGCTAGTAAAGTGGCTGGAATGGCCAACCCGAGCACAAGAAGATAAGAAATGAGGTGCATTTTAGAAACCTTTCCCCATCACATGGTGTACCATCTTCTGGGTTTCTCATGCATGTTTTTGATTTAGGAAGATGCCCTTGAACCTGGAGATTTGGGACCCATGCGATGGGTAGCACGCAGTATTACTTTAAAGGGTCTGCGTTTGCTCACCCAACCTCACCAAACCTCTCAGCCCCAAGAGTGCCCACCCTTATGTCTCATCCAGCAGTGGGTCTAGATATGGTCAATTCAGGTTGCATCACAGCCCCTCAACGAATTGTGTAAGAATTTCTCTCTCTTTCCCTGTCTTTGTTTCATGGGTTTTTAAAAGTAATTTATTTTTATAATGGGGTTTAGCTGCTTTTCACGGCTGTGTTTATGTCGCTTTACACCCACTTGACACACTAACAGAGAGATATCAATACATAGGTTTTAAGATTATTACTAGTCAGATATATTCTTGTGCGGTGAATCGGGCGTGTTGAGTCCAGTTCTCTGAGCAAGGAGTAGGTCTTGTCTGTTACATATTGGGTTTATGGAACGGTATCTGAGCTAATTTGAAACTCTTGTTTTATGTATCACCCCACCTCACCTTTCCCCTTAAGCAGCCATAGTGTGTTTTCTGCTTGTGTGACTCTGTTCTGTTTTGTAATTCAGTTCAAGTGTAACGGTTTTTACAGTCCCTCTATAAGTGACACCTTATGAGAAGTGTCCTTTTCTGTGTGACTTATTTCACTTAGAATCGTCGTACCTAAATCCACTCATCATGCTGCTGCTAGCCTTATGACATTGATTTCATGGCTGAGTGATATTCCATTGTACATAAGGACCACCACTTCTTTATCCATTTTTTGCTTTCTTGGGATATTTAAGGTGGAATGAAGTGGAGGTCCTTGTCAACAGAGCAGCCCTAAACTTTGGGGGCCTGTGTCTTGCTGATTTTCAATTTTCCCACTTTATAGCCCCATGCGTGGAAGTGCCCTATGCTCTCTAAGCTGTGTTTTTTAGATGTTTCAGGACACACCGTACCCTTCTCCAGAGTGGCTCTTGGCAATTTACATCCCGCCCATCAGTGTAGCAAGGCTCCCATTTCTCCATGGCCTTTCCTGCATTTCTGGTTTTGACACTTTTTTCAGCATGGCCCTTTTGACCGATGGGAAGCGAGACTTCTTTGTAGCGCTGATTTGCCTTTCCAGGTTGCTTGGTTGGCCAAAAAGGGCGTATGCGTTTTTTCCTGAATATATTCAGGAAAAAACGCATACGCCCTTTTTGGCCAAGGGCATCATTGTCAACGTTTTGCCGCTTTTCATGTGCTTTAAAGGCGATTCGAATCTACCTCCTGAAATCTGTTTCCTGCAATTCTGCCTTGATTTCAAATCCTCTTCTTTGTCTTCCCTCAATATATTTGTGGATGAGAGTTATCATTTATAACTCCGCAGGTTTGTGAATTGCAGTGCCCTGAAGCTCCATTTTACAACTCGCTTTTTTAGGGAGCTGGCCGCAAAAGCGCAGGATGGCTTCAGGTACTGTTCTGGTTCCAGGGAGCAGGCTGAGCCTGTGGTTAATTCTTCTTCCTGATGGGAAAATAGAGTGACCTGTGCCTGTCCCAACACCAAGAGCTAGTCTCTCATTGGTTCCCCGTCTTCCCGTTCATCCTCAGGACAAATTGCAACCTGTACGGAACAGGATGTTAAAGGTGCTGATGCTCCAAGTAGGGAGATTGCTAGTAAAGTGGCTGGAATGGCCAACCCGAGCACAAGAAGATGAGAAATGAGGTGCATTTTAGAAACCTTTCCCCATCACACGGTGTACCATCTTCTGGGTTTCTCATTCATGTTTTTGATTTAGGAAGATGCCCTTGAACCTGGAGATTTGGGACCCATGCGATGGGTAGCACGCAGTATTACTTTAAAGGGTCTGCGTTTGCTCACCCAACCTCACCAAACCTCTCAGCCCCAAGAGTGTCCACCCTTATGTCTCATCCAGCAGTGGGTCTAGATATGGTCAATTCAGGTTGCATCACAGCCCCTGAACCAATTGTGTAAGAATTTCTCTCTCTTTCCCTCTCTTTGTTTCATGGGTTTTTAAAAGTAATTTATTTTTATAATGGGGTTTAGCTGCTTTTCACGGCTGTGTTTATGCCGCTTTACACCCACTTGACACACTAACAGAGAGATATCAATACATAGGTTTTAAGATTATTAGTAGTCAGATATATTCTTGTGCGGTGAATCGGGCGTGTTGAGTCCAGTTCTCTGAGCAAGGAGTAGGTCTTGTCTGTTACATATTGGGTTTATGGAACGGTATCTGAGCTAATTTGAAACTCTTGTTTTATGTATCACCCCACCTCACCTTTCCCGTTAAGCAGCCATAGTGTGTTTTCTGCTTGTGTGACTCTGTACTGTTTTGTAATTCAGATCAAGTGTAACGGTTTTTACATTCCCTCTATAAGTGACACCTTATGAGAAGTGTCCTTTTCTGTGTGACTTATTTCACTTAGAATCGTCGTACCTAAATCCACTCAACATGCTGCTACTAGCCTTATGACTGATTTCATGGCTGAGGGATATTCCATTGTACATATGGACCTCAAATTTTTTATCCATTTTTCGCTTTCCTGGGATATTTAAGGTGGAATGAAGTGGAGGTCCTTGTCAACAGAGCAGCCCTAAACTTTGGGGTGCCTGTGTCTTGCTGATTTTCAATTTTCCCACTTTATACCCCCATGCGTGGAAGTGCCCTATGCTCTCTAAGCTGTGTTTTTTAGATGTTTCAGGACACACCGTACCCTTCTCCAGAATGGCTGTTGGCAATTTACATCCCACCCATCAGTCTAGCAAGGCTCCCATTTCTCCATGGCCTGTCCTGCATTTCTGGTTTTGACACATTTTTCAGCATGGCCCTTTTGACCAATGGGAAGCGAGACTTCTTTGTAGCGCTGATTTGCCTTTCCAGGTTGCTTGGTTGGCCAAAAAGGGCGTATGCGTTTTTTCCTGAATATATTCAGGTAAAAACGCATACGCCCTTTTTGGCCAAGGGCATCATTGTCAACGTTTTGTCGCCTTTCATGTGCTTTAAAGGCGATTCGAATCTACCTCCTGAAATCTGTTTCCTGCAATTCTGCCTTGATTTCAAATCCTCTTCTTTGCCTTCCCTCAATATATTTGTGGACGAGAGTTATCATTTATAACTCTGCAGGTTTGTGAATTGCAGTGCCCTGAAGCTCCATTTTACAACTCGATTTTTTGGGAGCTGGCCGCAAAAGCGCAGGATGGCTTCAGGCCCTGTTCTGGTTCCGGGGGGCAGGCTGAGCCTGTGGTTAATTCTTCTTCCTGATGGGAAAATAGAGTGACCTGTGCCTGTCCCAACACCAAGAGCTAGTCTCTCATTGGTTCCCCGTCTTCCCGTTCATCCTCAGGACAAATTGCAACCTGTACGGAACAGGAGGTTAAAGGTGCTGATGCTCCAAGTAGGGAGATTGCTAGTAAAGTGGCTGGAATGGCCAACCCGAGCACAAGAAGATGAGAAATGAGGTGCATTTTAGAAACCTTTCCCCATCACATGGTGTACCATCTTCTGGGTTTCTCATGCATGTTTTTGATTTAGGAAGATGCCCTTGAACCTGGAGATTTGGGACCCATGCGATGGATAGCACGCAGTATTACTTTAAAGGGTCTGCGTTTGCTCACCCAACCTCACCAAACCTCTCAGCCCCAAGAGTGTCCACCCTTATGTCTCATCCAGCTGTGGGTCTAGATATGGTCAATTCAGGTTGCATCACAGCCCCTCAACGAATTGTGTAAGAATTTCTCTCTCTTTCCCTGTCTTTGTTTCATGGGTTTTTAAAAGTAATTTATTTTTATAATGGGGTTTAGCTGCTTTTCACGGCTGTGTTTATGTCACTTTACACCCACTTGACACACTAACAGAGAGATATCAATACATAGGTTTTAAGATTATTACTAGTCAGATATATTCTTGTGCGGTGAATCGGGCGTGTTGAGTCCAGTTCTCTGAGCAAGGAGTAGGTCTTGTCTGTTACATATTGGGTTTATGGAACGGTATCTGAGCTAATTTGAAACTCTTGTTTTATGTATCACCCCACCTCACCTTTCCCCTTAAGCAGCCATAGTGTGTTTTCTGCTTGTGTGACTCTGTTCTGTTTTGTAATTCAGTTCAAGTGTAACGGTTTTTACAGTCCCTCTATAAGTGACACCTTATGAGAAGTGTCCTTTTCTGTGTGACTTATTTCACTTAGAATCGTCGTACCTAAATCCACTCATCATGCTGCTGCTAGCCTTATGACATTGATTTCATGGCTGAGTGATATTCCATTGTACATATGGACCACCACTTCTTTATCCATTATTCGCTTTCTTGGGATATTTAAGGTGGAATGAAGTGGAGGTCCTTGTCAACAGAGCAGCCCTAAACTTTGGGGTGCCTGTGTCTTGCTGATTTTCAATTTTCCCACTTTATACCCCCATGCGTGGAAGTGCCCTATGCTCTCTAAGCTGTGTTTTTTAGATGTTTCAGGACACACCGTACCCTTCTCCAGAGTGGCTCTTGGCAATTTACATCCCGCCCATCAGTGTAGCAAGGCTCCCATTTCTCCATGGCCTTTCCTGCATTTCTGGTTTTGACACTTTTTTCAGCATGGCCCTTTTGACCGATGGGAAGCGAGACTTCTTTGTAGCGCTGATTTGCCTTTCCAGATTGCTTGGTTGGCCAAAAAGGGCTTATGCGTTTTTTCCTGAATATATTCAGGAAAAAACGCATAAGCCCTTTTTGGCCAAGGGCATCATTGTCAACGTTTTGCCGCTTTTCATGTGCTTTAAAGGCGATTCGAATCTACCTCCTGAAATCTGTTTCCTGCAATTCTGCCTTGATTTCAAATCCTCTTCTTTGCCTTCCCTCAATATATTTGTGGATGAGAGTTATCATTTATAACTCCGCAGGTTTGTGAATTGCAGTGCCCTGAAGCTCCATTTTACAACTCGCTTTTTTAGGGAGCTGGCCGCAAAAGCTCAGGATGGCTTCAGGTCCTGTTCTGGTTCCGGTGGGCAGGCTGAGCCTGTGGTTAATTCTTCTTCCTGATGGGAAAATAGAGTGACCTGTGCCTGTCCCAACACCAAGAGCTAGTCTCTCATTGGTTCCCCGTCTTCCCGTTCATCCTCAGGACAAATTGCAACCTGTACGGAACAGGAGGTTAAAGGTGCTGATGCTCCAAGTAGGGAGATTGCTAGTAAAGTGGCTGGAATGGCCAACCCGAGCACAAGAAGATGAGAAATGAGGTGCATTTTAGAAACCTTTCCCCATCACATGGTGTACCATCTTCTGGGTTTCTCATGCATGTTTTTGATTTAGGAAGATGCCCTTGAACCTGGAGATTTGGGACCCATGCGATGGGTAGCACGCAGTATTACTTTAAAGGGTCTGCGTTTGCTCACCCAACCTCACCAAACCTCTCAGCCCCAAGAGTGTCCACCCTTATGTCTCATCCAGCAGTGGGTCTAGATATGGTCAATTCAGGTTGCATCACAGCCCCTGAACCAATTGTGTAAGAATTTCTCTCTCTTTCCCTCTCTTTGTTTCATGGGTTTTTAAAAGTAATTTATTTTTATAATGGGGTTTAGCTGCTTTTCACGGCTGTGTTTATGCCGCTTTACACCCACTTGACACACTAACAGAGAGATATCAATACATAGGTTTTAAGATTATTAGTAGTCAGATATATTCTTGTGCGGTGAATCGGGCGTGTTGAGTCCAGTTCTCTGAGCAAGGAGTAGGTCTTGTCTGTTACATATTGGGTTTATGGAACGGTATCTGAGCTAATTTGAAACTCTTGTTTTATGTATCACCCCACCTCACCTTTCCCGTTAAGCAGCCATAGTGTGTTTTCTGCTTGTGTGACTCTGTTCTGTTTTGTAATTCAGATCAAGTGTAACGGTTTTTACATTCCCTCTATAAGTGACACCTTATGAGAAGTGTCCTTTTCTGTGTGACTTATTTCACTTAGAATCGTCGTACCTAAATCCACTCATCATGCTGCTGCTAGCCTTATGACATTGATTTCATGGCTGAGTGATATTCCATTGTACATAAGGACCACCACTTCTTTATCCATTTTTCGCTTTCTTGGGACATTTAAGGTGGAATGAAGTGGAGGTCCTTGTCAACAGAGCAGTCCTAAACTTTGGGGTGCCTGTGTCTTGCTGATTTTCAATTTTCCCACTTTATACCCCCATGCGTGGAAGTGCCCTATGCTCTCTAAGCTGTGTTTTTTAGATGTTTCAGGACACACCGTACCCTTCTCCAGAGTGGCTCTTGGCAATTTACATCCCGCCCATCAGTGTAGCAAGGCTCCCATTTCTCCATGGCCTTTCCTGCATTTCTGGTTTTGACACTTTTTTCAGCATGGCCCTTTTGACCGATGGGAAGCGAGACTTCTTTGTAGCGCTGATTTGCCTTTCCAGGTTGCTTGGTTGGCCAAAAAGGGCTTATGCGTTTTTTCCTGAATATATTCAGGAAAAAACGCATAAGCCCTTTTTGGCCTAGGGCATCATTGTCAACGTTTTGCCGCTTTTCATGTGCTTTAAAGGCGATTCGAATCTACCTCCTGAAATCTGTTTCCTGCAATTCTGCCTTGATTTCAAATCCTCTTCTTTGCCTTCCCTCAATATATTTGTGGATGAGAGTTATCATTTATAACTCCGCAGGTTTGTGAATTGCAGTGCCCTGAAGCTCCATTTTACAACTCGCTTTTTTAGGGAGCTGGCCGCAAAAGCTCAGGATGGCTTCAGGTCCTGTTCTGGTTCCGGTGGGCAGGCTGAGCCTGTGGTTAATTCTTCTTCATGATGGGAAAATAGAGTGACCTGTGCCTGTCCCAACACCAAGAGCTAGTCTCTCATTGGTTCCCCGTCTTCCCGTTTATCCTCAGGACAAATTGCAACCTGTACGGAACAGGAGGTTAAAGGTGCTGATGCTCCAAGTAGGGAGATTGCTAGTAAAGTGGCTGGAATGTCCAACCCGAGCACAAGAAGATGAGAAATGAGGTGCATTTTAGAAACCTTTCCCCATCACATGGTGTACCATCTTCTGGGTTTCTCATGCATGTTTTTGATTTAGGAAGATGCCCTTGAACCTGGAGATTTGGGACCCATGCGATGGGTAGCACGCAGTATTACTTTAAAGGGTCTGCGTTTGCTCACCCAACCTCACCAAACCTCTCAGCCCCAAGAGTGTCCACCCTTATGTCTCATCCAGCAGTGGGTCTAGATATGGTCAATTCAGGTTGCATCACAGCCCCTGAACCAATTGTGTAAGAATTTCTCTCTCTTTCCCTCTCTTTGTTTCATGGGTTTTTAAAAGTAATTTATTTTTATAATGGGGTTTAGCTGCTTTTCACGGCTGTGTTTATGCCGCTTTACACCCACTTGACACACTAACAGAGAGATATCAATACATAGGTTTTAAGATTATTAGTAGTCAGATATATTCTTGTGCGGTGAATCGGGCGTGTTGAGTCCAGTTCTCTGAGCAAGGAGTAGGTCTTGTCTGTTACATATTGGGTTTATGGAACGGTATCTGAGCTAATTTGAAACTCTTGTTTTATGTATCACCCCACCTCACCTTTCCCGTTAAGCAGCCATAGTGTGTTTTCTGCTTGTGTGACTCTGTTCTGTTTTGTAATTCAGATCAAGTGTAACGGTTTTTACATTCCCTCTATAAGTGACACCTTATGAGAAGTGTCCTTTTCTGTGTGACTTATTTCACTTAGAATCGTCGTACCTAAATCCACTCATCATGCTGCTACTAGCCTTATGACTGATTTCATGGCTGAGGGATATTCCATTGTACATATGGACCTCAAATTTTTTATCCATTTTTCGCTTTCCTGGGATATTTACGGTGGAATGAAGTGGAGGTCCTTGTCAACAGAGCAGCCCTAAACTTTGGGGTGCCTGTGTCTTGCTGATTTTCAATTTTCCCACTTTATACCCCCATGCGTGGAAGTGCCCTATGCTCTCTAAGCTGTGTTTTTTAGATGTTTCAGGACACACCGTACCCTTCTCCAGAATGGCTGTTGGCAATTTACATCCCACCCATCAGTCTAGCAAGGCTCCCATTTCTCCATGGCCTGTCCTGCATTTCTGGTTTTGACACATTTTTCAGCATGGCCCTTTTGACCAATGGGAAGCGAGACTTCTTTGTAGCGCTGATTTGCCTTTCCAGGTTGCTTGGTTGGCCAAAAAGGGCGTATGCGTTTTTTCCTGAATATATTCAGGAAAAAACGCATACGCCCTTTTTGGCCAAGGGCATCATTGTCAACGTTTTGTCGCCTTTCATGTGCTTTAAAGGCGATTCGAATCTACCTCCTGAAATCTGTTTCCTGCAATTCTGCCTTGATTTCAAATCCTCTTCTTTGCCTTCCCTCAATATATTTGTGGACGAGAGTTATCATTTATAACTCTGCAGGTTTGTGAATTGCAGTGCCCTGAAGCTCCATTTTACAACTCGATTTTTTGGGAGATGGCCGCAAAAGCGCAGGATGGCTTCAGGCCCTGTTCTGGTTCTGGGGGGCAGGCTGAGCCTGTGGTTAATTCTTCTTCCTGATGGGAAAATAGAGTGACCTGTGCCTGTCCCAACACCAAGAGCTAGTCTCTCATTGGTTCCCCATCTTCCCGTTCATCCTCAGGACAAATTGAAACCTGTACGGAACAGGAGGCTAAAGGTGCTGATGCTCCAAGTAGGGAGATTGCTAGTAAAGTGGCTGGAATGGCCAACCCGAGCACAAGGAGATGAGAAATGAGGTGCATTTTAGAAACCTTTCCCCATCACACGGTGTACCATCTTCTGGGTTTCTCATTCATGTTTTCAATTTACGAAGATGCCCTTGAACCTGGAGATTTGGGACCCATGCGATGGGTAGCACGCAGTATTACTTTAAAGGGTCTGCGTTTGCTCACCCAACCTCACCAAACCTCTCAGCCCCAAGAGTGTCCACCCTTATGTCTCATCCAGCTGTGGGTCTAGATATGGTGAATTCAGGTTGCATCACAGCCCCTGAACGAATTGTGTAAGAATTTCTCTCTCTTTCCCTGTCTTTGTTTCATGGGTTTTTAAATGTAATTTATTTTTATAATGGGGTTTAGCTGCTTTTCACGGCTGTGTTTATGCCGCTTTACACCCACTTGACACACTAACAGAGAGATATCAATACATAGGTTTTAAGATTATTACTAGTCAGATATATTCTTGTGCGGTGAATCGGGCGTGTTGAGTCCAGTTCTCTGAGCAAGGAGTAGGTCTTGTCTGTTACATATTGGGTTTATGGAACGGTATCTGAGCTAATTTGAAACTCTTGTTTTATGTATCACCCCACCTCTCCTTTCCCCTTAAGCAGCCATAGTGTGTTTTCTGCTTGTGTGACTCTGTTCTGTTTTGTAATTCAGTTCAAGTGTAACGGTTTTTACAGTCCCTCTATAAGTGACACCTTATGAGAAGTGTCCTTTTCTGTGTGACTTATTTCACTTAGAATCGTCGTACCTAAATCCACTCATCATGCTGCTGCTAGCCTTATGACATTGATTTCATGGCTGAGTGATATTCCATTGTACATATGGACCACCACTTCTTTATCCATTATTCGCTTTCTTGGGATATTTAAGGTGGAATGAAGTGGAGGTCCTTGTCAACAGAGCAGCCCTAAACTTTGGGGTGCCTGTGTCTTGCTGATTTTCAATTTTCCCACTTTATACCCCCATGCGTGGAAGTGCCCTATGCTCTCTAAGCTGTGTTTTTTAGATGTTTCAGGACACACCGTACCCTTCTCCAGAGTGGCTCTTGGCAATTTACATCCCGCCCATCAGTGTAGCAAGGCTCCCATTTCTCCATGGCCTTTCCTGCATTTCTGGTTTTGACACTTTTTTCAGCATGGCCCTTTTGACCGATGGGAAGCGAGACTTCTTTGTAGCGCTGATTTGCCTTTCCAGGTTGCTTGGTTGGCCAAAAAGGGCTTATGCGTTTTTTCCTGAATATATTCAGGAAAAAACGCATAAGCCCTTTTTGGCCAAGGGCATCATTGTCAACGTTTTGCCGCTTTTCATGTGCTTTAAAGGCGATTCGAATCTACCTCCTGAAATCTGTTTCCTGCAATTCTGCCTTGATTTCAAATCCTCTTCTTTGCCTTCCCTCAATATATTTGTGGATGAGAGTTATCATTTATAACTCCGCAGGTTTGTGAATTGCAGTGCCCTGAAGCTCCATTTTACAACTCGCTTTTTTAGGGAGCTGGCCGCAAAAGCTCAGGATGGCTTCAGGTCCTGTTCTGGTTCCGGTGGGCAGGCTGAGCCTGTGGTTAATTCTTCTTCCTGATGGGAAAATAGAGTGACCTGTGCCTGTCCCAACACCAAGAGCTAGTCTCTCATTGGTTCCCCGTCTTCCCGTTTATCCTCAGGACAAATTGCAACCTGTACGGAACAGGAGGTTAAAGGTGCTGATGCTCCAAGTAGGGAGATTGCTAGTAAAGTGGCTGGAATGGCCAACCCGAGCACAAGAAGATGAGAAATGAGGTGCATTTTAGAAACCTTTCCCCATCACATGGTGTACCATCTTCTGGGTTTCTCATGCATGTTTTTGATTTAGGAAGATGCCCTTGAACCTGGAGATTTGGGACCCATGCGATGGGTAGCACGCAGTATTACTTTAAAGGGTCTGCGTTTGCTCACCCAACCTCACCAAACCTCTCAGCCCCAAGAGTGTCCACCCTTATGTCTCATCCAGCAGTGGGTCTAGATATGGTCAATTCAGGTTGCATCACAGCCCCTGAACCAATTGTGTAAGAATTTCTCTCTCTTTCCCTCTCTTTGTTTCATGGGTTTTTAAAAGTAATTTATTTTTATAATGGGGTTTAGCTGCTTTTCACGGCTGTGTTTATGCCGCTTTACACCCACTTGACACACTAACAGAGAGATATCAATACATAGGTTTTAAGATTATTAGTAGTCAGATATATTCTTGTGCGGTGAATCGGGCGTGTTGAGTCCAGTTCTCTGAGCAAGGAGTAGGTCTTGTCTGTTACATATTGGGTTTATGGAACGGTATCTGAGCTAATTTGAAACTCTTGTTTTATGTATCACCCCACCTCACCTTTCCCGTTAAGCAGCCATAGTGTGTTTTCTGCTTGTGTGACTCTGTTCTGTTTTGTAATTCAGATCAAGTGTAACGGTTTTTACATTCCCTCTATAAGTGACACCTTATGAGAAGTGTCCTTTTCTGTGTGACTTATTTCACTTAGAATCGTCGTACCTAAATCCACTCATCATGCTGCTACTAGCCTTATGACTGATTTCATGGCTGAGGGATATTCCATTGTACATATGGACCTCAAATTTTTTATCCATTTTTCGCTTTCCTGGGATATTTAAGGTGGAATGAAGTGGAGGTCCTTGTCAACAGAGCAGCCCTAAACTTTGGGGTGCCTGTGTCTTGCTGATTTTCAATTTTCCCACTTTATACCCCCATGCGTGGAAGTGCCCTATGCTCTCTAAGCTGTGTTTTTTAGATGTTTCAGGACACACCGTACCCTTCTCCAGAATGGCTGTTGGCAATTTACATCCCACCCATCAGTCTAGCAAGGCTCCCATTTCTCCATGGCCTGTCCTGCATTTCTGGTTTTGACACATTTTTCAGCATGGCCCTTTTGACCAATGGGAAGCGAGACTTCTTTGTAGCGCTGATTTGCCTTTCCAGGTTGCTTGGTTGGCCAAAAAGGGCGTATGCGTTTTTTCCTGAATATATTCAGGAAAAAACGCATACGCCCTTTTTGGCCAAGGGCATCATTGTCAACGTTTTGTCGCCTTTCATGTGCTTTAAAGGCGATTCGAATCTACCTCCTGAAATCTGTTTCCTGCAATTCTGCCTTGATTTCAAATCCTCTTCTTTGCCTTCCCTCAATATATTTGTGGACGAGAGTTATCATTTATAACTCTGCAGGTTTGTGAATTGCAGTGCCCTGAAGCTCCATTTTACAACTCGATTTTTTGGGAGATGGCCGCAAAAGCGCAGGATGGCTTCAGGCCCTGTTCTGGTTCTGGGGGGCAGGCTGAGCCTGTGGTTAATTCTTCTTCCTGATGGGAAAATAGAGTGACCTGTGCCTGTCCCAACACCAAGAGCTAGTCTCTCATTGGTTCCCCATCTTCCCGTTCATCCTCAGGACAAATTGAAACCTGTACGGAACAGGAGGCTAAAGGTGCTGATGCTCCAAGTAGGGAGATTGCTAGTAAAGTGGCTGGAATGGCCAACCCGAGCACAAGGAGATGAGAAATGAGGTGCATTTTAGAAACCTTTCCCCATCACACGGTGTACCATCTTCTGGGTTTCTCATTCATGTTTTCAATTTAGGAAGATGCCCTTGAACCTGGAGATTTGGGACCCATGCGATGGGTAGCACGCAGTATTACTTTAAAGGGTCTGCGTTTGCTCACCCAACCTCACCAAACCTCTCAGCCCCAAGAGTGTCCACCCTTATGTCTCATCCAGCTGTGGGTCTAGATATGGTGAATTCAGGTTGCATCACAGCCCCTGAACGAATTGTGTAAGAATTTCTCTCTCTTTCCCTGTCTTTGTTTCATGGGTTTTTAAATGTAATTTATTTTTATAATGGGGTTTAGCTGCTTTTCACGGCTGTGTTTATGCCGCTTTACACCCACTTGACACACTAACAGAGAGATATCAATACATAGGTTTTAAGATTATTACTAGTCAGATATATTCTTGTGCGGTGAATCGGGCGTGTTGAGTCCAGTTCTCTGAGCAAGGAGTAGGTCTTGTCTGTTACATATTGGGTTTATGGAACGGTATCTGAGCTAATTTGAAACTCTTGTTTTATGTATCACCCCACCTCTCCTTTCCCCTTAAGCAGCCATAGTGTGTTTTCTGCTTGTGTGACTCTGTTCTGTTTTGTAATTCAGTTCAAGTGTAACGGTTTTTACAGTCCCTCTATAAGTGACACCTTATGAGAAGTGTCCTTTTCTGTGTGACTTATTTCACTTAGAATCGTCGTACCTAAATCCACTCATCATGCTGCTGCTAGCCTTATGACATTGATTTCATGGCTGAGTGATATTCCATTGTACATAAGGACCACCACTTCTTTATCCATTTTTCGCTTTCTTGGGATATTTAAGGTGGAATGAAGTGGAGGTCCTTGTCAACAGAGCAGTCCTAAACTTTGGGGTGCCTGTGTCTTGCTGATTTTCAATTTTCCCACTTTATACCCCCATGCGTGGAAGTGCCCTATGCTCTCTAAGCTGTGTTTTTTAGATGTTTCAGGACACACCGTACCCTTCTCCAGAGTGGCTCTTGGCAATTTACATCCCGCCCATCAGTGTAGCAAGGCTCCCATTTCTCCATGGCCTTTCCTGCATTTCTGGTTTTGACACTTTTTTCAGCATGGCCCTTTTGACCGATGGGAAGCGAGACTTCTTTGTAGCGCTGATTTGCCTTTCCAGGTTGCTTGGTTGGCCAAAAAGGGCTTATGCGTTTTTTCCTGAATATATTCAGGAAAAAACGCATAAGCCCTTTTTGGCCTAGGGCATCATTGTCAACGTTTTGCCGCTTTTCATGTGCTTTAAAGGCGATTCGAATCTACCTCCTGAAATCTGTTTCCTGCAATTCTGCCTTGATTTCAAATCCTCTTCTTTGCCTTCCCTCAATATATTTGTGGATGAGAGTTATCATTTATAACTCCGCAGGTTTGTGAATTGCAGTGCCCTGAAGCTCCATTTTACAACTCGCTTTTTTAGGGAGCTGGCCGCAAAAGCTCAGGATGGCTTCAGATCCTGTTCTGGTTCCGGGAGGCAGGCTGAGCCTGTGGTTAATTCTTCTTCCTGATGGGAAAATAGAGTGACCTGTGCCTGTCCCAACACCAAGAGCTAGTCTCTCATTGGTTCCCCGTCTTCCCGTTCATCCTCAGGACAAATTGCAACCTGTACGGAACAGGAGGTTAAAGGTGCTGATGCTCCAAGTAGGGAGATTGCTAGTAAAGTGGCTGGAATGGCCAACCCGAGCACAAGAAGATGAGAAATGAGGTGCATTTTAGAAACCTTTCCCCATCACACGGTGTACCATCTTCTGGGTTTCTCATTCATGTTTTTGATTTAGGAAGATGCCCTTGAACCTGGAGATTTGGGACCCATGCGATGGGTAGCACGCAGTATTACTTTAAAGGGTCTGCGTTTGCTCACCCAATCTCACCAAACCTCTCAGCCCCAAGAGTGTCCACCCTTATGTCTCATCCAGCAGTGGGTCTAGATATGGTCAATTCAGGTTGCATCACAGCCCCTGAACCAATTGTGTAAGAATTTCTCTCTCTTTCCCTCTCTTTGTTTCATGGGTTTTTAAAAGTAATTTATTTTTATAATGGGGTTTAGCTGCTTTTCACGGCTGTGTTTATGCCGCTTTACACCCACTTGACACACTAACAGAGAGATATCAATACATAGGTTTTAAGATTATTAGTAGTCAGATATATTCTTGTGCGGTGAATCGGGCGTGTTGAGTCCAGTTCTCTGAGCAAGGAGTAGGTCTTGTCTGTTACATATTGGGTTTATGGAACGGTATCTGAGCTAATTTGAAACTCTTGTTTTATGTATCACCCCACCTCACCTTTCCCGTTAAGCAGCCATAGTGTGTTTTCTGCTTGTGTGACTCTGTTCTGTTTTGTAATTCAGATCAAGTGTAACGGTTTTTACATTCCCTCTATAAGTGACACCTTATGAGAAGTGTCCTTTTCTGTGTGACTTATTTCACTTAGAATCGTCGTACCTAAATCCACTCATCATGCTGCTACTAGCCTTATGACTGATTTCATGGCTGAGGGATATTCCATTGTACATATGGACCTCAAATTTTTTATCCATTTTTCGCTTTCCTGGGATATTTAAGGTGGAATGAAGTGGAGGTCCTTGTCAACAGAGCAGCCCTAAACTTTGGGGTGCCTGTGTCTTGCTGATTTTCAATTTTCCCACTTTATACCCCCATGCGTGGAAGTGCCCTATGCTCTCTAAGCTGTGTTTTTTAGATATTTCAGGACACACCGTACCCTTCTCCAGAGTGGCTCTTGGCAATTTACATCCCGCCCACCAGTGTAGCAAGGCTCCCATTTCTCCATGGCCTTTCCTGCATTTCTGGTTTTGACACTTTTTTCAGCATGGCCCTTTTGACCGATGGGAAGCGAGACTTCTTTGTAGCGCTGATTTGCCTTTACAGGTTGCTTGGTTGGCCAAAAAGGGCGTATGCGTTTTTTCCTGAATATATTCAGGAAAAAACGCATACGCCCTTTTTGGCCAAGGGCATCATTGTCAACGTTTTGCCGCTTTTCATGTGCTTTAAAGGCGATTCGAATCTACCTCCTGAAATCTGTTTCCTGCAATTCTGCCTTGATTTCAAATCCTCTTCTTTGCCTTCCCTCAATATATTTGTGGATGAGAGTTATCATTTATAACTCCGCAGGTTTGTGAATTGCAGTGCCCTGAAGCTCCATTTTACAACTCGCTTTTTTAGGGAGCTGGCCGCAAAAGCGCAGGATGGCTTCACGTCCTGTTCTGGTTCCGGGGGGCAGGCTGAGCCTGTGGTTAATTCTTCTTCCTGATGGGAAAATAGAGTGACCTGTGCCTGTCCCAACACCAAGAGCTAGTCTCTCATTGGTTCCCCGTCTTCCCGTTCATCCTCAGGACAAATTGCAACCTGTACGGAACAGGAGGTTAAAGGTGCTGATGCTCCAAGTAGGGAGATTGCTAGTAAAGTGGCTGGAATGGCCAACCCGAGCACAAGAAGATAAGAAATGAGGTGCATTTTAGAAACCTTTCCCCATCACATGGTGTACCATCTTCTGGGTTTCTCATGCATGTTTTTGATTTAGGAAGATGCCCTTGAACCTGGAGATTTGGGACCCATGCGATGGGTAGCACGCAGTATTACTTTAAAGGGTCTGCGTTTGCTCACCCAACCTCACCAAACCTCTCAGCCCCAAGAGTGCCCACCCTTATGTCTCATCCAGCAGTGGGTCTAGATATGGTCAATTCAGGTTGCATCACAGCCCCTCAACGAATTGTGTAAGAATTTCTCTCTCTTTCCCTGTCTTTGTTTCATGGGTTTTTAAAAGTAATTTATTTTTATAATGGGGTTTAGCTGCTTTTCACGGCTGTGTTTATGTCGCTTTACACCCACTTGACACACTAACAGAGAGATATCAATACATAGGTTTTAAGATTATTACTAGTCAGATATATTCTTGTGCGGTGAATCGGGCGTGTTGAGTCCAGTTCTCTGAGCAAGGAGTAGGTCTTGTCTGTTACATATTGGGTTTATGGAACGGTATCTGAGCTAATTTGAAACTCTTGTTTTATGTATCACCCCACCTCACCTTTCCCCTTAAGCAGCCATAGTGTGTTTTCTGCTTGTGTGACTCTGTTCTGTTTTGTAATTCAGTTCAAGTGTAACGGTTTTTACAGTCCCTCTATAAGTGACACCTTATGAGAAGTGTCCTTTTCTGTGTGACTTATTTCACTTAGAATCGTCGTACCTAAATCCACTCATCATGCTGCTGCTAGCCTTATGACATTGATTTCATGGCTGAGTGATATTCCATTGTACATAAGGACCACCACTTCTTTATCCATTTTTTGCTTTCTTGGGATATTTAAGGTGGAATGAAGTGGAGGTCCTTGTCAACAGAGCAGCCCTAAACTTTGGGGGCCTGTGTCTTGCTGATTTTCAATTTTCCCACTTTATAGCCCCATGCGTGGAAGTGCCCTATGCTCTCTAAGCTGTGTTTTTTAGATGTTTCAGGACACACCGTATCCTTCTCCAGAGTGGCTCTTGGCAATTTACATCCCGCCCATCAGTGTAGCAAGGCTCCCATTTCTCCATGGCCTTTCCTGCATTTCTGGTTTTGACACTTTTTTCAGCATGGCCCTTTTGACCGATGGGAAGCGAGACTTCTTTGTAGCGCTGATTTGCCTTTCCAGGTTGCTTGGTTGGCCAAAAAGGGCGTATGCGTTTTTTCCTGAATATATTCAGGAAAAAACGCATACGCCCTTTTTGGCCAAGGGCATCATTGTCAACGTTTTGCCGCTTTTCATGTGCTTTAAAGGCGATTCGAATCTACCTCCTGAAATCTGTTTCCTGCAATTCTGCCTTGATTTCAAATCCTCTTCTTTGTCTTCCCTCAATATATTTGTGGATGAGAGTTATCATTTATAACTCCGCAGGTTTGTGAATTGCAGTGCCCTGAAGCTCCATTTTACAACTCGCTTTTTTAGGGAGCTGGCCGCAAAAGCGCAGGATGGCTTCAGGTACTGTTCTGGTTCCAGGGGGCAGGCTGAGCCTGTGGTTAATTCTTCTTCCTGATGGGAAAATAGAGTGACCTGTGCCTGTCCCAACACCAAGAGCTAGTCTCTCATTGGTTCCCCGTCTTCCCGTTCATCCTCAGGACAAATTGCAACCTGTACGGAACAGGATGTTAAAGGTGCTGATGCTCCAAGTAGGGAGATTGCTAGTAAAGTGGCTGGAATGGCCAACCCGAGCACAAGAAGATGAGAAATGAGGTGCATTTTAGAAACCTTTCCCCATCACACGGTGTACCATCTTCTGGGTTTCTCATTCATGTTTTTGATTTAGGAAGATGCCCTTGAACCTGGAGATTTGGGACCCATGCGATGGGTAGCACGCAGTATTACTTTAAAGGGTCTGCGTTTGCTCACCCAACCTCACCAAACCTCTCAGCCCCAAGAGTGTCCACCCTTATGTCTCATCCAGCAGTGGGTCTAGATATGGTCAATTCAGGTTGCATCACAGCCCCTGAACCAATTGTGTAAGAATTTCTCTCTCTTTCCCTCTCTTTGTTTCATGGGTTTTTAAAAGTAATTTATTTTTATAATGGGGTTTAGCTGCTTTTCACGGCTGTGTTTATGCCGCTTTACACCCACTTGACACACTAACAGAGAGATATCAATACATAGGTTTTAAGATTATTAGTAGTCAGATATATTCTTGTGCGGTGAATCGGGCGTGTTGAGTCCAGTTCTCTGAGCAAGGAGTAGGTCTTGTCTGTTACATATTGGGTTTATGGAACGGTATCTGAGCTAATTTGAAACTCTTGTTTTATGTATCACCCCACCTCACCTTTCCCGTTAAGCAGCCATAGTGTGTTTTCTGCTTGTGTGACTCTGTACTGTTTTGTAATTCAGATCAAGTGTAACGGTTTTTACATTCCCTCTATAAGTGACACCTTATGAGAAGTGTCCTTTTCTGTGTGACTTATTTCACTTAGAATCGTCGTACCTAAATCCACTCATCATGCTGCTACTAGCCTTATGACTGATTTCATGGCTGAGGGATATTCCATTGTACATATGGACCTCAAATTTTTTATCCATTTTTCGCTTTCCTGGGATATTTAAGGTGGAATGAAGTGGAGGTCCTTGTCAACAGAGCAGCCCTAAACTTTGGGGTGCCTGTGTCTTGCTGATTTTCAATTTTCCCACTTTATACCCCCATGCGTGGAAGTGCCCTATGCTCTCTAAGCTGTGTTTTTTAGATGTTTCAGGACACACCGTACCCTTCTCCAGAATGGCTGTTGGCAATTTACATCCCACCCATCAGTCTAGCAAGGCTCCCATTTCTCCATGGCCTGTCCTGCATTTCTGGTTTTGACACATTTTTCAGCATGGCCCTTTTGACCAATGGGAAGCGAGACTTCTTTGTAGCGCTGATTTGCCTTTCCAGGTTGCTTGGTTGGCCAAAAAGGGCGTATGCGTTTTTTCCTGAATATATTCAGGTAAAAACGCATACGCCCTTTTTGGCCAAGGGCATCATTGTCAACGTTTTGTCGCCTTTCATGTGCTTTAAAGGCGATTCGAATCTACCTCCTGAAATCTGTTTCCTGCAATTCTGCCTTGATTTCAAATCCTCTTCTTTGCCTTCCCTCAATATATTTGTGGACGAGAGTTATCATTTATAACTCTGCAGGTTTGTGAATTGCAGTGCCCTGAAGCTCCATTTTACAACTCGATTTTTTGGGAGCTGGCCGCAAAAGCGCAGGATGGCTTCAGGCCCTGTTCTGGTTCCGGGGGGCAGGCTGAGCCTGTGGTTAATTCTTCTTCCTGATGGGAAAATAGAGTGACCTGTGCCTGTCCCAACACCAAGAGCTAGTCTCTCATTGGTTCCCCGTCTTCCCGTTCATCCTCAGGACAAATTGCAACCTGTACGGAACAGGAGGTTAAAGGTGCTGATGCTCCAAGTAGGGAGATTGCTAGTAAAGTGGCTGGAATGGCCAACCCGAGCACAAGAAGATGAGAAATGAGGTGCATTTTAGAAACCTTTCCCCATCACATGGTGTACCATCTTCTGGGTTTCTCATGCATGTTTTTGATTTAGGAAGATGCCCTTGAACCTGGAGATTTGGGACCCATGCGATGGATAGCACGCAGTATTACTTTAAAGGGTCTGCGTTTGCTCACCCAACCTCACCAAACCTCTCAGCCCCAAGAGTGTCCACCCTTATGTCTCATCCAGCTGTGGGTCTAGATATGGTCAATTCAGGTTGCATCACAGCCCCTCAACGAATTGTGTAAGAATTTCTCTCTCTTTCCCTGTCTTTGTTTCATGGGTTTTTAAAAGTAATTTATTTTTATAATGGGGTTTAGCTGCTTTTCACGGCTGTGTTTATGTCACTTTACACCCACTTGACACACTAACAGAGAGATATCAATACATAGGTTTTAAGATTATTACTAGTCAGATATATTCTTGTGCGGTGAATCGGGCGTGTTGAGTCCAGTTCTCTGAGCAAGGAGTAGGTCTTGTCTGTTACATATTGGGTTTATGGAACGGTATCTGAGCTAATTTGAAACTCTTGTTTTATGTATCACCCCACCTCACCTTTCCCCTTAAGCAGCCATAGTGTGTTTTCTGCTTGTGTGACTCTGTTCTGTTTTGTAATTCAGTTCAAGTGTAACGGTTTTTACAGTCCCTCTATAAGTGACACCTTATGAGAAGTGTCCTTTTCTGTGTGACTTATTTCACTTAGAATCGTCGTACCTAAATCCACTCATCATGCTGCTGCTAGCCTTATGACATTGATTTCATGGCTGAGTGATATTCCATTGTACATATGGACCACCACTTCTTTATCCATTATTCGCTTTCTTGGGATATTTAAGGTGGAATGAAGTGGAGGTCCTTGTCAACAGAGCAGCCCTAAACTTTGGGGTGCCTGTGTCTTGCTGATTTTCAATTTTCCCACTTTATACCCCCATGCGTGGAAGTGCCCTATGCTCTCTAAGCTGTGTTTTTTAGATGTTTCAGGACACACCGTACCCTTCTCCAGAGTGGCTCTTGGCAATTTACATCCCGCCCATCAGTGTAGCAAGGCTCCCATTTCTCCATGGCCTTTCCTGCATTTCTGGTTTTGACACTTTTTTCAGCATGGCCCTTTTGACCGATGGGAAGCGAGACTTCTTTGTAGCGCTGATTTGCCTTTCCAGATTGCTTGGTTGGCCAAAAAGGGCTTATGCGTTTTTTCCTGAATATATTCAGGAAAAAACGCATAAGCCCTTTTTGGCCAAGGGCATCATTGTCAACGTTTTGCCGCTTTTCATGTGCTTTAAAGGCGATTCGAATCTACCTCCTGAAATCTGTTTCCTGCAATTCTGCCTTGATTTCAAATCCTCTTCTTTGCCTTCCCTCAATATATTTGTGGATGAGAGTTATCATTTATAACTCCGCAGGTTTGTGAATTGCAGTGCCCTGAAGCTCCATTTTACAACTCGCTTTTTTAGGGAGCTGGCCGCAAAAGCTCAGGATGGCTTCAGGTCCTGTTCTGGTTCCGGTGGGCAGGCTGAGCCTGTGGTTAATTCTTCTTCCTGATGGGAAAATAGAGTGACCTGTGCCTGTCCCAACACCAAGAGCTAGTCTCTCATTGGTTCCCCGTCTTCCCGTTCATCCTCAGGACAAATTGCAACCTGTACGGAACAGGAGGTTAAAGGTGCTGATGCTCCAAGTAGGGAGATTGCTAGTAAAGTGGCTGGAATGGCCAACCCGAGCACAAGAAGATGAGAAATGAGGTGCATTTTAGAAACCTTTCCCCATCACATGGTGTACCATCTTCTGGGTTTCTCATGCATGTTTTTGATTTAGGAAGATGCCCTTGAACCTGGAGATTTGGGACCCATGCGATGGGTAGCACGCAGTATTACTTTAAAGGGTCTGCGTTTGCTCACCCAACCTCACCAAACCTCTCAGCCCCAAGAGTGTCCACCCTTATGTCTCATCCAGCAGTGGGTCTAGATATGGTCAATTCAGGTTGCATCACAGCCCCTGAACCAATTGTGTAAGAATTTCTCTCTCTTTCCCTCTCTTTGTTTCATGGGTTTTTAAAAGTAATTTATTTTTATAATGGGGTTTAGCTGCTTTTCACGGCTGTGTTTATGCCGCTTTACACCCACTTGACACACTAACAGAGAGATATCAATACATAGGTTTTAAGATTATTAGTAGTCAGATATATTCTTGTGCGGTGAATCGGGCGTGTTGAGTCCAGTTCTCTGAGCAAGGAGTAGGTCTTGTCTGTTACATATTGGGTTTATGGAACGGTATCTGAGCTAATTTGAAACTCTTGTTTTATGTATCACCCCACCTCACCTTTCCCGTTAAGCAGCCATAGTGTGTTTTCTGCTTGTGTGACTCTGTTCTGTTTTGTAATTCAGATCAAGTGTAACGGTTTTTACATTCCCTCTATAAGTGACACCTTATGAGAAGTGTCCTTTTCTGTGTGACTTATTTCACTTAGAATCGTCGTACCTAAATCCACTCATCATGCTGCTGCTAGCCTTATGACATTGATTTCATGGCTGAGTGATATTCCATTGTACATAAGGACCACCACTTCTTTATCCATTTTTCGCTTTCTTGGGATATTTAAGGTGGAATGAAGTGGAGGTCCTTGTCAACAGAGCAGTCCTAAACTTTGGGGTGCCTGTGTCTTGCTGATTTTCAATTTTCCCACTTTATACCCCCATGCGTGGAAGTGCCCTATGCTCTCTAAGCTGTGTTTTTTAGATGTTTCAGGACACACCGTACCCTTCTCCAGAGTGGCTCTTGGCAATTTACATCCCGCCCATCAGTGTAGCAAGGCTCCCATTTCTCCATGGCCTTTCCTGCATTTCTGGTTTTGACACTTTTTTCAGCATGGCCCTTTTGACCGATGGGAAGCGAGACTTCTTTGTAGCGCTGATTTGCCTTTCCAGGTTGCTTGGTTGGCCAAAAAGGGCTTATGCGTTTTTTCCTGAATATATTCAGGAAAAAACGCATAAGCCCTTTTTGGCCTAGGGCATCATTGTCAACGTTTTGCCGCTTTTCATGTGCTTTAAAGGCGATTCGAATCTACCTCCTGAAATCTGTTTCCTGCAATTCTGCCTTGATTTCAAATCCTCTTCTTTGCCTTCCCTCAATATATTTGTGGATGAGAGTTATCATTTATAACTCCGCAGGTTTGTGAATTGCAGTGCCCTGAAGCTCCATTTTACAACTCGCTTTTTTAGGGAGCTGGCCGCAAAAGCTCAGGATGGCTTCAGGTCCTGTTCTGGTTCCGGTGGGCAGGCTGAGCCTGTGGTTAATTCTTCTTCATGATGGGAAAATAGAGTGACCTGTGCCTGTCCCAACACCAAGAGCTAGTCTCTCATTGGTTCCCCGTCTTCCCGTTTATCCTCAGGACAAATTGCAACCTGTACGGAACAGGAGGTTAAAGGTGCTGATGCTCCAAGTAGGGAGATTGCTAGTAAAGTGGCTGGAATGTCCAACCCGAGCACAAGAAGATGAGAAATGAGGTGCATTTTAGAAACCTTTCCCCATCACATGGTGTACCATCTTCTGGGTTTCTCATGCATGTTTTTGATTTAGGAAGATGCCCTTGAACCTGGAGATTTGGGACCCATGCGATGGGTAGCACGCAGTATTACTTTAAAGGGTCTGCGTTTGCTCACCCAACCTCACCAAACCTCTCAGCCCCAAGAGTGTCCACCCTTATGTCTCATCCAGCAGTGGGTCTAGATATGGTCAATTCAGGTTGCATCACAGCCCCTGAACCAATTGTGTAAGAATTTCTCTCTCTTTCCCTCTCTTTGTTTCATGGGTTTTTAAAAGTAATTTATTTTTATAATGGGGTTTAGCTGCTTTTCACGGCTGTGTTTATGCCGCTTTACACCCACTTGACACACTAACAGAGAGATATCAATACATAGGTTTTAAGATTATTAGTAGTCAGATATATTCTTGTGCGGTGAATCGGGCGTGTTGAGTCCAGTTCTCTGAGCAAGGAGTAGGTCTTGTCTGTTACATATTGGGTTTATGGAACGGTATCTGAGCTAATTTGAAACTCTTGTTTTATGTATCACCCCACCTCACCTTTCCCGTTAAGCAGCCATAGTGTGTTTTCTGCTTGTGTGACTCTGTTCTGTTTTGTAATTCAGATCAAGTGTAACGGTTTTTACATTCCCTCTATAAGTGACACCTTATGAGAAGTGTCCTTTTCTGTGTGACTTATTTCACTTAGAATCGTCGTACCTAAATCCACTCATCATGCTGCTACTAGCCTTATGACTGATTTCATGGCTGAGGGATATTCCATTGTACATATGGACCTCAAATTTTTTATCCATTTTTCGCTTTCCTGGGATATTTACGGTGGAATGAAGTGGAGGTCCTTGTCAACAGAGCAGCCCTAAACTTTGGGGTGCCTGTGTCTTGCTGATTTTCAATTTTCCCACTTTATACCCCCATGCGTGGAAGTGCCCTATGCTCTCTAAGCTGTGTTTTTTAGATGTTTCAGGACACACCGTACCCTTCTCCAGAATGGCTGTTGGCAATTTACATCCCACCCATCAGTCTAGCAAGGCTCCCATTTCTCCATGGCCTGTCCTGCATTTCTGGTTTTGACACATTTTTCAGCATGGCCCTTTTGACCAATGGGAAGCGAGACTTCTTTGTAGCGCTGATTTGCCTTTCCAGGTTGCTTGGTTGGCCAAAAAGGGCGTATGCGTTTTTTCCTGAATATATTCAGGAAAAAACGCATACGCCCTTTTTGGCCAAGGGCATCATTGTCAACGTTTTGTCGCCTTTCATGTGCTTTAAAGGCGATTCGAATCTACCTCCTGAAATCTGTTTCCTGCAATTCTGCCTTGATTTCAAATCCTCTTCTTTGCCTTCCCTCAATATATTTGTGGACGAGAGTTATCATTTATAACTCTGCAGGTTTGTGAATTGCAGTGCCCTGAAGCTCCATTTTACAACTCGATTTTTTGGGAGATGGCCGCAAAAGCGCAGGATGGCTTCAGGCCCTGTTCTGGTTCTGGGGGGCAGGCTGAGCCTGTGGTTAATTCTTCTTCCTGATGGGAAAATAGAGTGACCTGTGCCTGTCCCAACACCAAGAGCTAGTCTCTCATTGGTTCCCCATCTTCCCGTTCATCCTCAGGACAAATTGAAACCTGTACGGAACAGGAGGCTAAAGGTGCTGATGCTCCAAGTAGGGAGATTGCTAGTAAAGTGGCTGGAATGGCCAACCCGAGCACAAGGAGATGAGAAATGAGGTGCATTTTAGAAACCTTTCCCCATCACACGGTGTACCATCTTCTGGGTTTCTCATTCATGTTTTCAATTTACGAAGATGCCCTTGAACCTGGAGATTTGGGACCCATGCGATGGGTAGCACGCAGTATTACTTTAAAGGGTCTGCGTTTGCTCACCCAACCTCACCAAACCTCTCAGCCCCAAGAGTGTCCACCCTTATGTCTCATCCAGCTGTGGGTCTAGATATGGTGAATTCAGGTTGCATCACAGCCCCTGAACGAATTGTGTAAGAATTTCTCTCTCTTTCCCTGTCTTTGTTTCATGGGTTTTTAAATGTAATTTATTTTTATAATGGGGTTTAGCTGCTTTTCACGGCTGTGTTTATGCCGCTTTACACCCACTTGACACACTAACAGAGAGATATCAATACATAGGTTTTAAGATTATTACTAGTCAGATATATTCTTGTGCGGTGAATCGGGCGTGTTGAGTCCAGTTCTCTGAGCAAGGAGTAGGTCTTGTCTGTTACATATTGGGTTTATGGAACGGTATCTGAGCTAATTTGAAACTCTTGTTTTATGTATCACCCCACCTCTCCTTTCCCCTTAAGCAGCCATAGTGTGTTTTCTGCTTGTGTGACTCTGTTCTGTTTTGTAATTCAGTTCAAGTGTAACGGTTTTTACAGTCCCTCTATAAGTGACACCTTATGAGAAGTGTCCTTTTCTGTGTGACTTATTTCACTTAGAATCGTCGTACCTAAATCCACTCATCATGCTGCTGCTAGCCTTATGACATTGATTTCATGGCTGAGTGATATTCCATTGTACATAAGGACCACCACTTCTTTATCCATTTTTCGCTTTCTTGGGATATTTAAGGTGGAATGAAGTGGAGGTCCTTGTCAACAGAGCAGTCCTAAACTTTGGGGTGCCTGTGTCTTGCTGATTTTCAATTTTCCCACTTTATACCCCCATGCGTGGAAGTGCCCTATGCTCTCTAAGCTGTGTTTTTTAGATGTTTCAGGACACACCGTACCCTTCTCCAGAGTGGCTCTTGGCAATTTACATCCCGCCCATCAGTGTAGCAAGGCTCCCATTTCTCCATGGCCTTTCCTGCATTTCTGGTTTTGACACTTTTTTCAGCATGGCCCTTTTGACCGATGGGAAGCGAGACTTCTTTGTAGCGCTGATTTGCCTTTCCAGGTTGCTTGGTTGGCCAAAAAGGGCTTATGCGTTTTTTCCTGAATATATTCAGGAAAAAACGCATAAGCCCTTTTTGGCCTAGGGCATCATTGTCAACGTTTTGCCGCTTTTCATGTGCTTTAAAGGCGATTCGAATCTACCTCCTGAAATCTGTTTCCTGCAATTCTGCCTTGATTTCAAATCCTCTTCTTTGCCTTCCCTCAATATATTTGTGGATGAGAGTTATCATTTATAACTCCGCAGGTTTGTGAATTGCAGTGCCCTGAAGCTCCATTTTACAACTCGCTTTTTTAGGGAGCTGGCCGCAAAAGCTCAGGATGGCTTCAGGTCCTGTTCTGGTTCCGGGAGGCAGGCTGAGCCTGTGGTTAATTCTTCTTCCTGATGGGAAAATAGAGTGACCTGTGCCTGTCCCAACACCAAGAGCTAGTCTCTCATTGGTTCCCCGTCTTCCCGTTCATCCTCAGGACAAATTGCAACCTGTACGGAACAGGAGGTTAAAGGTGCTGATGCTCCAAGTAGGGAGATTGCTAGTAAAGTGGCTGGAATGGCCAACCCGAGCACAAGAAGATGAGAAATGAGGTGCATTTTAGAAACCTTTCCCCATCACACGGTGTACCATCTTCTGGGTTTCTCATTCATGTTTTTGATTTAGGAAGATGCCCTTGAACCTGGAGATTTGGGACCCATGCGATGGGTAGCACGCAGTATTACTTTAAAGGGTCTGCGTTTGCGCACCCAATCTCACCAAACCTCTCAGCCCCAAGAGTGTCCACCCTTATGTCTCATCCAGCAGTGGGTCTAGATATGGTCAATTCAGGTTGCATCACAGCCCCTGAACCAATTGTGTAAGAATTTCTCTCTCTTTCCCTCTCTTTGTTTCATGGGTTTTTAAAAGTAATTTATTTTTATAATGGGGTTTAGCTGCTTTTCACGGCTGTGTTTATGCCGCTTTACACCCACTTGACACACTAACAGAGAGATATCAATACATAGGTTTTAAGATTATTAGTAGTCAGATATATTCTTGTGCGGTGAATCGGGCGTGTTGAGTCCAGTTCTCTGAGCAAGGAGTAGGTCTTGTCTGTTACATATTGGGTTTATGGAACGGTATCTGAGCTAATTTGAAACTCTTGTTTTATGTATCACCCCACCTCACCTTTCCCGTTAAGCAGCCATAGTGTGTTTTCTGCTTGTGTGACTCTGTTCTGTTTTGTAATTCAGATCAAGTGTAACGGTTTTTACATTCCCTCTATAAGTGACACCTTATGAGAAGTGTCCTTTTCTGTTTGACTTATTTCACTTAGAATCGTCGTACCTAAATCCACTCATCATGCTGCTACTAGCCTTATGACTGATTTCATGGCTGAGGGATATTCCATTGTACATATGGACCTCAAATTTTTTATCCATTTTTCGCTTTCCTGGGATATTTAAGGTGGAATGAAGTGGAGGTCCTTGTCAACAGAGCAGCCCTAAACTTTGGGGTGCCTGTGTCTTGCTGATTTTCAATTTTCCCACTTTATACCCCCATGCGTGGAAGTGCCCTATGCTCTCTAAGCTGTGTTTTTTAGATGTTTCAGGACACACCGTACCCTTCTCCAGAGTGGCTCTTGGCAATTTACATCCCGCCCACCAGTGTAGCAAGGCTCCCATTTCTCCATGGCCTTTCCTGCATTTCTGGTTTTGACACTTTTTTCAGCATGGCCCTTTTGACCGATGGGAAGCGAGACTTCTTTGTAGCGCTGATTTGCCTTTCCAGGTTGCTTGGTTGGCCAAAAAGGGCGTATGCGTTTTTTCCTGAATATATTCAGGAAAAAACGCATACGCCCTTTTTGGCCAAGGGCATCATTGTCAACGTTTTGTCGCCTTTCATGTGCTTTAAAGGCGATTCGAATCTACCTCCTGAAATCTGTTTCCTGCAATTCTGCCTTGATTTCAAATCCTCTTCTTTGCCTTCCCTCAATATATTTGTGGACGAGAGTTATCATTTATAACTCTGCAGGTTTGTGAATTGCAGTGCCCTGAAGCTCCATTTTACAACTCGATTTTTTGGGAGATGGCCGCAAAAGCGCAGGATGGCTTCAGGCCCTGTTCTGGTTCTGGGGGGCAGGCTGAGCCTGTGGTTAATTCTTCTTCCTGATGGGAAAATAGAGTGACCTGTGCCTGTCCCAACACCAAGAGCTAGTCTCTCATTGGTTCCCCATCTTCCCGTTCATCCTCAGGACAAATTGAAACCTGTACGGAACAGGAGGCTAAAGGTGCTGATGCTCCAAGTAGGGAGATTGCTAGTAAAGTGGCTGGAATGGCCAACCCGAGCACAAGGAGATGAGAAATGAGGTGCATTTTAGAAACCTTTCCCCATCACACGGTGTACCATCTTCTGGGTTTCTCATTCATGTTTTCAATTTACGAAGATGCCCTTGAACCTGGAGATTTGGGACCCATGCGATGGGTAGCACGCAGTATTACTTTAAAGGGTCTGCGTTTGCTCACCCAACCTCACCAAACCTCTCAGCCCCAAGAGTGTCCACCCTTATGTCTCATCCAGCTGTGGGTCTAGATATGGTGAATTCAGGTTGCATCACAGCCCCTGAACGAATTGTGTAAGAATTTCTCTCTCTTTCCCTGTCTTTGTTTCATGGGTTTTTAAATGTAATTTATTTTTATAATGGGGTTTAGCTGCTTTTCACGGCTGTGTTTATGCCGCTTTACACCCACTTGACACACTAACAGAGAGATATCAATACATAGGTTTTAAGATTATTACTAGTCAGATATATTCTTGTGCGGTGAATCGGGCGTGTTGAGTCCAGTTCTCTGAGCAAGGAGTAGGTCTTGTCTGTTACATATTGGGTTTATGGAACGGTATCTGAGCTAATTTGAAACTCTTGTTTTATGTATCACCCCACCTCTCCTTTCCCCTTAAGCAGCCATAGTGTGTTTTCTGCTTGTGTGACTCTGTTCTGTTTTGTAATTCAGTTCAAGTGTAACGGTTTTTACAGTCCCTCTATAAGTGACACCTTATGAGAAGTGTCCTTTTCTGTGTGACTTATTTCACTTAGAATCGTCGTACCTAAATCCACTCATCATGCTGCTGCTAGCCTTATGACATTGATTTCATGGCTGAGTGATATTCCATTGTACATAAGGACCACCACTTCTTTATCCATTTTTCGCTTTCTTGGGATATTTAAGGTGGAATGAAGTGGAGGTCCTTGTCAACAGAGCAGTCCTAAACTTTGGGGTGCCTGTGTCTTGCTGATTTTCAATTTTCCCACTTTATACCCCCATGCGTGGAAGTGCCCTATGCTCTCTAAGCTGTGTTTTTTAGATGTTTCAGGACACACCGTACCCTTCTCCAGAGTGGCTCTTGGCAATTTACATCCCGCCCATCAGTGTAGCAAGGCTCCCATTTCTCCATGGCCTTTCCTGCATTTCTGGTTTTGACACTTTTTTCAGCATGGCCCTTTTGACCGATGGGAAGCGAGACTTCTTTGTAGCGCTGATTTGCCTTTCCAGGTTGCTTGGTTGGCCAAAAAGGGCTTATGCGTTTTTTCCTGAATATATTCAGGAAAAAACGCATAAGCCCTTTTTGGCCTAGGGCATCATTGTCAACGTTTTGCCGCTTTTCATGTGCTTTAAAGGCGATTCGAATCTACCTCCTGAAATCTGTTTCCTGCAATTCTGCCTTGATTTCAAATCCTCTTCTTTGCCTTCCCTCAATATATTTGTGGATGAGAGTTATCATTTATAACTCCGCAGGTTTGTGAATTGCAGTGCCCTGAAGCTCCATTTTACAACTCGCTTTTTTAGGGAGCTGGCCGCAAAAGCTCAGGATGGCTTCAGGTCCTGTTCTGGTTCCGGGAGGCAGGCTGAGCCTGTGGTTAATTCTTCTTCCTGATGGGAAAATAGAGTGACCTGTGCCTGTCCCAACACCAAGAGCTAGTCTCTCATTGGTTCCCCGTCTTCCCGTTCATCCTCAGGACAAATTGCAACCTGTACGGAACAGGAGGTTAAAGGTGCTGATGCTCCAAGTAGGGAGATTGCTAGTAAAGTGGCTGGAATGGCCAACCCGAGCACAAGAAGATGAGAAATGAGGTGCATTTTAGAAACCTTTCCCCATCACACGGTGTACCATCTTCTGGGTTTCTCATTCATGTTTTTGATTTAGGAAGATGCCCTTGAACCTGGAGATTTGGGACCCATGCGATGGGTAGCACGCAGTATTACTTTAAAGGGTCTGCGTTTGCTCACCCAATCTCACCAAACCTCTCAGCCCCAAGAGTGTCCACCCTTATGTCTCATCCAGCAGTGGGTCTAGATATGGTCAATTCAGGTTGCATCACAGCCCCTGAACCAATTGTGTAAGAATTTCTCTCTCTTTCCCTCTCTTTGTTTCATGGGTTTTTAAAAGTAATTTATTTTTATAATGGGGTTTAGCTGCTTTTCACGGCTGTGTTTATGCCGCTTTACACCCACTTGACACACTAACAGAGAGATATCAATACATAGGTTTTAAGATTATTAGTAGTCAGATATATTCTTGTGCGGTGAATCGGGCGTGTTGAGTCCAGTTCTCTGAGCAAGGAGTAGGTCTTGTCTGTTACATATTGGGTTTATGGAACGGTATCTGAGCTAATTTGAAACTCTTGTTTTATGTATCACCCCACCTCACCTTTCCCGTTAAGCAGCCATAGTGTGTTTTCTGCTTGTGTGACTCTGTTCTGTTTTGTAATTCAGATCAAGTGTAACGGTTTTTACATTCCCTCTATAAGTGACACCTTATGAGAAGTGTCCTTTTCTGTGTGACTTATTTCACTTAGAATCGTCGTACCTAAATCCACTCATCATGCTGCTACTAGCCTTATGACTGATTTCATGGCTGAGGGATATTCCATTGTACATATGGACCTCAAATTTTTTATCCATTTTTCGCTTTCCTGGGATATTTAAGGTGGAATGAAGTGGAGGTCCTTGTCAACAGAGCAGCCCTAAACTTTGGGGTGCCTGTGTCTTGCTGATTTTCAATTTTCCCACTTTATACCCCCATGCGTGGAAGTGCCCTATGCTCTCTAAGCTGTGTTTTTTAGATGTTTCAGGACACACCGTACCCTTCTCCAGAGTGGCTCTTGGCAATTTACATCCCGCCCACCAGTGTAGCAAGGCTCCCATTTCTCCATG
Source organism: Balaenoptera physalus (assembly GCF_965194825.1). NCBI lineage: Eukaryota > Metazoa > Chordata > Mammalia > Artiodactyla > Balaenopteridae > Balaenoptera > Balaenoptera physalus. The sequence goes on along the minus strand of NW_028126441.1, from coordinate 1,380,367 downwards.
GCCTTTCCTGCATTTCTGGTTTTGACACTTTTTTCAGCATGGCCCTTTTGACCGATGGGAAGCGAGACTTCTTTGTAGCGCTGATTTGCCTTTACAGGTTGCTTGGTTGGCCAAAAAGGGCGTATGCGTTTTTTCCTGAATATATTCAGGAAAAAACGCATACGCCCTTTTTGGCCAAGGGCATCATTGTCAACGTTTTGCCGCTTTTCATGTGCTTTAAAGGCGATTCGAATCTACCTCCTGAAATCTGTTTCCTGCAATTCTGCCTTGATTTCAAATCCTCTTCTTTGCCTTCCCTCAATATATTTGTGGATGAGAGTTATCATTTATAACTCCGCAGGTTTGTGAATTGCAGTGCCCTGAAGCTCCATTTTACAACTCGCTTTTTTAGGGAGCTGGCCGCAAAAGCGCAGGATGGCTTCAGGTCCTGTTCTGGTTCCGGGGGGCAGGCTGAGCCTGTGGTTAATTCTTCTTCCTGATGGGAAAATAGAGTGACCTGTGCCTGTCCCAACACCAAGAGCTAGTCTCTCATTGGTTCCCCGTCTTCCCGTTCATCCTCAGGACAAATTGCAACCTGTACGGAACAGGAGGTTAAAGGTGCTGATGCTCCAAGTAGGGAGATTGCTAGTAAAGTGGCTGGAATGGCCAACCCGAGCACAAGAAGATGAGAAATGAGGTGCATTTTAGAAACCTTTCCCCATCACATGGTGTACCATCTTCTGGGTTTCTCATGCATGTTTTTGATTTAGGAAGATGCCCTTGAACCTGGAGATTTGGGACCCATGCGATGGGTAGCACGCAGTATTACTTTAAAGGGTCTGCGTTTGCTCACCCAACCTCACCAAACCTCTCAGCCCCAAGAGTGTCCACCCTTATGTCTCATCCAGCTGTGGGTCTAGATATGGTCAATTCAGGTTGCATCACAGCCCCTGAACGAATTGTGTAAGAATTTCTCTCTCTTTCCCTGTCTTTGTTTCATGGGTTTTTAAAAGTAATTTATTTTTATAATGGGGTTTAGCTGCTTTTCACGGCTGTGTTTATGCCGCTTTACACCCACTTGACACACTAACAGAGAGATATCAATACATAGGTTTTAAGATTATTACTAGTCAGATATATTCTTGTGCGGTGAATCGGGCGTGTTGAGTCCAGTTCTCTGAGCAAGGAGTAGGTCTTGTCTGTTACATATTGGGTTTATGGAACGGTATCTGAGCTAATTTGAAACTCTTGTTTTATGTATCACCCCACCTCACCTTTCCCGTTAAGCAGCCATAGTGTGTTTTCTGCTTGTGTGACTCTGTTCTGTTTTGTAATTCAGTTCAAGTGTAACGGTTTTTACATTCCCTCTATAAGTGACACCTTATGAGAAGTGTCCTTTTCTGTGTGACTTATTTCACTTAGAATCGTCGTACCTAAATCCACTCATCATGCTGCTACTAGCCTTATGACATTGATTTCATGGCTGAGTGATATTCCATTGTACATAAGGACCACCACTTCTTTATCCATTTTTTGCTTTCTTGGGATATTTAAGGTGGAATGAAGTGGAGGTCCTTGTCAACAGAGCAGCCCTAAACTTTGGGGTGCCTGTGTCTTGCTGATTTTCAATTTTCCCACTTTATACCCCCATGCGTGGAAGTGCCCTATGCTCTCTAAGCTGTGTTTTTTAGATGTTTCAGGACACACCGTACCCTTCTCCAGAGTGGCTCTTGGCAATTTACATCCCGCCCATCAGTGTAGCAAGGCTCCCATTTCTCCATGGCCTTTCCTGCATTTATGGTTTTGACACTTTTTTCAGCATGGCCCTTTTGACCGATGGGAAGCGAGACTTCTTTGTAGCGCTGATTTGCCTTTCCAGGTTGCTTGGTTGGCCAAAAAGGGCGTATGCGTTTTTTCCTGAATATATTCAGGAAAAAACGCATACGCCCTTTTTGGCCAAGGGCATCATTGTCAACATTTTGCCGCTTTTCATGTGCTTTAAAGGCGATTCGAATCTACCTCCTGAAATCTGTTTCCTGCAATTCTGCCTTGATTTCAAATCCTCTTCTTTGTCTTCCCTCAATATATTTGTGGATGAGAGTTATCATTTATAACTCCGCAGGTTTGTGAATTGCAGTGCCCTGAAGCTCCATTTTACAACTCGCTTTTTTAGGGAGCTGGCCGCAAAAGCGCAGGATGGCTTCAGGTCCTGTTCTGGTTCCAGGGGGCAGGCTGAGCCTGTGGTTAATTCTTCTTCCTGATGGGAAAATAGAGTGACCTGTGCCTGTCCCAACACCAAGATCTAGTCTCTCATTGGTTCCCCGTCTTCCCGTTCATCCTCAGGACAAATTGCAACCTGTACGGAACAGGATGTTAAAGGTGCTGATGCTCCAAGTAGGGAGATTGCTAGTAAAGTGGCTGGAATGGCCAACCCGAGCACAAGAAGATGAGAAATGAGGTGCATTTTAGAAACCTTTCCCCATCACATGGTGTACCATCTTCTGGGTTTCTCATTCATGTTTTTGATTTAGGAAGATGCCCTTGAACCTGGAGATTTGGGACCCATGCGATGGGTAGCACGCAGTATTACTTTAAAGGGTCTGCGTTTGCTCACCCAACCTCACCAAACCTCTCAGCCCCAAGAGTGTCCACCCTTATGTCTCATCCAGCAGTGGGTCTAGATATGGTCAATTCAGGTTGCATCACAGCCCCTGAACCAATTGTGTAAGAATTTCTCTCTCTTTCCCTCTCTTTGTTTCATGAGTTTTTAAAAGTAATTTATTTTTATAATGGGGTTTAGCTGCTTTTCACGGCTGTGTTTATGCCGCTTTACACCCACTTGACACACTAACAGAGAGATATCAATACATAGGTTTTAAGATTATTAGTAGTCAGATATATTCTTGTGCGGTGAATCGGGCGTGTTGAGTCCAGTTCTCTGAGCAAGGAGTAGGTCTTGTCTGTTACATATTGGGTTTATGGAACGGTATCTGAGCTAATTTGAAACTCTTGTTTTATGTATCACCCCACCTCACCTTTCCCGTTAAGCAGCCATAGTGTGTTTTCTGCTTGTGTGACTCTGTTCTGTTTTGTAATTCAGATCAAGTGTAACGGTTTTTACATTCCCTCTATAAGTGACACCTTATGAGAAGTGTCCTTTCCTGTGTGACTTATTTCACTTAGAATCGTCGTACCTAAATCCACTCATCATGCTGCTACTAGCCTTATGACTGATTTCATGGCTGAGGGATATTCCATTGTACATATGGACCTCAAATTTTTTATCCATTTTTCGCTTTCCTGGGATATTTAAGGTGGAATGAAGTGGAGGTCCTTGTCAACAGAGCAGCCCTAAACTTTGGGGTGCCTGTGTCTTGCTGATTTTCAATTTTCCCACTTTATACCCCCATGCCTGGAAGTGCCCTATGCTCTCTAAGCTGTGTTTTTTAGATGTTTCAGGACACACCGTACCCTTCTCCAGAGTGGCTCTTGGCAATTTACATCCCGCCCACCAGTGTAGCAAGGCTCCCATTTCTCCATGGCCTTTCCTGCATTTCTGGTTTTGACACTTTTTTCAGCATGGCCCTTTTGACCGATGGGAAGCGAGACTTCTTTGTAGCGCTGATTTGCCTTTAGAGGTTGCTTGGTTGGCCAAAAAGGGCGTATGCGTTTTTTCCTGAATATATTCAGGAAAAAACGCATACGCCCTTTTTGGCCAAGGGCATCATTGTCAACGTTTTGCCGCTTTTCATGTGCTTTAAAGGCGATTCGAATCTACCTCCTGAAATCTGTTTCCTGCAATTCTGCCTTGATTTCAAATCCTCTTCTTTGCCTTCCCTCAATATATTTGTGGATGAGAGTTATCATTTATAACTCCGCAGGTTTGTGAATTGCAGTGCCCTGAAGCTCCATTTTACAACTCGCTTTTTTAGGGAGCTGGCCGCAAAAGCGCAGGATGGCTTCAGGTCCTGTTCTGGTTCCGGGGGGCAGGCTGAGCCTGTGGTTAATTCTTCTTCCTGATGGGAAAATAGAGTGACCTGTGCCTGTCCCAACACCAAGAGCTAGTCTCTCATTGGTTCCCCGTCTTCCCGTTCATCCTCAGGACAAATTGCAACCTGTACGGAACAGGAGGTTAAAGGTGCTGATGCTCCAAGTAGGGAGATTGCTAGTAAAGTGGCTGGAATGGCCAACCCGAGCACAAGAAGATGAGAAATGAGGTGCATTTTAGAAACCTTTCCCCATCACATGGTGTACCATCTTCTGGGTTTCTCATGCATGTTTTTGATTTAGGAAGATGCCCTTGAACCTGGAGATTTGGGACCCATGCGATGGGTAGCACGCAGTATTACTTTAAAGGGTCTGCGTTTGCTCACCCAACCTCACCAAACCTCTCAGCCCCAAGAGTGTCCACCCTTATGTCTCATCCAGCTGTGGGTCTAGATATGGTCAATTCAGGTTGCATCACAGCCCCTGAACGAATTGTGTAAGAATTTCTCTCTCTTTCCCTGTCTTTGTTTCATGGGTTTTTAAAAGTAATTTATTTTTATAATGGGGTTTAGCTGCTTTTCACGGCTGTGTTTATGTCGCTTTACACCCACTTGACACACTAACAGAGAGATATCAATACATAGGTTTTAAGATTATTAGTAGTCAGATATATTCTTGTGCGGTGAATCGGGCGTGTTGAGTCCAGTTCTCTGAGCAAGGAGTAGGTCTTGTCTGTTACATATTGGGTTTATGGAACGGTATCTGAGCTAATTTGAAACTCTTGTTTTATGTATCACCCCACCTCACCTTTCCCCTTAAGCAGCCATAGTGTGTTTTCTGCTTGTGTGACTCTGTTCTGTTTTGTAATTCAGTTCAAGTGTAACGGTTTTTACAGTCCCTCTATAAGTGACACCTTATGAGAAGTGTCCTTTTCTGTGTGACTTATTTCACTTAGAATCGTCGTACCTAAATCCACTCATCATGCTGCTGCTAGCCTTATGACATTGATTTCATGGCTGAGTGATATTCCATTGTACATAAGGACCACGACTTCTTTATCCATTTTTCGCTTTCTTGGGATATTTAAGGTGGAATGAAGTGGAGGTCCTTGTCAACAGAGCAGTCCTAAACTTTGGGGTGCCTGTGTCTTGCTGATTTTCAATTTTCCCACTTTATACCCCCATGCGTGGAAGTGCCCTATGCTCTCTAAGCTGTGTTTTTTAGATGTTTCAGGACACACCGTACCCTTCTCCAGAGTGGCTCTTGGCAATTTACATCCCGCCCATCAGTGTAGCAAGGCTCCCATTTCTCCATGGCCTTTCCTGCATTTCTGGTTTTGACACTTTTTTCAGCATGGCCCTTTTGACCGATGGGAAGCGAGACTTCTTTGTAGCGCTGATTTGCCTTTCCAGGTTGCTTGGTTGGCCAAAAAGGGCTTATGCGTTTTTTCCTGAATATATTCAGGAAAAAACGCATAAGCCCTTTTTGGCCTAGGGCATCATTGTCAACGTTTTGCCGCTTTTCATGTGCTTTAAAGGCGATTCGAATCTACCTCCTGAAATCTGTTTCCTGCAATTCTGCCTTGATTTCAAATCCTCTTCTTTGCCTTCCCTCAATATATTTGTGGATGAGAGTTATCATTTATAACTCCGCAGGTTTGTGAATTGCAGTGCCCTGAAGCTCCATTTTACAACTCGCTTTTTTAGGGAGCTGGCCGCAAAAGCTCAGGATGGCTTCAGGTCCTGTTCTGGTTCCGGGAGGCAGGCTGAGCCTGTGGTTAATTCTTCTTCCTGATGGGAAAATAGAGTGACCTGTGCCTGTCCCAACACCAAGAGCTAGTCTCTCATTGGTTCCCCGTCTTCCCGTTCATCCTCAGGACAAATTGCAACCTGTACGGAACAGGAGGTTAAAGGTGCTGATGCTCCAAGTAGGGAGATTGCTAGTAAAGTGGCTGGAATGGCCAACCCGAGCACAAGAAGATGAGAAATGAGGTGCATTTTAGAAACCTTTCCCCATCACACGGTGTACCATCTTCTGGGTTTCTCATTCATGTTTTTGATTTAGGAAGATGCCCTTGAACCTGGAGATTTGGGACCCATGCGATGGGTAGCACGCAGTATTACTTTAAAGGGTCTGCGTTTGCTCACCCAACCTCACCAAACCTCTCAGCCCCAAGAGTGTCCACCCTTATGTCTCATCCAGCAGTGGGTCTAGATATGGTCAATTCAGGTTGCATCACAGCCCCTGAACCAATTGTGTAAGAATTTCTCTCTCTTTCCCTCTCTTTGTTTCATGGGTTTTTAAAAGTAATTTATTTTTATAATGGGGTTTAGCTGCTTTTCACGGCTGTGTTTATGCCGCTTTACACCCACTTGACACACTAACAGAGAGATATCAATACATAGGTTTTAAGATTATTAGTAGTCAGATATATTCTTGTGCGGTGAATCGGGCGTGTTGAGTCCAGTTCTCTGAGCAAGGAGTAGGTCTTGTCTGTTACATATTGGGTTTATGGAACGGTATCTGAGCTAATTTGAAACTCTTGTTTTATGTATCACCCCACCTCACCTTTCCCGTTAAGCAGCCATAGTGTGTTTTCTGCTTGTGTGACTCTGTTCTGTTTTGTAATTCAGATCAAGTGTAACGGTTTTTACATTCCCTCTATAAGTGACACCTTATGAGAAGTGTCCTTTTCTGTGTGACTTATTTCACTTAGAATCGTCGTACCTAAATCCACTCATCATGCTGCTACTAGCCTTATGACTGATTTCATGGCTGAGGGATATTCCATTGTACATATGGACCTCAAATTTTTTATCCATTTTTCGCTTTCCTGGGATATTTAAGGTGGAATGAAGTGGAGGTCCTTGTCAACAGAGCAGCCCTAAACTTTGGGGTGCCTGTGTCTTGCTGATTTTCAATTTTCCCACTTTATACCCCCATGCGTGGAAGTGCCCTATGCTCTCTAAGCTGTGTTTTTTAGATGTTTCAGGACACACCGTACCCTTCTCCAGAGTGGCTCTTGGCAATTTACATCCCGCCCACCAGTGTAGCAAGGCTCCCATTTCTCCATGGCCTTTCCTGCATTTCTGGTTTTGACACTTTTTTCAGCATGGCCCTTTTGACCGATGGGAAGCGAGACTTCTTTGTAGCGCTGATTTGCCTTTACAGGTTGCTTGGTTGGCCAAAAAGGGCGTATGCGTTTTTTCCTGAATATATTCAGGAAAAAACGCATACGCCCTTTTTGGCCAAGGGCATCATTGTCAACGTTTTGCCGCTTTTCATGTGCTTTAAAGGCGATTCGAATCTACCTCCTGAAATCTGTTTCCTGCAATTCTGCCTTGATTTCAAATCCTCTTCTTTGCCTTCCCTCAATATATTTGTGGATGAGAGTTATCATTTATAACTCCGCAGGTTTGTGAATTGCAGTGCCCTGAAGCTCCATTTTACAACTCGCTTTTTTAGGGAGCTGGCCGCAAAAGCACAGGATGGCTTCAGGTCCTGTTCTGGTTCCGGGGGGCAGGCTGAGCCTGTGGTTAATTCTTCTTCCTGATGGGAAAATAGAGTGACCTGTGCCTGTCCCAACACCAAGAGCTAGTCTCTCATTGGTTCCCCGTCTTCCCGTTCATCCTCAGGACAAATTGCAACCTGTACGGAACAGGAGGTTAAAGGTGCTGATGCTCCAAGTAGGGAGATTGCTAGTAAAGTGGCTGGAATGGCCAACCCTAGCACAAGAAGATGAGAAATGAGGTGCATTTTAGAAACCTTTCCCCATCACACGGTGTACCATCTTCTGGGTTTCTCATTCATGTTTTTGATTTAGGAAGATGCCCTTGAACCTGGAGATTTGGGACCCATGCGATGGGTAGCACGCAGTATTACTTTAAAGGGTCTGCGTTTGCTCACCCAATCTCACCAAACCTCTCAGCCCCAAGAGTGTCCACCCTTATGTCTCATCCAGCAGTGGGTCTAGATATGGTCAATTCAGGTTGCATCACAGCCCCTGAACCAATTGTGTAAGAATTTCTCTCTCTTTCCCTCTCTTTGTTTCATGGGTTTTTAAAAGTAATTTATTTTTATAATGGGGTTTAGCTGCTTTTCACGGCTGTGTTTATGCCGCTTTACACCCACTTGACACACTAACAGAGAGATATCAATACATAGGTTTTAAGATTATTAGTAGTCAGATATATTCTTGTGCGGTGAATCGGGCGTGTTGAGTCCAGTTCTCTGAGCAAGGAGTAGGTCTTGTCTGTTACATATTGGGTTTATGGAACGGTATCTGAGCTAATTTGAAACTCTTGTTTTATGTATCACCCCACCTCACCTTTCCCGTTAAGCAGCCATAGTGTGTTTTCTGCTTGTGTGACTCTGTACTGTTTTGTAATTCAGATCAAGTGTAACGGTTTTTACATTCCCTCTATAAGTGACACCTTATGAGAAGTGTCCTTTTCTGTGTGACTTATTTCACTTAGAATCGTCGTACCTAAATCCACTCATCATGCTGCTACTAGCCTTATGACTGATTTCATGGCTGAGGGATATTCCATTGTACATATGGACCTCAAATTTTTTATCCATTTTTCGCTTTCCTGGGATATTTAAGGTGGAATGAAGTGGAGGTCCTTGTCAACAGAGCAGCCCTAAACTTTGGGGTGCCTGTGTCTTGCTGATTTTCAATTTTCCCACTTTATACCCCCATGCGTGGAAGTGCCCTATGCTCTCTAAGCTGTGTTTTTTAGATGTTTCAGGACACACCGTACCCTTCTCCAGAATGGCTGTTGGCAATTTACATCCCACCCATCAGTCTAGCAAGGCTCCCATTTCTCCATGGCCTGTCCTGCATTTCTGGTTTTGACACATTTTTCAGCATGGCCCTTTTGACCAATGGGAAGCGAGACTTCTTTGTAGCGCTGATTTGCCTTTCCAGGTTGCTTGGTTGGCCAAAAAGGGCGTATGCGTTTTTTCCTGAATATATTCAGGTAAAAACGCATACGCCCTTTTTGGCCAAGGGCATCATTGTCAACGTTTTGTCGCCTTTCATGTGCTTTAAAGGCGATTCGAATCTACCTCCTGAAATCTGTTTCCTGCAATTCTGCCTTGATTTCAAATCCTCTTCTTTGCCTTCCCTCAATATATTTGTGGACGAGAGTTATCATTTATAACTCTGCAGGTTTGTGAATTGCAGTGCCCTGAAGCTCCATTTTACAACTCGATTTTTTGGGAGCTGGCCGCAAAAGCGCAGGATGGCTTCAGGCCCTGTTCTGGTTCCGGGGGGCAGGCTGAGCCTGTGGTTAATTCTTCTTCCTGATGGGAAAATAGAGTGACCTGTGCCTGTCCCAACACCAAGAGCTAGTCTCTCATTGGTTCCCCGTCTTCCCGTTCATCCTCAGGACAAATTGCAACCTGTACGGAACAGGAGGTTAAAGGTGCTGATGCTCCAAGTAGGGAGATTGCTAGTAAAGTGGCTGGAATGGCCAACCCGAGCACAAGAAGATGAGAAATGAGGTGCATTTTAGAAACCTTTCCCCATCACATGGTGTACCATCTTCTGGGTTTCTCATGCATGTTTTTGATTTAGGAAGATGCCCTTGAACCTGGAGATTTGGGACCCATGCGATGGATAGCACGCAGTATTACTTTAAAGGGTCTGCGTTTGCTCACCCAACCTCACCAAACCTCTCAGCCCCAAGAGTGTCCACCCTTATGTCTCATCCAGCTGTGGGTCTAGATATGGTCAATTCAGGTTGCATCACAGCCCCTCAACGAATTGTGTAAGAATTTCTCTCTCTTTCCCTGTCTTTGTTTCATGGGTTTTTAAAAGTAATTTATTTTTATAATGGGGTTTAGCTGCTTTTCACGGCTGTGTTTATGTCACTTTACACCCACTTGACACACTAACAGAGAGATATCAATACATAGGTTTTAAGATTATTACTAGTCAGATATATTCTTGTGCGGTGAATCGGGCGTGTTGAGTCCAGTTCTCTGAGCAAGGAGTAGGTCTTGTCTGTTACATATTGGGTTTATGGAACGGTATCTGAGCTAATTTGAAACTCTTGTTTTATGTATCACCCCACCTCACCTTTCCCCTTAAGCAGCCATAGTGTGTTTTCTGCTTGTGTGACTCTGTTCTGTTTTGTAATTCAGTTCAAGTGTAACGGTTTTTACAGTCCCTCTATAAGTGACACCTTATGAGAAGTGTCCTTTTCTGTGTGACTTATTTCACTTAGAATCGTCGTACCTAAATCCACTCATCATGCTGCTGCTAGCCTTATGACATTGATTTCATGGCTGAGTGATATTCCATTGTACATATGGACCACCACTTCTTTATCCATTATTCGCTTTCTTGGGATATTTAAGGTGGAATGAAGTGGAGGTCCTTGTCAACAGAGCAGCCCTAAACTTTGGGGTGCCTGTGTCTTGCTGATTTTCAATTTTCCCACTTTATACCCCCATGCGTGGAAGTGCCCTATGCTCTCTAAGCTGTGTTTTTTAGATGTTTCAGGACACACCGTACCCTTCTCCAGAGTGGCTCTTGGCAATTTACATCCCGCCCATCAGTGTAGCAAGGCTCCCATTTCTCCATGGCCTTTCCTGCATTTCTGGTTTTGACACTTTTTTCAGCATGGCCCTTTTGACCGATGGGAAGCGAGACTTCTTTGTAGCGCTGATTTGCCTTTCCAGATTGCTTGGTTGGCCAAAAAGGGCTTATGCGTTTTTTCCTGAATATATTCAGGAAAAAACGCATAAGCCCTTTTTGGCCAAGGGCATCATTGTCAACGTTTTGCCGCTTTTCATGTGCTTTAAAGGCGATTCGAATCTACCTCCTGAAATCTGTTTCCTGCAATTCTGCCTTGATTTCAAATCCTCTTCTTTGCCTTCCCTCAATATATTTGTGGATGAGAGTTATCATTTATAACTCCGCAGGTTTGTGAATTGCAGTGCCCTGAAGCTCCATTTTACAACTCGCTTTTTTAGGGAGCTGGCCGCAAAAGCTCAGGATGGCTTCAGGTCCTGTTCTGGTTCCGGTGGGCAGGCTGAGCCTGTGGTTAATTCTTCTTCCTGATGGGAAAATAGAGTGACCTGTGCCTGTCCCAACACCAAGAGCTAGTCTCTCATTGGTTCCCCGTCTTCCCGTTCATCCTCAGGACAAATTGCAACCTGTACGGAACAGGAGGTTAAAGGTGCTGATGCTCCAAGTAGGGAGATTGCTAGTAAAGTGGCTGGAATGGCCAACCCGAGCACAAGAAGATGAGAAATGAGGTGCATTTTAGAAACCTTTCCCCATCACATGGTGTACCATCTTCTGGGTTTCTCATGCATGTTTTTGATTTAGGAAGATGCCCTTGAACCTGGAGATTTGGGACCCATGCGATGGGTAGCACGCAGTATTACTTTAAAGGGTCTGCGTTTGCTCACCCAACCTCACCAAACCTCTCAGCCCCAAGAGTGTCCACCCTTATGTCTCATCCAGCAGTGGGTCTAGATATGGTCAATTCAGGTTGCATCACAGCCCCTGAACCAATTGTGTAAGAATTTCTCTCTCTTTCCCTCTCTTTGTTTCATGGGTTTTTAAAAGTAATTTATTTTTATAATGGGGTTTAGCTGCTTTTCACGGCTGTGTTTATGCCGCTTTACACCCACTTGACACACTAACAGAGAGATATCAATACATAGGTTTTAAGATTATTAGTAGTCAGATATATTCTTGTGCGGTGAATCGGGCGTGTTGAGTCCAGTTCTCTGAGCAAGGAGTAGGTCTTGTCTGTTACATATTGGGTTTATGGAACGGTATCTGAGCTAATTTGAAACTCTTGTTTTATGTATCACCCCACCTCACCTTTCCCGTTAAGCAGCCATAGTGTGTTTTCTGCTTGTGTGACTCTGTTCTGTTTTGTAATTCAGATCAAGTGTAACGGTTTTTACATTCCCTCTATAAGTGACACCTTATGAGAAGTGTCCTTTTCTGTGTGACTTATTTCACTTAGAATCGTCGTACCTAAATCCACTCATCATGCTGCTGCTAGCCTTATGACATTGATTTCATGGCTGAGTGATATTCCATTGTACATAAGGACCACCACTTCTTTATCCATTTTTCGCTTTCTTGGGATATTTAAGGTGGAATGAAGTGGAGGTCCTTGTCAACAGAGCAGTCCTAAACTTTGGGGTGCCTGTGTCTTGCTGATTTTCAATTTTCCCACTTTATACCCCCATGCGTGGAAGTGCCCTATGCTCTCTAAGCTGTGTTTTTTAGATGTTTCAGGACACACCGTACCCTTCTCCAGAGTGGCTCTTGGCAATTTACATCCCGCCCATCAGTGTAGCAAGGCTCCCATTTCTCCATGGCCTTTCCTGCATTTCTGGTTTTGACACTTTTTTCAGCATGGCCCTTTTGACCGATGGGAAGCGAGACTTCTTTGTAGCGCTGATTTGCCTTTCCAGGTTGCTTGGTTGGCCAAAAAGGGCTTATGCGTTTTTTCCTGAATATATTCAGGAAAAAACGCATAAGCCCTTTTTGGCCTAGGGCATCATTGTCAACGTTTTGCCGCTTTTCATGTGCTTTAAAGGCGATTCGAATCTACCTCCTGAAATCTGTTTCCTGCAATTCTGCCTTGATTTCAAATCCTCTTCTTTGCCTTCCCTCAATATATTTGTGGATGAGAGTTATCATTTATAACTCCGCAGGTTTGTGAATTGCAGTGCCCTGAAGCTCCATTTTACAACTCGCTTTTTTAGGGAGCTGGCCGCAAAAGCTCAGGATGGCTTCAGGTCCTGTTCTGGTTCCGGTGGGCAGGCTGAGCCTGTGGTTAATTCTTCTTCATGATGGGAAAATAGAGTGACCTGTGCCTGTCCCAACACCAAGAGCTAGTCTCTCATTGGTTCCCCGTCTTCCCGTTTATCCTCAGGACAAATTGCAACCTGTACGGAACAGGAGGTTAAAGGTGCTGATGCTCCAAGTAGGGAGATTGCTAGTAAAGTGGCTGGAATGTCCAACCCGAGCACAAGAAGATGAGAAATGAGGTGCATTTTAGAAACCTTTCCCCATCACATGGTGTACCATCTTCTGGGTTTCTCATGCATGTTTTTGATTTAGGAAGATGCCCTTGAACCTGGAGATTTGGGACCCATGCGATGGGTAGCACGCAGTATTACTTTAAAGGGTCTGCGTTTGCTCACCCAACCTCACCAAACCTCTCAGCCCCAAGAGTGTCCACCCTTATGTCTCATCCAGCAGTGGGTCTAGATATGGTCAATTCAGGTTGCATCACAGCCCCTGAACCAATTGTGTAAGAATTTCTCTCTCTTTCCCTCTCTTTGTTTCATGGGTTTTTAAAAGTAATTTATTTTTATAATGGGGTTTAGCTGCTTTTCACGGCTGTGTTTATGCCGCTTTACACCCACTTGACACACTAACAGAGAGATATCAATACATAGGTTTTAAGATTATTAGTAGTCAGATATATTCTTGTGCGGTGAATCGGGCGTGTTGAGTCCAGTTCTCTGAGCAAGGAGTAGGTCTTGTCTGTTACATATTGGGTTTATGGAACGGTATCTGAGCTAATTTGAAACTCTTGTTTTATGTATCACCCCACCTCACCTTTCCCGTTAAGCAGCCATAGTGTGTTTTCTGCTTGTGTGACTCTGTTCTGTTTTGTAATTCAGATCAAGTGTAACGGTTTTTACATTCCCTCTATAAGTGACACCTTATGAGAAGTGTCCTTTTCTGTGTGACTTATTTCACTTAGAATCGTCGTACCTAAATCCACTCATCATGCTGCTACTAGCCTTATGACTGATTTCATGGCTGAGGGATATTCCATTGTACATATGGACCTCAAATTTTTTATCCATTTTTCGCTTTCCTGGGATATTTACGGTGGAATGAAGTGGAGGTCCTTGTCAACAGAGCAGCCCTAAACTTTGGGGTGCCTGTGTCTTGCTGATTTTCAATTTTCCCACTTTATACCCCCATGCGTGGAAGTGCCCTATGCTCTCTAAGCTGTGTTTTTTAGATGTTTCAGGACACACCGTACCCTTCTCCAGAATGGCTGTTGGCAATTTACATCCCACCCATCAGTCTAGCAAGGCTCCCATTTCTCCATGGCCTGTCCTGCATTTCTGGTTTTGACACATTTTTCAGCATGGCCCTTTTGACCAATGGGAAGCGAGACTTCTTTGTAGCGCTGATTTGCCTTTCCAGGTTGCTTCGTTGGCCAAAAAGGGCGTATGCGTTTTTTCCTGAATATATTCAGGAAAAAACGCATACGCCCTTTTTGGCCAAGGGCATCATTGTCAACGTTTTGTCGCCTTTCATGTGCTTTAAAGGCGATTCGAATCTACCTCCTGAAATCTGTTTCCTGCAATTCTGCCTTGATTTCAAATCCTCTTCTTTGCCTTCCCTCAATATATTTGTGGACGAGAGTTATCATTTATAACTCTGCAGGTTTGTGAATTGCAGTGCCCTGAAGCTCCATTTTACAACTCGATTTTTTGGGAGATGGCCGCAAAAGCGCAGGATGGCTTCAGGCCCTGTTCTGGTTCTGGGGGGCAGGCTGAGCCTGTGGTTAATTCTTCTTCCTGATGGGAAAATAGAGTGACCTGTGCCTGTCCCAACACCAAGAGCTAGTCTCTCATTGGTTCCCCATCTTCCCGTTCATCCTCAGGACAAATTGAAACCTGTACGGAACAGGAGGCTAAAGGTGCTGATGCTCCAAGTAGGGAGATTGCTAGTAAAGTGGCTGGAATGGCCAACCCGAGCACAAGGAGATGAGAAATGAGGTGCATTTTAGAAACCTTTCCCCATCACACGGTGTACCATCTTCTGGGTTTCTCATTCATGTTTTCAATTTACGAAGATGCCCTTGAACCTGGAGATTTGGGACCCATGCGATGGGTAGCACGCAGTATTACTTTAAAGGGTCTGCGTTTGCTCACCCAACCTCACCAAACCTCTCAGCCCCAAGAGTGTCCACCCTTATGTCTCATCCAGCTGTGGGTCTAGATATGGTGAATTCAGGTTGCATCACAGCCCCTGAACGAATTGTGTAAGAATTTCTCTCTCTTTCCCTGTCTTTGTTTCATGGGTTTTTAAATGTAATTTATTTTTATAATGGGGTTTAGCTGCTTTTCACGGCTGTGTTTATGCCGCTTTACACCCACTTGACACACTAACAGAGAGATATCAATACATAGGTTTTAAGATTATTACTAGTCAGATATATTCTTGTGCGGTGAATCGGGCGTGTTGAGTCCAGTTCTCTGAGCAAGGAGTAGGTCTTGTCTGTTACATATTGGGTTTATGGAACGGTATCTGAGCTAATTTGAAACTCTTGTTTTATGTATCACCCCACCTCTCCTTTCCCCTTAAGCAGCCATAGTGTGTTTTCTGCTTGTGTGACTCTGTTCTGTTTTGTAATTCAGTTCAAGTGTAACGGTTTTTACAGTCCCTCTATAAGTGACACCTTATGAGAAGTGTCCTTTTCTGTGTGACTTATTTCACTTAGAATCGTCGTACCTAAATCCACTCATCATGCTGCTGCTAGCCTTATGACATTGATTTCATGGCTGAGTGATATTCCATTGTACATAAGGACCACCACTTCTTTATCCATTTTTCGCTTTCTTGGGATATTTAAGGTGGAATGAAGTGGAGGTCCTTGTCAACAGAGCAGTCCTAAACTTTGGGGTGCCTGTGTCTTGCTGATTTTCAATTTTCCCACTTTATACCCCCATGCGTGGAAGTGCCCTATGCTCTCTAAGCTGTGTTTTTTAGATGTTTCAGGACACACCGTACCCTTCTCCAGAGTGGCTCTTGGCAATTTACATCCCGCCCATCAGTGTAGCAAGGCTCCCATTTCTCCATGGCCTTTCCTGCATTTCTGGTTTTGACACTTTTTTCAGCATGGCCCTTTTGACCGATGGGAAGCGAGACTTCTTTGTAGCGCTGATTTGCCTTTCCAGGTTGCTTGGTTGGCCAAAAAGGGCTTATGCGTTTTTTCCTGAATATATTCAGGAAAAAACGCATAAGCCCTTTTTGGCCTAGGGCATCATTGTCAACGTTTTGCCGCTTTTCATGTGCTTTAAAGGCGATTCGAATCTACCTCCTGAAATCTGTTTCCTGCAATTCTGCCTTGATTTCAAATCCTCTTCTTTGCCTTCCCTCAATATATTTGTGGATGAGAGTTATCATTTATAACTCCGCAGGTTTGTGAATTGCAGTGCCCTGAAGCTCCATTTTACAACTCGCTTTTTTAGGGAGCTGGCCGCAAAAGCTCAGGATGGCTTCAGGTCCTGTTCTGGTTCCGGGAGGCAGGCTGAGCCTGTGGTTAATTCTTCTTCCTGATGGGAAAATAGAGTGACCTGTGCCTGTCCCAACACCAAGAGCTAGTCTCTCATTGGTTCCCCGTCTTCCCGTTCATCCTCAGGACAAATTGCAACCTGTACGGAACAGGAGGTTAAAGGTGCTGATGCTCCAAGTAGGGAGATTGCTAGTAAAGTGGCTGGAATGGCCAACCCGAGCACAAGAAGATGAGAAATGAGGTGCATTTTAGAAACCTTTCCCCATCACACGGTGTACCATCTTCTGGGTTTCTCATTCATGTTTTTGATTTAGGAAGATGCCCTTGAACCTGGAGATTTGGGACCCATGCGATGGGTAGCACGCAGTATTACTTTAAAGGGTCTGCGTTTGCGCACCCAATCTCACCAAACCTCTCAGCCCCAAGAGTGTCCACCCTTATGTCTCATCCAGCAGTGGGTCTAGATATGGTCAATTCAGGTTGCATCACAGCCCCTGAACCAATTGTGTAAGAATTTCTCTCTCTTTCCCTCTCTTTGTTTCATGGGTTTTTAAAAGTAATTTATTTTTATAATGGGGTTTAGCTGCTTTTCACGGCTGTGTTTATGCCGCTTTACACCCACTTGACATACTAACAGAGAGATATCAATACATAGGTTTTAAGATTATTAGTAGTCAGATATATTCTTGTGCGGTGAATCGGGCGTGTTGAGTCCAGTTCTCTGAGCAAGGAGTAGGTCTTGTCTGTTACATATTGGGTTTATGGAACGGTATCTGAGCTAATTTGAAACTCTTGTTTTATGTATCACCCCACCTCACCTTTCCCGTTAAGCAGCCATAGTGTGTTTTCTGCTTGTGTGACTCTGTTCTGTTTTGTAATTCAGATCAAGTGTAACGGTTTTTACATTCCCTCTATAAGTGACACCTTATGAGAAGTGTCCTTTTCTGTTTGACTTATTTCACTTAGAATCGTCGTACCTAAATCCACTCATCATGCTGCTACTAGCCTTATGACTGATTTCATGGCTGAGGGATATTCCATTGTACATATGGACCTCAAATTTTTTATCCATTTTTCGCTTTCCTGGGATATTTAAGGTGGAATGAAGTGGAGGTCCTTGTCAACAGAGCAGCCCTAAACTTTGGGGTGCCTGTGTCTTGCTGATTTTCAATTTTCCCACTTTATACCCCCATGCGTGGAAGTGCCCTATGCTCTCTAAGCTGTGTTTTTTAGATGTTTCAGGACACACCGTACCCTTCTCCAGAGTGGCTCTTGGCAATTTACATCCCGCCCACCAGTGTAGCAAGGCTCCCATTTCTCCATGGCCTTTCCTGCATTTCTGGTTTTGACACTTTTTTCAGCATGGCCCTTTTGACCGATGGGAAGCGAGACTTCTTTGTAGCGCTGATTTGCCTTTCCAGGTTGCTTGGTTGGCCAAAAAGGGCGTATGCGTTTTTTCCTGAATATATTCAGGAAAAAACGCATACGCCCTTTTTGGCCAAGGGCATCATTGTCAACGTTTTGTCGCCTTTCATGTGCTTTAAAGGCGATTCGAATCTACCTCCTGAAATCTGTTTCCTGCAATTCTGCCTTGATTTCAAATCCTCTTCTTTGCCTTCCCTCAATATATTTGTGGACGAGAGTTATCATTTATAACTCTGCAGGTTTGTGAATTGCAGTGCCCTGAAGCTCCATTTTACAACTCGATTTTTTGGGAGATGGCCGCAAAAGCGCAGGATGGCTTCAGGCCCTGTTCTGGTTCTGGGGGGCAGGCTGAGCCTGTGGTTAATTCTTCTTCCTGATGGGAAAATAGAGTGACCTGTGCCTGTCCCAACACCAAGAGCTAGTCTCTCATTGGTTCCCCATCTTCCCGTTCATCCTCAGGACAAATTGAAACCTGTACGGAACAGGAGGCTAAAGGTGCTGATGCTCCAAGTAGGGAGATTGCTAGTAAAGTGGCTGGAATGGCCAACCCGAGCACAAGGAGATGAGAAATGAGGTGCATTTTAGAAACCTTTCCCCATCACACGGTGTACCATCTTCTGGGTTTCTCATTCATGTTTTCAATTTACGAAGATGCCCTTGAACCTGGAGATTTGGGACCCATGCGATGGGTAGCACGCAGTATTACTTTAAAGGGTCTGCGTTTGCTCACCCAACCTCACCAAACCTCTCAGCCCCAAGAGTGTCCACCCTTATGTCTCATCCAGCTGTGGGTCTAGATATGGTGAATTCAGGTTGCATCACAGCCCCTGAACGAATTGTGTAAGAATTTCTCTCTCTTTCCCTGTCTTTGTTTCATGGGTTTTTAAATGTAATTTATTTTTATAATGGGGTTTAGCTGCTTTTCACGGCTGTGTTTATGCCGCTTTACACCCACTTGACACACTAACAGAGAGATATCAATACATAGGTTTTAAGATTATTACTAGTCAGATATATTCTTGTGCGGTGAATCGGGCGTGTTGAGTCCAGTTCTCTGAGCAAGGAGTAGGTCTTGTCTGTTACATATTGGGTTTATGGAACGGTATCTGAGCTAATTTGAAACTCTTGTTTTATGTATCACCCCACCTCTCCTTTCCCCTTAAGCAGCCATAGTGTGTTTTCTGCTTGTGTGACTCTGTTCTGTTTTGTAATTCAGTTCAAGTGTAACGGTTTTTACAGTCCCTCTATAAGTGACACCTTATGAGAAGTGTCCTTTTCTGTGTGACTTATTTCACTTAGAATCGTCGTACCTAAATCCACTCATCATGCTGCTGCTAGCCTTATGACATTGATTTCATGGCTGAGTGATATTCCATTGTACATAAGGACCACCACTTCTTTATCCATTTTTCGCTTTCTTGGGATATTTAAGGTGGAATGAAGTGGAGGTCCTTGTCAACAGAGCAGTCCTAAACTTTGGGGTGCCTGTGTCTTGCTGATTTTCAATTTTCCCACTTTATACCCCCATGCGTGGAAGTGCCCTATGCTCTCTAAGCTGTGTTTTTTAGATGTTTCAGGACACACCGTACCCTTCTCCAGAGTGGCTCTTGGCAATTTACATCCCGCCCATCAGTGTAGCAAGGCTCCCATTTCTCCATGGCCTTTCCTGCATTTCTGGTTTTGACACTTTTTTCAGCATGGCCCTTTTGACCGATGGGAAGCGAGACTTCTTTGTAGCGCTGATTTGCCTTTCCAGGTTGCTTGGTTGGCCAAAAAGGGCTTATGCGTTTTTTCCTGAATATATTCAGGAAAAAACGCATAAGCCCTTTTTGGCCTAGGGCATCATTGTCAACGTTTTGCCGCTTTTCATGTGCTTTAAAGGCGATTCGAATCTACCTCCTGAAATCTGTTTCCTGCAATTCTGCCTTGATTTCAAATCCTCTTCTTTGCCTTCCCTCAATATATTTGTGGATGAGAGTTATCATTTATAACTCCGCAGGTTTGTGAATTGCAGTGCCCTGAAGCTCCATTTTACAACTCGCTTTTTTAGGGAGCTGGCCGCAAAAGCTCAGGATGGCTTCAGGTCCTGTTCTGGTTCCGGGAGGCAGGCTGAGCCTGTGGTTAATTCTTCTTCCTGATGGGAAAATAGAGTGACCTGTGCCTGTCCCAACACCAAGAGCTAGTCTCTCATTGGTTCCCCGTCTTCCCGTTCATCCTCAGGACAAATTGCAACCTGTACGGAACAGGAGGTTAAAGGTGCTGATGCTCCAAGTAGGGAGATTGCTAGTAAAGTGGCTGGAATGGCCAACCCGAGCACAAGAAGATGAGAAATGAGGTGCATTTTAGAAACCTTTCCCCATCACACGGTGTACCATCTTCTGGGTTTCTCATTCATGTTTTTGATTTAGGAAGATGCCCTTGAACCTGGAGATTTGGGACCCATGCGATGGGTAGCACGCAGTATTACTTTAAAGGGTCTGCGTTTGCTCACCCAATCTCACCAAACCTCTCAGCCCCAAGAGTGTCCACCCTTATGTCTCATCCAGCAGTGGGTCTAGATATGGTCAATTCAGGTTGCAT
Source organism: Balaenoptera physalus (assembly GCF_965194825.1). Lineage (NCBI taxonomy): Eukaryota > Metazoa > Chordata > Mammalia > Artiodactyla > Balaenopteridae > Balaenoptera > Balaenoptera physalus. The sequence goes on along the minus strand of NW_028126441.1, from coordinate 1,360,088 downwards.
CACAGCCCCTGAACCAATTGTGTAAGAATTTCTCTCTCTTTCCCTCTCTTTGTTTCATGGGTTTTTAAAAGTAATTTATTTTTATAATGGGGTTTAGCTGCTTTTCACGGCTGTGTTTATGCCGCTTTACACCCACTTGACACACTAACAGAGAGATATCAATACATAGGTTTTAAGATTATTAGTAGTCAGATATATTCTTGTGCGGTGAATCGGGCGTGTTGAGTCCAGTTCTCTGAGCAAGGAGTAGGTCTTGTCTGTTACATATTGGGTTTATGGAACGGTATCTGAGCTAATTTGAAACTCTTGTTTTATGTATCACCCCACCTCACCTTTCCCGTTAAGCAGCCATAGTGTGTTTTCTGCTTGTGTGACTCTGTTCTGTTTTGTAATTCAGATCAAGTGTAACGGTTTTTACATTCCCTCTATAAGTGACACCTTATGAGAAGTGTCCTTTTCTGTGTGACTTATTTCACTTAGAATCGTCGTACCTAAATCCACTCATCATGCTGCTACTAGCCTTATGACTGATTTCATGGCTGAGGGATATTCCATTGTACATATGGACCTCAAATTTTTTATCCATTTTTCGCTTTCCTGGGATATTTAAGGTGGAATGAAGTGGAGGTCCTTGTCAACAGAGCAGCCCTAAACTTTGGGGTGCCTGTGTCTTGCTGATTTTCAATTTTCCCACTTTATACCCCCATGCGTGGAAGTGCCCTATGCTCTCTAAGCTGTGTTTTTTAGATGTTTCAGGACACACCGTACCCTTCTCCAGAGTGGCTCTTGGCAATTTACATCCCGCCCACCAGTGTAGCAAGGCTCCCATTTCTCCATGGCCTTTCCTGCATTTCTGGTTTTGACACTTTTTTCAGCATGGCCCTTTTGACCGATGGGAAGCGAGACTTCTTTGTAGCGCTGATTTGCCTTTACAGGTTGCTTGGTTGGCCAAAAAGGGCGTATGCGTTTTTTCCTGAATATATTCAGGAAAAAACGCATACGCCCTTTTTGGCCAAGGGCATCATTGTCAACGTTTTGCCGCTTTTCATGTGCTTTAAAGGCGATTCGAATCTACCTCCTGAAATCTGTTTCCTGCAATTCTGCCTTGATTTCAAATCCTCTTCTTTGCCTTCCCTCAATATATTTGTGGATGAGAGTTATCATTTATAACTCCGCAGGTTTGTGAATTGCAGTGCCCTGAAGCTCCATTTTACAACTCGCTTTTTTAGGGAGCTGGCCGCAAAAGCGCAGGATGGCTTCAGGTCCTGTTCTGGTTCCGGGGGGCAGGCTGAGCCTGTGGTTAATTCTTCTTCCTGATGGGAAAATAGAGTGACCTGTGCCTGTCCCAACACCAAGAGCTAGTCTCTCATTGGTTCCCCGTCTTCCCGTTCATCCTCAGGACAAATTGCAACCTGTACGGAACAGGAGGTTAAAGGTGCTGATGCTCCAAGTAGGGAGATTGCTAGTAAAGTGGCTGGAATGGCCAACCCGAGCACAAGAAGATGAGAAATGAGGTGCATTTTAGAAACCTTTCCCCATCACATGGTGTACCATCTTCTGGGTTTCTCATGCATGTTTTTGATTTAGGAAGATGCCCTTGAACCTGGAGATTTGGGACCCATGCGATGGGTAGCACGCAGTATTACTTTAAAGGGTCTGCGTTTGCTCACCCAACCTCACCAAACCTCTCAGCCCCAAGAGTGTCCACCCTTATGTCTCATCCAGCTGTGGGTCTAGATATGGTCAATTCAGGTTGCATCACAGCCCCTGAACGAATTGTGTAAGAATTTCTCTCTCTTTCCCTGTCTTTGTTTCATGGGTTTTTAAAAGTAATTTATTTTTATAATGGGGTTTAGCTGCTTTTCACGGCTGTGTTTATGCCGCTTTACACCCACTTGACACACTAACAGAGAGATATCAATACATAGGTTTTAAGATTATTACTAGTCAGATATATTCTTGTGCGGTGAATCGGGCGTGTTGAGTCCAGTTCTCTGAGCAAGGAGTAGGTCTTGTCTGTTACATATTGGGTTTATGGAACGGTATCTGAGCTAATTTGAAACTCTTGTTTTATGTATCACCCCACCTCACCTTTCCCGTTAAGCAGCCATAGTGTGTTTTCTGCTTGTGTGACTCTGTTCTGTTTTGTAATTCAGTTCAAGTGTAACGGTTTTTACATTCCCTCTATAAGTGACACCTTATGAGAAGTGTCCTTTTCTGTGTGACTTATTTCACTTAGAATCGTCGTACCTAAATCCACTCATCATGCTGCTACTAGCCTTATGACATTGATTTCATGGCTGAGTGATATTCCATTGTACATAAGGACCACCACTTCTTTATCCATTTTTTGCTTTCTTGGGATATTTAAGGTGGAATGAAGTGGAGGTCCTTGTCAACAGAGCAGCCCTAAACTTTGGGGTGCCTGTGTCTTGCTGATTTTCAATTTTCCCACTTTATACCCCCATGCGTGGAAGTGCCCTATGCTCTCTAAGCTGTGTTTTTTAGATGTTTCAGGACACACCGTACCCTTCTCCAGAGTGGCTCTTGGCAATTTACATCCCGCCCATCAGTGTAGCAAGGCTCCCATTTCTCCATGGCCTTTCCTGCATTTATGGTTTTGACACTTTTTTCAGCATGGCCCTTTTGACCGATGGGAAGCGAGACTTCTTTGTAGCGCTGATTTGCCTTTCCAGGTTGCTTGGTTGGCCAAAAAGGGCGTATGCGTTTTTTCCTGAATATATTCAGGAAAAAACGCATACGCCCTTTTTGGCCAAGGGCATCATTGTCAACATTTTGCCGCTTTTCATGTGCTTTAAAGGCGATTCGAATCTACCTCCTGAAATCTGTTTCCTGCAATTCTGCCTTGATTTCAAATCCTCTTCTTTGTCTTCCCTCAATATATTTGTGGATGAGAGTTATCATTTATAACTCCGCAGGTTTGTGAATTGCAGTGCCCTGAAGCTCCATTTTACAACTCGCTTTTTTAGGGAGCTGGCCGCAAAAGCGCAGGATGGCTTCAGGTCCTGTTCTGGTTCCAGGGGGCAGGCTGAGCCTGTGGTTAATTCTTCTTCCTGATGGGAAAATAGAGTGACCTGTGCCTGTCCCAACACCAAGATCTAGTCTCTCATTGGTTCCCCGTCTTCCCGTTCATCCTCAGGACAAATTGCAACCTGTACGGAACAGGATGTTAAAGGTGCTGATGCTCCAAGTAGGGAGATTGCTAGTAAAGTGGCTGGAATGGCCAACCCGAGCACAAGAAGATGAGAAATGAGGTGCATTTTAGAAACCTTTCCCCATCACATGGTGTACCATCTTCTGGGTTTCTCATTCATGTTTTTGATTTAGGAAGATGCCCTTGAACCTGGAGATTTGGGACCCATGCGATGGGTAGCACGCAGTATTACTTTAAAGGGTCTGCGTTTGCTCACCCAACCTCACCAAACCTCTCAGCCCCAAGAGTGTCCACCCTTATGTCTCATCCAGCAGTGGGTCTAGATATGGTCAATTCAGGTTGCATCACAGCCCCTGAACCAATTGTGTAAGAATTTCTCTCTCTTTCCCTCTCTTTGTTTCATGAGTTTTTAAAAGTAATTTATTTTTATAATGGGGTTTAGCTGCTTTTCACGGCTGTGTTTATGCCGCTTTACACCCACTTGACACACTAACAGAGAGATATCAATACATAGGTTTTAAGATTATTAGTAGTCAGATATATTCTTGTGCGGTGAATCGGGCGTGTTGAGTCCAGTTCTCTGAGCAAGGAGTAGGTCTTGTCTGTTACATATTGGGTTTATGGAACGGTATCTGAGCTAATTTGAAACTCTTGTTTTATGTATCACCCCACCTCACCTTTCCCGTTAAGCAGCCATAGTGTGTTTTCTGCTTGTGTGACTCTGTTCTGTTTTGTAATTCAGATCAAGTGTAACGGTTTTTACATTCCCTCTATAAGTGACACCTTATGAGAAGTGTCCTTTCCTGTGTGACTTATTTCACTTAGAATCGTCGTACCTAAATCCACTCATCATGCTGCTACTAGCCTTATGACTGATTTCATGGCTGAGGGATATTCCATTGTACATATGGACCTCAAATTTTTTATCCATTTTTCGCTTTCCTGGGATATTTAAGGTGGAATGAAGTGGAGGTCCTTGTCAACAGAGCAGCCCTAAACTTTGGGGTGCCTGTGTCTTGCTGATTTTCAATTTTCCCACTTTATACCCCCATGCGTGGAAGTGCCCTATGCTCTCTAAGCTGTGTTTTTTAGATGTTTCAGGACACACCGTACCCTTCTCCAGAGTGGCTCTTGGCAATTTACATCCCGCCCACCAGTGTAGCAAGGCTCCCATTTCTCCATGGCCTTTCCTGCATTTCTGGTTTTGACACTTTTTTCAGCATGGCCCTTTTGACCGATGGGAAGCGAGACTTCTTTGTAGCGCTGATTTGCCTTTAGAGGTTGCTTGGTTGGCCAAAAAGGGCGTATGCGTTTTTTCCTGAATATATTCAGGAAAAAACGCATACGCCCTTTTTGGCCAAGGGCATCATTGTCAACGTTTTGCCGCTTTTCATGTGCTTTAAAGGCGATTCGAATCTACCTCCTGAAATCTGTTTCCTGCAATTCTGCCTTGATTTCAAATCCTCTTCTTTGCCTTCCCTCAATATATTTGTGGATGAGAGTTATCATTTATAACTCCGCAGGTTTGTGAATTGCAGTGCCCTGAAGCTCCATTTTACAACTCGCTTTTTTAGGGAGCTGGCCGCAAAAGCGCAGGATGGCTTCAGGTCCTGTTCTGGTTCCGGGGGGCAGGCTGAGCCTGTGGTTAATTCTTCTTCCTGATGGGAAAATAGAGTGACCTGTGCCTGTCCCAACACCAAGAGCTAGTCTCTCATTGGTTCCCCGTCTTCCCGTTCATCCTCAGGACAAATTGCAACCTGTACGGAACAGGAGGTTAAAGGTGCTGATGCTCCAAGTAGGGAGATTGCTAGTAAAGTGGCTGGAATGGCCAACCCGAGCACAAGAAGATGAGAAATGAGGTGCATTTTAGAAACCTTTCCCCATCACATGGTGTACCATCTTCTGGGTTTCTCATGCATGTTTTTGATTTAGGAAGATGCCCTTGAACCTGGAGATTTGGGACCCATGCGATGGGTAGCACGCAGTATTACTTTAAAGGGTCTGCGTTTGCTCACCCAACCTCACCAAACCTCTCAGCCCCAAGAGTGTCCACCCTTATGTCTCATCCAGCTGTGGGTCTAGATATGGTCAATTCAGGTTGCATCACAGCCCCTGAACGAATTGTGTAAGAATTTCTCTCTCTTTCCCTGTCTTTGTTTCATGGGTTTTTAAAAGTAATTTATTTTTATAATGGGGTTTAGCTGCTTTTCACGGCTGTGTTTATGTCGCTTTACACCCACTTGACACACTAACAGAGAGATATCAATACATAGGTTTTAAGATTATTAGTAGTCAGATATATTCTTGTGCGGTGAATCGGGCGTGTTGAGTCCAGTTCTCTGAGCAAGGAGTAGGTCTTGTCTGTTACATATTGGGTTTATGGAACGGTATCTGAGCTAATTTGAAACTCTTGTTTTATGTATCACCCCACCTCACCTTTCCCCTTAAGCAGCCATAGTGTGTTTTCTGCTTGTGTGACTCTGTTCTGTTTTGTAATTCAGTTCAAGTGTAACGGTTTTTACAGTCCCTCTATAAGTGACACCTTATGAGAAGTGTCCTTTTCTGTGTGACTTATTTCACTTAGAATCGTCGTACCTAAATCCACTCATCATGCTGCTGCTAGCCTTATGACATTGATTTCATGGCTGAGTGATATTCCATTGTACATAAGGACCACGACTTCTTTATCCATTTTTCGCTTTCTTGGGATATTTAAGGTGGAATGAAGTGGAGGTCCTTGTCAACAGAGCAGTCCTAAACTTTGGGGTGCCTGTGTCTTGCTGATTTTCAATTTTCCCACTTTATACCCCCATGCGTGGAAGTGCCCTATGCTCTCTAAGCTGTGTTTTTTAGATGTTTCAGGACACACCGTACCCTTCTCCAGAGTGGCTCTTGGCAATTTACATCCCGCCCATCAGTGTAGCAAGGCTCCCATTTCTCCATGGCCTTTCCTGCATTTCTGGTTTTGACACTTTTTTCAGCATGGCCCTTTTGACCGATGGGAAGCGAGACTTCTTTGTAGCGCTGATTTGCCTTTCCAGGTTGCTTGGTTGGCCAAAAAGGGCTTATGCGTTTTTTCCTGAATATATTCAGGAAAAAACGCATAAGCCCTTTTTGGCCTAGGGCATCATTGTCAACGTTTTGCCGCTTTTCATGTGCTTTAAAGGCGATTCGAATCTACCTCCTGAAATCTGTTTCCTGCAATTCTGCCTTGATTTCAAATCCTCTTCTTTGCCTTCCCTCAATATATTTGTGGATGAGAGTTATCATTTATAACTCCGCAGGTTTGTGAATTGCAGTGCCCTGAAGCTCCATTTTACAACTCGCTTTTTTAGGGAGCTGGCCGCAAAAGCTCAGGATGGCTTCAGGTCCTGTTCTGGTTCCGGGAGGCAGGCTGAGCCTGTGGTTAATTCTTCTTCCTGATGGGAAAATAGAGTGACCTGTGCCTGTCCCAACACCAAGAGCTAGTCTCTCATTGGTTCCCCGTCTTCCCGTTCATCCTCAGGACAAATTGCAACCTGTACGGAACAGGAGGTTAAAGGTGCTGATGCTCCAAGTAGGGAGATTGCTAGTAAAGTGGCTGGAATGGCCAACCCGAGCACAAGAAGATGAGAAATGAGGTGCATTTTAGAAACCTTTCCCCATCACACGGTGTACCATCTTCTGGGTTTCTCATTCATGTTTTTGATTTAGGAAGATGCCCTTGAACCTGGAGATTTGGGACCCATGCGATGGGTAGCACGCAGTATTACTTTAAAGGGTCTGCGTTTGCTCACCCAACCTCACCAAACCTCTCAGCCCCAAGAGTGTCCACCCTTATGTCTCATCCAGCAGTGGGTCTAGATATGGTCAATTCAGGTTGCATCACAGCCCCTGAACCAATTGTGTAAGAATTTCTCTCTCTTTCCCTCTCTTTGTTTCATGGGTTTTTAAAAGTAATTTATTTTTATAATGGGGTTTAGCTGCTTTTCACGGCTGTGTTTATGCCGCTTTACACCCACTTGACACACTAACAGAGAGATATCAATACATAGGTTTTAAGATTATTAGTAGTCAGATATATTCTTGTGCGGTGAATCGGGCGTGTTGAGTCCAGTTCTCTGAGCAAGGAGTAGGTCTTGTCTGTTACATATTGGGTTTATGGAACGGTATCTGAGCTAATTTGAAACTCTTGTTTTATGTATCACCCCACCTCACCTTTCCCGTTAAGCAGCCATAGTGTGTTTTCTGCTTGTGTGACTCTGTTCTGTTTTGTAATTCAGATCAAGTGTAACGGTTTTTACATTCCCTCTATAAGTGACACCTTATGAGAAGTGTCCTTTTCTGTGTGACTTATTTCACTTAGAATCGTCGTACCTAAATCCACTCATCATGCTGCTACTAGCCTTATGACTGATTTCATGGCTGAGGGATATTCCATTGTACATATGGACCTCAAATTTTTTATCCATTTTTCGCTTTCCTGGGATATTTAAGGTGGAATGAAGTGGAGGTCCTTGTCAACAGAGCAGCCCTAAACTTTGGGGTGCCTGTGTCTTGCTGATTTTCAATTTTCCCACTTTATACCCCCATGCGTGGAAGTGCCCTATGCTCTCTAAGCTGTGTTTTTTAGATGTTTCAGGACACACCGTACCCTTCTCCAGAGTGGCTCTTGGCAATTTACATCCCGCCCACCAGTGTAGCAAGGCTCCCATTTCTCCATGGCCTTTCCTGCATTTCTGGTTTTGACACTTTTTTCAGCATGGCCCTTTTGACCGATGGGAAGCGAGACTTCTTTGTAGCGCTGATTTGCCTTTACAGGTTGCTTGGTTGGCCAAAAAGGGCGTATGCGTTTTTTCCTGAATATATTCAGGAAAAAACGCATACGCCCTTTTTGGCCAAGGGCATCATTGTCAACGTTTTGCCGCTTTTCATGTGCTTTAAAGGCGATTCGAATCTACCTCCTGAAATCTGTTTCCTGCAATTCTGCCTTGATTTCAAATCCTCTTCTTTGCCTTCCCTCAATATATTTGTGGATGAGAGTTATCATTTATAACTCCGCAGGTTTGTGAATTGCAGTGCCCTGAAGCTCCATTTTACAACTCGCTTTTTTAGGGAGCTGGCCGCAAAAGCACAGGATGGCTTCAGGTCCTGTTCTGGTTCCGGGGGGCAGGCTGAGCCTGTGGTTAATTCTTCTTCCTGATGGGAAAATAGAGTGACCTGTGCCTGTCCCAACACCAAGAGCTAGTCTCTCATTGGTTCCCCGTCTTCCCGTTCATCCTCAGGACAAATTGCAACCTGTACGGAACAGGAGGTTAAAGGTGCTGATGCTCCAAGTAGGGAGATTGCTAGTAAAGTGGCTGGAATGGCCAACCCTAGCACAAGAAGATGAGAAATGAGGTGCATTTTAGAAACCTTTCCCCATCACATGGTGTACCATCTTCTGGGTTTCTCATGCATGTTTTTGATTTAGGAAGATGCCCTTGAACCTGGAGATTTGGGACCCATGCGATGGGTAGCACGCAGTATTACTTTAAAGGGTCTGCGTTTGCTCACCCAACCTCACCAAACCTCTCAGCCCCAAGAGTGTCCACCCTTATGTCTCATCCAGCTGTGGGTCTAGATATGGTCAGTTCAGGTTGCATCACAGCCCCTGAACGAATTGTGTAAGAATTTCTCTCTCTTTCCCTGTCTTTGTTTCATGGGTTTTTAAAAGTAATTTATTTTTATAATGGGGTTTAGCTGCTTTTCACGGCTGTGTTTATGCCGCTTTACACCCACTTGACACACTAACAGAGAGATATCAATACATAGGTTTTAAGATTATTACTAGTCAGATATATTCTTGTGCGGTGAATCGGGCGTGTTGAGTCCAGTTCTCTGAGCAAGGAGTAGGTCTTGTCTGTTACATATTGGGTTTATGGAACGGTATCTGAGCTAATTTGAAACTCTTGTTTTATGTATCACCCCACCTCTCCTTTCCCCTTAAGCAGCCATAGTGTGTTTTCTGCTTGTGTGACTCTGTTCTGTTTTGTAATTCAGTTCAAGTGTAACGGTTTTTACAGTCCCTCTATAAGTGACACCTTATGAGAAGTGTCCTTTTCTGTGTGACTTATTTCACTTAGAATCGTCGTACCTAAATCCACTCATCATGCTGCTGCTAGCCTTATGACATTGATTTCATGGCTGAGTGATATTCCATTGTACATAAGGACCACGACTTCTTTATCCATTTTTCGCTTTCTTGGGATATTTAAGGTGGAATGAAGTGGAGGTCCTTGTCAACAGAGCAGTCCTAAACTTTGGGGTGCCTGTGTCTTGCTGATTTTCAATTTTCCCACTTTATACCCCCATGCGTGGAAGTGCCCTATGCTCTCTAAGCTGTGTTTTTTAGATGTTTCAGGACACACCGTACCCTTCTCCAGAGTGGCTCTTGGCAATTTACATCCCGCCCATCAGTGTAGCAAGGCTCCCATTTCTCCATGGCCTTTCCTGCATTTCTGGTTTTGACACTTTTTTCAGCATGGCCCTTTTGACCGATGGGAAGCGAGACTTCTTTGTAGCGCTGATTTGCCTTTCCAGGTTGCTTGGTTGGCCAAAAAGGGCTTATGCGTTTTTTCCTGAATATATTCAGGAAAAAACGCATAAGCCCTTTTTGGCCTAGGGCATCATTGTCAACGTTTTGCCGCTTTTCATGTGCTTTAAAGGCGATTCGAATCTACCTCCTGAAATCTGTTTCCTGCAATTCTGCCTTGATTTCAAATCCTCTTCTTTGCCTTCCCTCAATATATTTGTGGATGAGAGTTATCATTTATAACTCCGCAGGTTTGTGAATTGCAGTGCCCTGAAGCTCCATTTTACAACTCGCTTTTTTAGGGAGCTGGCCGCAAAAGCTCAGGATGGCTTCAGGTCCTGTTCTGGTTCCGGGAGGCAGGCTGAGCCTGTGGTTAATTCTTCTTCCTGATGGGAAAATAGAGTGACCTGTGCCTGTCCCAACACCAAGAGCTAGTCTCTCATTGGTTCCCCGTCTTCCCGTTCATCCTCAGGACAAATTGCAACCTGTACGGAACAGGAGGTTAAAGGTGCTGATGCTCCAAGTAGGGAGATTGCTAGTAAAGTGGCTGGAATGGCCAACCCGAGCACAAGAAGATGAGAAATGAGGTGCATTTTAGAAACCTTTCCCCATCACACGGTGTACCATCTTCTGGGTTTCTCATTCATGTTTTTGATTTAGGAAGATGCCCTTGAACCTGGAGATTTGGGACCCATGCGATGGGTAGCACGCAGTATTACTTTAAAGGGTCTGCGTTTGCTCACCCAACCTCACCAAACCTCTCAGCCCCAAGAGTGTCCACCCTTATGTCTCATCCAGCAGTGGGTCTAGATATGGTCAATTCAGGTTGCATCACAGCCCCTGAACCAATTGTGTAAGAATTTCTCTCTCTTTCCCTCTCTTTGTTTCATGGGTTTTTAAAAGTAATTTATTTTTATAATGGGGTTTAGCTGCTTTTCACGGCTGTGTTTATGCCGCTTTACACCCACTTGACACACTAACAGAGAGATATCAATACATAGGTTTTAAGATTATTAGTAGTCAGATATATTCTTGTGCGGTGAATCGGGCGTGTTGAGTCCAGTTCTCTGAGCAAGGAGTAGGTCTTGTCTGTTACATATTGGGTTTATGGAACGGTATCTGAGCTAATTTGAAACTCTTGTTTTATGTATCACCCCACCTCACCTTTCCCGTTAAGCAGCCATAGTGTGTTTTCTGCTTGTGTGACTCTGTTCTGTTTTGTAATTCAGATCAAGTGTAACGGTTTTTACATTCCCTCTATAAGTGACACCTTATGAGAAGTGTCCTTTTCTGTGTGACTTATTTCACTTAGAATCGTCGTACCTAAATCCACTCATCATGCTGCTACTAGCCTTATGACTGATTTCATGGCTGAGGGATATTCCATTGTACATATGGACCTCAAATTTTTTATCCATTTTTCGCTTTCCTGGGATATTTAAGGTGGAATGAAGTGGAGGTCCTTGTCAACAGAGCAGCCCTAAACTTTGGGGTGCCTGTGTCTTGCTGATTTTCAATTTTCCCACTTTATACCCCCATGCGTGGAAGTGCCCTATGCTCTCTAAGCTGTGTTTTTTAGATGTTTCAGGACACACCGTACCCTTCTCCAGAGTGGCTCTTGGCAATTTACATCCCGCCCACCAGTGTAGCAAGGCTCCCATTTCTCCATGGCCTTTCCTGCATTTCTGGTTTTGACACTTTTTTCAGCATGGCCCTTTTGACCGATGGGAAGCGAGACTTCTTTGTAGCGCTGATTTGCCTTTACAGGTTGCTTGGTTGGCCAAAAAGGGCGTATGCGTTTTTTCCTGAATATATTCAGGAAAAAACGCATACGCCCTTTTTGGCCAAGGGCATCATTGTCAACGTTTTGCCGCTTTTCATGTGCTTTAAAGGCGATTCGAATCTACCTCCTGAAATCTGTTTCCTGCAATTCTGCCTTGATTTCAAATCCTCTTCTTTGCCTTCCCTCAATATATTTGTGGATGAGAGTTATCATTTATAACTCCGCAGGTTTGTGAATTGCAGTGCCCTGAAGCTCCATTTTACAACTCGCTTTTTTAGGGAGCTGGCCGCAAAAGCGCAGGATGGCTTCAGGTCCTGTTCTGGTTCCGGGGGGCAGGCTGAGCCTGTGGTTAATTCTTCTTCCTGATGGGAAAATAGAGTGACCTGTGCCTGTCCCAACACCAAGAGCTAGTCTCTCATTGGTTCCCCGTCTTCCCGTTCATCCTCAGGACAAATTGCAACCTGTACGGAACAGGAGGTTAAAGGTGCTGATGCTCCAAGTAGGGAGATTGCTAGTAAAGTGGCTGGAATGGCCAACCCGAGCACAAGAAGATGAGAAATGAGGTGCATTTTAGAAACCTTTCCCCATCACATGGTGTACCATCTTCTGGGTTTCTCATGCATGTTTTTGATTTAGGAAGATGCCCTTGAACCTGGAGATTTGGGACCCATGCGATGGGTAGCACGCAGTATTACTTTAAAGGGTCTGCGTTTGCTCACCCAACCTCACCAAACCTCTCAGCCCCAAGAGTGTCCACCCTTATGTCTCATCCAGCTGTGGGTCTAGATATGGTCAGTTCAGGTTGCATCACAGCCCCTGAACGAATTGTGTAAGAATTTCTCTCTCTTTCCCTGTCTTTGTTTCATGGGTTTTTAAAAGTAATTTATTTTTATAATGGGGTTTAGCTGCTTTTCACGGCTGTGTTTATGCCGCTTTACACCCACTTGACACACTAACAGAGAGATATCAATACATAGGTTTTAAGATTATTACTAGTCAGATATATTCTTGTGCGGTGAATCGGGCGTGTTGAGTCCAGTTCTCTGAGCAAGGAGTAGGTCTTGTCTGTTACATATTGGGTTTATGGAACGGTATCTGAGCTAATTTGAAACTCTTGTTTTATGTATCACCCCACCTCTCATTTCCCCTTAAGCAGCCATAGTGTGTTTTCTGCTTGTGTGACTCTGTTCTGTTTTGTAATTCAGTTCAAGTGTAACGGTTTTTACAGTCCCTCTATAAGTGACACCTTATGAGAAGTGTCCTTTTCTGTGTGACTTATTTCACTTAGAATCGTCGTACCTAAATCCACTCATCATGCTGCTGCTAGCCTTATGACATTGATTTCATGGCTGAGTGATATTCCATTGTACATAAGGACCACCACTTCTTTATCCATTTTTCGCTTTCTTGGGATATTTAAGGTGGAATGAAGTGGAGGTCCTTGTCAACAGAGCAGTCCTAAACTTTGGGGTGCCTGTGTCTTGCTGATTTTCAATTTTCCCACTTTATACCCCCATGCGTGGAAGTGCCCTATGCTCTCTAAGCTGTGTTTTTTAGATGTTTCAGGACACACCGTACCCTTCTCCAGAGTGGCTCTTGGCAATTTACATCCCGCCCATCAGTGTAGCAAGGCTCCCATTTCTCCATGGCCTTTCCTGCATTTCTGGTTTTGACACATTTTTCAGCATGGCCCTTTTGACCGATGGGAAGCGAGACTTCTTTGTAGCGCTGATTTGCCTTTCCAGGTTGCTTGGTTGGCCAAAAAGGGCTTATGCGTTTTTTCCTGAATATATTCAGGAAAAAACGCATAAGCCCTTTTTGGCCTAGGGCATCATTGTCAACGTTTTGCCGCTTTTCATGTGCTTTAAAGGCGATTCGAATCTACCTCCTGAAATCTGTTTCCTGCAATTCTGCCTTGATTTCAAATCCTCTTCTTTGTCTTCCCTCAATATATTTGTGGATGAGAGTTATCATTTATAACTCCGCAGGTTTGTGAATTGCAGTGCCCTGAAGCTCCATTTTACAACTCGCTTTTTTAGGGAGCTGGCCGCAAAAGTGCAGGATGGCTTCAGGTCCTGTTCTGGTTCCAGGGGGCAGGCTGAGCCTGTGGTTAATTCTTCTTCCTGATGGGAAAATAGAGTGACCTGTGCCTGTCCCAACACCAAGATCTAGTCTCTCATTGGTTCCCCGTCTTCCCGTTCATCCTCAGGACAAATTGCAACCTGTACGGAACAGGATGTTAAAGGTGCTGATGCTCCAAGTAGGGAGATTGCTAGTAAAGTGGCTGGAATGGCCAACCCGAGCACAAGAAGATGAGAAATGAGGTGCATTTTAGAAACCTTTCCCCATCACATGGTGTACCATCTTCTGGGTTTCTCATTCATGTTTTTGATTTAGGAAGATGCCCTTGAACCTGGAGATTTGGGACCCATGCGATGGGTAGCACGCAGTATTACTTTAAAGGGTCTGCGTTTGCTCACCCAACCTCACCAAACCTCTCAGCCCCAAGAGTGTCCACCCTTATGTCTCATCCAGCAGTGGGTCTAGATATGGTCAATTCAGGTTGCATCACAGCCCCTGAACCAATTGTGTAAGAATTTCTCTCTCTTTCCCTCTCTTTGTTTCATGAGTTTTTAAAAGTAATTTATTTTTATAATGGGGTTTAGCTGCTTTTCACGGCTGTGTTTATGCCGCTTTACACCCACTTGACACACTAACAGAGAGATATCAATACATAGGTTTTAAGATTATTAGTAGTCAGATATATTCTTGTGCGGTGAATCGGGCGTGTTGAGTCCAGTTCTCTGAGCAAGGAGTAGGTCTTGTCTGTTACATATTGGGTTTATGGAACGGTATCTGAGCTAATTTGAAACTCTTGTTTTATGTATCACCCCACCTCACCTTTCCCGTTAAGCAGCCATAGTGTGTTTTCTGCTTGTGTGACTCTGTTCTGTTTTGTAATTCAGATCAAGTGTAACGGTTTTTACATTCCCTCTATAAGTGACACCTTATGAGAAGTGTCCTTTCCTGTGTGACTTATTTCACTTAGAATCGTCGTACCTAAATCCACTCATCATGCTGCTACTAGCCTTATGACTGATTTCATGGCTGAGGGATATTCCATTGTACATATGGACCTCAAATTTTTTATCCATTTTTCGCTTTCCTGGGATATTTAAGGTGGAATGAAGTGGAGGTCCTTGTCAACAGAGCAGCCCTAAACTTTGGGGTGCCTGTGTCTTGCTGATTTTCAATTTTCCCACTTTATACCCCCATGCGTGGAAGTGCCCTATGCTCTCTAAGCTGTGTTTTTTAGATGTTTCAGGACACACCGTACCCTTCTCCAGAGTGGCTCTTGGCAATTTACATCCCGCCCACCAGTGTAGCAAGGCTCCCATTTCTCCATGGCCTTTCCTGCATTTCTGGTTTTGACACTTTTTTCAGCATGGCCCTTTTGACCGATGGGAAGCGAGACTTCTTTGTAGCGCTGATTTGCCTTTACAGGTTGCTTGGTTGGCCAAAAAGGGCGTATGCGTTTTTTCCTGAATATATTCAGGAAAAAACGCATACGCCCTTTTTGGCCAAGGGCATCATTGTCAACGTTTTGCCGCTTTTCATGTGCTTTAAAGGCGATTCGAATCTACCTCCTGAAATCTGTTTCCTGCAATTCTGCCTTGATTTCAAATCCTCTTCTTTGCCTTCCCTCAATATATTTGTGGATGAGAGTTATCATTTATAACTCCGCAGGTTTGTGAATTGCAGTGCCCTGAAGCTCCATTTTACAACTCGCTTTTTTAGGGAGCTGGCCGCAAAAGCGCAGGATGGCTTCAGGTCCTGTTCTGGTTCCGGGGGGCAGGCTGAGCCTGTGGTTAATTCTTCTTCCTGATGGGAAAATAGAGTGACCTGTGCCTGTCCCAACACCAAGAGCTAGTCTCTCATTGGTTCCCCGTCTTCCCGTTCATCCTCAGGACAAATTGCAACCTGTACGGAACAGGAGGTTAAAGGTGCTGATGCTCCAAGTAGGGAGATTGCTAGTAAAGTGGCTGGAATGGCCAACCCGAGCACAAGAAGATGAGAAATGAGGTGCATTTTAGAAACCTTTCCCCATCACATGGTGTACCATCTTCTGGGTTTCTCATGCATGTTTTTGATTTAGGAAGATGCCCTTGAACCTGGAGATTTGGGACCCATGCGATGGGTAGCACGCAGTATTACTTTAAAGGGTCTGCGTTTGCTCACCCAACCTCACCAAACCTCTCAGCCCCAAGAGTGTCCACCCTTATGTTTCATCCAGCTGTGGGTCTAGATATGGTCAATTCAGGTTGCATCACAGCCCCTGAACGAATTGTGTAAGAATTTCTCTCTCTTTCCCTGTCTTTGTTTCATGGGTTTTTAAAAGTAATTTATTTTTATAATGGGGTTTAGCTGCTTTTCACGGCTGTGTTTATGTCGCTTTACACCCACTTGACACACTAACAGAGAGATATCAATACATAGGTTTTAAGATTATTAGTAGTCAGATATATTCTTGTGCGGTGAATCGGGCGTGTTGAGTCCAGTTCTCTGAGCAAGGAGTAGGTCTTGTCTGTTACATATTGGGTTTATGGAACGGTATCTGAGCTAATTTGAAACTCTTGTTTTATGTATCACCCCACCTCACCTTTCCCCTTAAGCAGCCATAGTGTGTTTTCTGCTTGTGTGACTCTGTTCTGTTTTGTAATTCAGTTCAAGTGTAACGGTTTTTACAGTCCCTCTATAAGTGACACCTTATGAGAAGTGTCCTTTTCTGTGTGACTTATTTCACTTAGAATCGTCGTACCTAAATCCACTCATCATGCTGCTGCTAGCCTTATGACATTGATTTCATGGCTGAGTGATATTCCATTGTACATAAGGACCACCACTTCTTTATCCATTTTTCGCTTTCTTGGGATATTTAAGGTGGAATGAAGTGGAGGTCCTTGTCAACAGAGCAGTCCTAAACTTTGGGGTGCCTGTGTCTTGCTGATTTTCAATTTTCCCACTTTATACCCCCATGCGTGGAAGTGCCCTATGCTCTCTAAGCTGTGTTTTTTAGATGTTTCAGGACACACCGTACCCTTCTCCAGAGTGGCTCTTGGCAATTTACATCCCGCCCATCAGTGTAGCAAGGCTCCCATTTCTCCATGGCCTTTCCTGCATTTCTGGTTTTGACACTTTTTTCAGCATGGCCCTTTTGACCGATGGGAAGCGAGACTTCTTTGTAGCGCTGATTTGCCTTTCCAGGTTGCTTGGTTGGCCAAAAAGGGCTTATGCGTTTTTTCCTGAATATATTCAGGAAAAAACGCATAAGCCCTTTTTGGCCTAGGGCATCATTGTCAACGTTTTGCCGCTTTTCATGTGCTTTAAAGGCGATTCGAATCTACCTCCTGAAATCTGTTTCCTGCAATTCTGCCTTGATTTCAAATCCTCTTCTTTGCCTTCCCTCAATATATTTGTGGATGAGAGTTATCATTTATAACTCCGCAGGTTTGTGAATTGCAGTGCCCTGAAGCTCCATTTTACAACTTGCTTTTTTAGGGAGCTGGCCGCAAAAGCTCAGGATGGCTTCAGGTCCTGTTCTGGTTCTGGGAGGCAGGCTGAGCCTGTGGTTAATTCTTCTTCCTGATGGGAAAATAGAGTGACCTGTGCCTGTCCCAACACCAAGAGCTAGTCTCTCATTGGTTCCCCGTCTTCCCGTTCATCCTCAGGACAAATTGCAACCTGTACGGAACAGGAGGTTAAAGGTGCTGATGCTCCAAGTAGGGAGATTGCTAGTAAAGTGGCTGGAATGGCCAACCCGAGCACAAGAAGATGAGAAATGAGGTGCATTTTAGAAACCTTTCCCCATCACACGGTGTACCATCTTCTGGGTTTCTCATTCATGTTTTTGATTTAGGAAGATGCCCTTGAACCTGGAGATTTGGGACCCATGCGATGGGTAGCACGCAGTATTACTTTAAAGGGTCTGCGTTTGCTCACCCAACCTCACCAAACCTCTCAGCCCCAAGAGTGTCCACCCTTATGTCTCATCCAGCAGTGGGTCTAGATATGGTCAATTCAGGTTGCATCACAGCCCCTGAACCAATTGTGTAAGAATTTCTCTCTCTTTCCCTCTCTTTGTTTCATGGGTTTTTAAAAGTAATTTATTTTTATAATGGGGTTTAGCTGCTTTTCACGGCTGTGTTTATGCCGCTTTACACCCACTTGACACACTAACAGAGAGATATCAATACATAGGTTTTAAGATTATTAGTAGTCAGATATATTCTTGTGCGGTGAATCGGGCGTGTTGAGTCCAGTTCTCTGAGCAAGGAGTAGGTCTTGTCTGTTACATATTGGGTTTATGGAACGGTATCTGAGCTAATTTGAAACTCTTGTTTTATGTATCACCCCACCTCACCTTTCCCGTTAAGCAGCCATAGTGTGTTTTCTGCTTGTGTGACTCTGTTCTGTTTTGTAATTCAGATCAAGTGTAACGGTTTTTACATTCCCTCTATAAGTGACACCTTATGAGAAGTGTCCTTTTCTGTGTGACTTATTTCACTTAGAATCGTCGTACCTAAATCCACTCATCATGCTGCTACTAGCCTTATGACTGATTTCATGGCTGAGGGATATTCCATTGTACATATGGACCTCAAATTTTTTATCCATTTTTCGCTTTCCTGGGATATTTAAGGTGGAATGAAGTGGAGGTCCTTGTCAACAGAGCAGCCCTAAACTTTGGGGTGCCTGTGTCTTGCTGATTTTCAATTTTCCCACTTTATACCCCCATGCGTGGAAGTGCCCTATGCTCTCTAAGCTGTGTTTTTTAGATGTTTCAGGACACACCGTACCCTTCTCCAGAGTGGCTCTTGGCAATTTACATCCCGCCCACCAGTGTAGCAAGGCTCCCATTTCTCCATGGCCTTTCCTGCATTTCTGGTTTTGACACTTTTTTCAGCATGGCCCTTTTGACCGATGGGAAGCGAGACTTCTTTGTAGCGCTGATTTGCCTTTACAGGTTGCTTGGTTGGCCAAAAAGGGCGTATGCGTTTTTTCCTGAATATATTCAGGAAAAAACGCATACGCCCTTTTTGGCCAAGGGCATCATTGTCAACGTTTTGCCGCTTTTCATGTGCTTTAAAGGCGAATCGAATCTACCTCCTGAAATCTGTTTCCTGCAATTCTGCCTTGATTTCAAATCCTCTTCTTTGCCTTCCCTCAATATATTTGTGGATGAGAGTTATCATTTATAACTCCGCAGGTTTGTGAATTGCAGTGCCCTGAAGCTCCATTTTACAACTCGCTTTTTTAGGGAGCTGGCCGCAAAAGCACAGGATGGCTTCAGGTCCTGTTCTGGTTCCGGGGGGCAGGCTGAGCCTGTGGTTAATTCTTCTTCCTGATGGGAAAATAGAGTGACCTGTGCCTGTCCCAACACCAAGAGCTAGTCTCTCATTGGTTCCCCGTCTTCCCGTTCATCCTCAGGACAAATTGCAACCTGTACGGAACAGGAGGTTAAAGGTGCTGATGCTCCAAGTAGGGAGATTGCTAGTAAAGTGGCTGGAATGGCCAACCCGAGCACAAGAAGATGAGAAATGAGGTGCATTTTAGAAACCTTTCCCCATCACATGGTGTACCATCTTCTGGGTTTCTCATGCATGTTTTTGATTTAGGAAGATGCCCTTGAACCTGGAGATTTGGGACCCATGCGATGGGTAGCACGCAGTATTACTTTAAAGGGTCTGCGTTTGCTCACCCAACCTCACCAAACCTCTCAGCCCCAAGAGTGTCCACCCTTATGTCTCATCCAGCTGTGGGTCTAGATATGGTCAATTCAGGTTGCATCACAGCCCCTGAACGAATTGTGTAAGAATTTCTCTCTCTTTCCCTGTCTTTGTTTCATGGGTTTTTAAAAGTTATTTATTTTTATAATGGGGTTTAGCTGCTTTTCACGGCTGTGTTTATGTCGCTTTACACCCACTTGACACACTAACAGAGAGATATCAATACATAGGTTTTAAGATTATTAGTAGTCAGATATATTCTTGTGCGGTGAATCGGGCGTGTTGAGTCCAGTTCTCTGAGCAAGGAGTAGGTCTTGTCTGTTACATATTGGGTTTATGGAACGGTATCTGAGCTAATTTGAAACTCTTGTTTTATGTATCACCCCACCTCACCTTTCCCCTTAAGCAGCCATAGTGTGTTTTCTGCTTGTGTGACTCTGTTCTGTTTTGTAATTCAGTTCAAGTGTAACGGTTTTTACAGTCCCTCTATAAGTGACACCTTATGAGAAGTGTCCTTTTCTGTGTGACTTATTTCACTTAGAATCGTCGTACCTAAATCCACTCATCATGCTGCTGCTAGCCTTATGACATTGATTTCATGGCTGAGTGATATTCCATTGTACATAAGGACCACCACTTCTTTATCCATTTTTCGCTTTCTTGGGATATTTAAGGTGGAATGAAGTGGAGGTCCTTGTCAACAGAGCAGCCCTAAACTTTGGGGTGCCTGTGTCTTGCTGATTTTCAATTTTCCCACTTTATACCCCCATGCGTGGAAGTGCCCTATGCTCTCTAAGCTGTGTTTTTTAGATGTTTCAGGACACACCGTACCCTTCTCCAGAGTGGCTCTTGGCAATTTACATCCCGCCCATCAGTGTAGCAAGGCTCCCATTTCTCCATGGCCTTTCCTGCATTTCTGGTTTTGACACTTCTTTCAGCATGGCCCTTTTGACCGATGGGAAGCGAGACTTCTTTGTAGCGCTGATTTGCCTTTCCAGGTTGCTTGGTTTGCCAAAAAGGGCTTATGCGTTTTTTCCTGAATATATTCAGGAAAAAACGCATAAGCCCTTTTTGGCCAAGGGCATCATTGTCAACGTTTTGCCGCTTTTCATGTGCTTTAAAGGCGATTCGAATCTACCTCCTGAAATCTGTTTCCTGCAATTCTGCCTTGATTTCAAATCCTCTTCTTTGCCTTCCCTCAATATATTTGTGGATGAGAGTTATCATTTATAACTCCGCAGGTTTGTGAATTGCAGTGCCCTGAAGCTAGATTTTACAACTCGCTTTTTTAGGGATCTGGCCGCAAAAGCTCAGGATGGCTTCAGGTCCTGTTCTGGTTCCGGGGGGCAGGCTGAGCCTGTGGTTAATTCTTCTTCCTGATGGGAAAATAGAGTGACCTGTGCCTGTCCCAACACCAAGAGCTAGTCTCTCATTGGTTCCCCGTCTTCCCGTTCATCCTCAGGACAAATTGCAACCTGTACGGAACAGGAGGTTAAAGGTGCTGATGCTCCAAGTAGGGAGATTGCTAGTAAAGTGGCTGGAATGGCCAACCCTAGCACAAGAAGATGAGAAATGAGGTGCATTTTAGAAACCTTTCCCCATCACATGGTGTACCATCTTCTGGGTTTCTCATGCATGTTTTTGATTTAGGAAGATGCCCTTGAACCTGGAGATTTGGGACCCATGCGATGGGTAGCACGCAGTATTACTTTAAAGGGTCTGCGTTTGCTCACCCAACCTCACCAAACCTCTCAGCCCCAAGAGTGTCCACCCTTATGTCTCATCCAGCTGTGGGTCTAGATATGGTCAGTTCAGGTTGCATCACAGCCCCTGAACGAATTGTGTAAGAATTTCTCTCTCTTTCCCTGTCTTTGTTTCATGGGTTTTTAAAAGTAATTTATTTTTATAATGGGGTTTAGCTGCTTTTCACGGCTGTGTTTATGCCGCTTTACACCCACTTGACACACTAACAGAGAGATATCAATACATAGGTTTTAAGATTATTACTAGTCAGATATATTCTAGTGCGGTGAATCGGGCGTGTTGAGTCCAGTTCTCTGAGCAAGGAGTAGGTCTTGTCTGTTACATATTGGGTTTATGGAACGGTATCTGAGCTAATTTGAAACTCTTGTTTTATGTATCACCCCACCTCTCCTTTCCCCTTAAGCAGCCATAGTGTGTTTTCTGCTTGTGTGACTCTGTTCTGTTTTGTAATTCAGTTCAAGTGTAACGGTTTTTACAGTCCCTCTATAAGTGACACCTTATGAGAAGTGTCCTTTTCTGTGTGACTTATTTCACTTAGAATCGTCGTACCTAAATCCACTCATCATGCTGCTGCTAGCCTTATGACATTGATTTCATGGCTGAGTGATATTCCATTGTACATAAGGACCACGACTTCTTTATCCATTTTTCGCTTTCTTGGGATATTTAAGGTGGAATGAAGTGGAGGTCCTTGTCAACAGAGCAGTCCTAAACTTTGGGGTGCCTGTGTCTTGCTGATTTTCAATTTTCCCACTTTATACCCCCATGCGTGGAAGTGCCCTATGCTCTCTAAGCTGTGTTTTTTAGATGTTTCAGGACACACCGTACCCTTCTCCAGAGTGGCTCTTGGCAATTTACATCCCGCCCATCAGTGTAGCAAGGCTCCCATTTCTCCATGGCCTTTCCTGCATTTCTGGTTTTGACACTTTTTTCAGCATGGCCCTTTTGACCGATGGGAAGCGAGACTTCTTTGTAGCGCTGATTTGCCTTTCCAGGTTGCTTGGTTGGCCAAAAAGGGCTTATGCGTTTTTTCCTGAATATATTCAGGAAAAAACGCATAAGCCCTTTTTGGCCTAGGGCATCATTGTCAACGTTTTGCCGCTTTTCATGTGCTTTAAAGGCGATTCGAATCTACCTCCTGAAATCTGTTTCCTGCAATTCTGCCTTGATTTCAAATCCTCTTCTTTGCCTTCCCTCAATATATTTGTGGATGAGAGTTATCATTTATAACTCCGCAGGTTTGTGAATTGCAGTGCCCTGAAGCTCCATTTTACAACTCGCTTTTTTAGGGAGCTGGCCGCAAAAGCTCAGGATGGCTTCAGGTCCTGTTCTGGTTCCGGGAGGCAGGCTGAGCCTGTGGTTAATTCTTCTTCCTGATGGGAAAATAGAGTGACCTGTGCCTGTCCCAACACCAAGAGCTAGTCTCTCATTGGTTCCCCGTCTTCCCGTTCATCCTCAGGACAAATTGCAACCTGTACGGAACAGGAGGTTAAAGGTGCTGATGCTCCAAGTAGGGAGATTGCTAGTAAAGTGGCTGGAATGGCCAACCCGAGCACAAGAAGATGAGAAATGAGGTGCATTTTAGAAACCTTTCCCCATCACACGGTGTACCATCTTCTGGGTTTCTCATTCATGTTTTTGATTTAGGAAGATGCCCTTGAACCTGGAGATTTGGGACCCATGCGATGGGTAGCACGCAGTATTACTTTAAAGGGTCTGCGTTTGCTCACCCAACCTCACCAAACCTCTCAGCCCCAAGAGTGTCCACCCTTATGTCTCATCCAGCAGTGGGTCTAGATATGGTCAATTCAGGTTGCATCACAGCCCCTGAACCAATTGTGTAAGAATTTCTCTCTCTTTCCCTCTCTTTGTTTCATGGGTTTTTAAAAGTAATTTATTTTTATAATGGGGTTTAGCTGCTTTTCACGGCTGTGTTTATGCCGCTTTACACCCACTTGACACACTAACAGAGAGATATCAATACATAGGTTTTAAGATTATTAGTAGTCAGATATATTCTTGTGCGGTGAATCGGGCGTGTTGAGTCCAGTTCTCTGAGCAAGGAGTAGGTCTTGTCTGTTACATATTGGGTTTATGGAACGGTATCTGAGCTAATTTGAAACTCTTGTTTTATGTATCACCCCACCTCACCTTTCCCGTTAAGCAGCCATAGTGTGTTTTCTGCTTGTGTGACTCTGTTCTGTTTTGTAATTCAGATCAAGTGTAACGGTTTTTACATTCCCTCTATAAGTGACACCTTATGAGAAGTGTCCTTTTCTGTGTGACTTATTTCACTTAGAATCGTCGTACCTAAATCCACTCATCATGCTGCTACTAGCCTTATGACTGATTTCATGGCTGAGGGATATTCCATTGTACATATGGACCTCAAATTTTTTATCCATTTTTCGCTTTCCTGGGATATTTAAGGTGGAATGAAGTGGAGGTCCTTGTCAACAGAGCAGCCCTAAACTTTGGGGTGCCTGTGTCTTGCTGATTTTCAATTTTCCCACTTTATACCCCCATGCGTGGAAGTGCCCTATGCTCTCTAAGCTGTGTTTTTTAGATGTTTCAGGACACACCGTACCCTTCTCCAGAGTGGCTCTTGGCAATTTACATCCCGCCCACCAGTGTAGCAAGGCTCCCATTTCTCCATGGCCTTTCCTGCATTTCTGGTTTTGACACTTTTTTCAGCATGGCCCTTTTGACCGATGGGAAGCGAGACTTCTTTGTAGCGCTGATTTGCCTTTACAGGTTGCTTGGTTGGCCAAAAAGGGCGTATGCGTTTTTTCCTGAATATATTCAGGAAAAAACGCATACGCCCTTTTTGGCCAAGGGCATCATTGTCAACGTTTTGCCGCTTTTCATGTGCTTTAAAGGCGATTCGAATCTACCTCCTGAAATCTGTTTCCTGCAATTCTGCCTTGATTTCAAATCCTCTTCTTTGCCTTCCCTCAATATATTTGTGGATGAGAGTTATCATTTATAACTCCGCAGGTTTGTGAATTGCAGTGCCCTGAAGCTCCATTTTACAACTCGCTTTTTTAGGGAGCTGGCCGCAAAAGCGCAGGATGGCTTCAGGTCCTGTTCTGGTTCCGGGGGGCAGGCTGAGCCTGTGGTTAATTCTTCTTCCTGATGGGAAAATAGAGTGACCTGTGCCTGTCCCAACACCAAGAGCTAGTCTCTCATTGGTTCCCCGTCTTCCCGTTCATCCTCAGGACAAATTGCAACCTGTACGGAACAGGAGGTTAAAGGTGCTGATGCTCCAAGTAGGGAGATTGCTAGTAAAGTGGCTGGAATGGCCAACCCGAGCACAAGAAGATGAGAAATGAGGTGCATTTTAGAAACCTTTCCCCATCACATGGTGTACCATCTTCTGGGTTTCTCATGCATGTTTTTGATTTAGGAAGATGCCCTTGAACCTGGAGATTTGGGACCCATGCGATGGGTAGCACGCAGTATTACTTTAAAGGGTCTGCGTTTGCTCACCCAACCTCACCAAACCTCTCAGCCCCAAGAGTGTCCACCCTTATGTCTCATCCAGCTGTGGGTCTAGATATGGTCAGTTCAGGTTGCATCACAGCCCCTGAACGAATTGTGTAAGAATTTCTCTCTCTTTCC
Source organism: Balaenoptera physalus (assembly GCF_965194825.1). Taxonomy (NCBI): domain Eukaryota; kingdom Metazoa; phylum Chordata; class Mammalia; order Artiodactyla; family Balaenopteridae; genus Balaenoptera; species Balaenoptera physalus. The sequence continues at coordinate 1,335,405 of NW_028126441.1, read as the reverse complement.
CTGTCTTTGTTTCATGGGTTTTTAAAAGTAATTTATTTTTATAATGGGGTTTAGCTGCTTTTCACGGCTGTGTTTATGCCGCTTTACACCCACTTGACACACTAACAGAGAGATATCAATACATAGGTTTTAAGATTATTACTAGTCAGATATATTCTTGTGCGGTGAATCGGGCGTGTTGAGTCCAGTTCTCTGAGCAAGGAGTAGGTCTTGTCTGTTACATATTGGGTTTATGGAACGGTATCTGAGCTAATTTGAAACTCTTGTTTTATGTATCACCCCACCTCTCATTTCCCCTTAAGCAGCCATAGTGTGTTTTCTGCTTGCGTGACTCTGTTCTGTTTTGTAATTCAGTTCAAGTGTAACGGTTTTTACAGTCCCTCTATAAGTGACACCTTATGAGAAGTGTCCTTTTCTGTGTGACTTATTTCACTTAGAATCGTCGTACCTAAATCCACTCATCATGCTGCTGCTAGCCTTATGACATTGATTTCATGGCTGAGTGATATTCCATTGTACATAAGGACCACCACTTCTTTATCCATTTTTCGCTTTCTTGGGATATTTAAGGTGGAATGAAGTGGAGGTCCTTGTCAACAGAGCAGTCCTAAACTTTGGGGTGCCTGTGTCTTGCTGATTTTCAATTTTCCCACTTTATACCCCCATGCGTGGAAGTGCCCTATGCTCTCTAAGCTGTGTTTTTTAGATGTTTCAGGACACACCGTACCCTTCTCCAGAGTGGCTCTTGGCAATTTACATCCCGCCCATCAGTGTAGCAAGGCTCCCATTTCTCCATGGCCTTTCCTGCATTTCTGGTTTTGACACTTTTTTCAGCATGGCCCTTTTGACCGATGGGAAGCGAGACTTCTTTGTAGCGCTGATTTGCCTTTCCAGGTTGCTTGGTTGGCCAAAAAGGGCTTATGCGTTTTTTCCTGAATATATTCAGGAAAAAACGCATAAGCCCTTTTTGGCCTAGGGCATCATTGTCAACGTTTTGCCGCTTTTCATGTGCTTTAAAGGCGATTCGAATCTACCTCCTGAAATCTGTTTCCTGCAATTCTGCCTTGATTTCAAATCCTCTTCTTTGCCTTCCCTCAATATATTTGTGGATGAGAGTTATCATTTATAACTCCGCAGGTTTGTGAATTGCAGTGCCCTGAAGCTCCATTTTACAACTCGCTTTTTTAGGGAGCTGGCCGCAAAAGCTCAGGATGGCTTCAGGTCCTGTTCTGGTTCCGGGAGGCAGGCTGAGCCTGTGGTTAATTCTTCTTCCTGATGGGAAAATAGAGTGACCTGTGCCTGTCCCAACACCAAGAGCTAGTCTCTCATTGGTTCCCCGTCTTCCCGTTCATCCTCAGGACAAATTGCAACCTGTACGGAACAGGAGGTTAAAGGTGCTGATGCTCCAAGTAGGGAGATTGCTAGTAAAGTGGCTGGAATGGCCAACCCGAGCACAAGAAGATGAGAAATGAGGTGCATTTTAGAAACCTTTCCCCATCACACGGTGTACCATCTTCTGGGTTTCTCATTCATGTTTTTGATTTAGGAAGATGCCCTTGAACCTGGAGATTTGGGACCCATGCGATGGGTAGCACGCAGTATTACTTTAAAGGGTCTGCGTTTGCTCACCCAACCTCACCAAACCTCTCAGCCCCAAGAGTGTCCACCCTTATGTCTCATCCAGCAGTGGGTCTAGATATGGTCAATTCAGGTTGCATCACAGCCCCTGAACCAATTGTGTAAGAATTTCTCTCTCTTTCCCTCTCTTTGTTTCATGGGTTTTTAAAAGTAATTTATTTTTATAATGGGGTTTAGCTGCTTTTCACGGCTGTGTTTATGCCGCTTTACACCCACTTGACACACTAACAGAGAGATATCAATACATAGGTTTTAAGATTATTAGTAGTCAGATATATTCTTGTGCGGTGAATCGGGCGTGTTGAGTCCAGTTCTCTGAGCAAGGAGTAGGTCTTGTCTGTTACATATTGGGTTTATGGAACGGTATCTGAGCTAATTTGAAACTCTTGTTTTATGTATCACCCCACCTCACCTTTCCCGTTAAGCAGCCATAGTGTGTTTTCTGCTTGTGTGACTCTGTTCTGTTTTGTAATTCAGATCAAGTGTAACGGTTTTTACATTCCCTCTATAAGTGACACCTTATGAGAAGTGTCCTTTTCTGTGTGACTTATTTCACTTAGAATCGTCGTACCTAAATCCACTCATCATGCTGCTACTAGCCTTATGACTGATTTCATGGCTGAGGGATATTCCATTGTACATATGGACCTCAAATTTTTTATCCATTTTTCGCTTTCCTGGGATATTTAAGGTGGAATGAAGTGGAGGTCCTTGTCAACAGAGCAGCCCTAAACTTTGGGGTGCCTGTGTCTTGCTGATTTTCAATTTTCCCACTTTATACCCCCATGCGTGGAAGTGCCCTATGCTCTCTAAGCTGTGTTTTTTAGATGTTTCAGGACACACCGTACCCTTCTCCAGAGTGGCTCTTGGCAATTTACATCCCGCCCACCAGTGTAGCAAGGCTCCCATTTCTCCATGGCCTTTCCTGCATTTCTGGTTTTGACACTTTTTTCAGCATGGCCCTTTTGACCGATGGGAAGCGAGACTTCTTTGTAGCGCTGATTTGCCTTTACAGGTTGCTTGGTTGGCCAAAAAGGGCGTATGCGTTTTTTCCTGAATATATTCAGGAAAAAACGCATACGCCCTTTTTGGCCAAGGGCATCATTGTCAACGTTTTGCCGCTTTTCATGTGCTTTAAAGGCGATTCGAATCTACCTCCTGAAATCTGTTTCCTGCAATTCTGCCTTGATTTCAAATCCTCTTCTTTGCCTTCCCTCAATATATCTGTGGATGAGAGTTATCATTTATAACTCCGCAGGTTTGTGAATTGCAGTGCCCTGAAGCTCCATTTTACAACTCGCTTTTTTAGGGAGCTGGCCGCAAAAGCGCAGGATGGCTTCAGGTCCTGTTCTGGTTCCGGGGGGCAGGCTGAGCCTGTGGTTAATTCTTCTTCCTGATGGGAAAATAGAGTGACCTGTGCCTGTCCCAACACCAAGAGCTAGTCTCTCATTGGTTCCCCGTCTTCCCGTTCATCCTCAGGACAAATTGCAACCTGTACGGAACAGGAGGTTAAAGGTGCTGATGCTCCAAGTAGGGAGATTGCTAGTAAAGTGGCTGGAATGGCCAACCCGAGCACAAGAAGATGAGAAATGAGGTGCATTTTAGAAACCTTTCCCCATCACATGGTGTACCATCTTCTGGGTTTCTCATGCATGTTTTTGATTTAGGAAGATGCCCTTGAACCTGGAGATTTGGGACCCATGCGATGGGTAGCACGCAGTATTACTTTAAAGGGTCTGCGTTTGCTCACCCAACCTCACCAAACCTCTCAGCCCCAAGAGTGTCCACCCTTATGTCTCATCCAGCTGTGGGTCTAGATATGGTCAATTCAGGTTGCATCACAGCCCCTGAACGAATTGTGTAAGAATTTCTCTCTCTTTCCCTGTCTTTGTTTCATGGGTTTTTAAAAGTAATTTATTTTTATAATGGGGTTTAGCTGCTTTTCACGGCTGTGTTTATGCCGCTTTACACCCACTTGACACACTAACAGAGAGATATCAATACATAGGTTTTAAGATTATTACTAGTCAGATATATTCTTGTGCGGTGAATCGGGCGTGTTGAGTCCAGTTCTCTGAGCAAGGAGTAGGTCTTGTCTGTTACATATTGGGTTTATGGAACGGTATCTGAGCTAATTTGAAACTCTTGTTTTATGTATCACCCCACCTCACCTTTCCCGTTAAGCAGCCATAGTGTGTTTTCTGCTTGTGTGACTCTGTTCTGTTTTGTAATTCAGTTCAAGTGTAACGGTTTTTACATTCCCTCTATAAGTGACACCTTATGAGAAGTGTCCTTTTCTGTGTGACTTATTTCACTTAGAATCGTCGTACCTAAATCCACTCATCATGCTGCTACTAGCCTTATGACATTGATTTCATGGCTGAGTGATATTCCATTGTACATAAGGACCACCACTTCTTTATCCATTTTTTGCTTTCTTGGGATATTTAAGGTGGAATGAAGTGGAGGTCCTTGTCAACAGAGCAGCCCTAAACTTTGGGGTGCCTGTGTCTTGCTGATTTTCAATTTTCCCACTTTATACCCCCATGCGTGGAAGTGCCCTATGCTCTCTAAGCTGTGTTTTTTAGATGTTTCAGGACACACCGTACCCTTCTCCAGAGTGGCTCTTGGCAATTTACATCCCGCCCATCAGTGTAGCAAGGCTCCCATTTCTCCATGGCCTTTCCTGCATTTATGGTTTTGACACTTTTTTCAGCATGGCCCTTTTGACCGATGGGAAGCGAGACTTCTTTGTAGCGCTGATTTGCCTTTCCAGGTTGCTTGGTTGGCCAAAAAGGGCGTATGCGTTTTTTCCTGAATATATTCAGGAAAAAACGCATACGCCCTTTTTGGCCAAGGGCATCATTGTCAACGTTTTGCCGCTTTTCATGTGCTTTAAAGGCGATTCGAATCTACCTCCTGAAATCTGTTTCCTGCAATTCTGCCTTGATTTCAAATCCTCTTCTTTGTCTTCCCTCAATATATTTGTGGATGAGAGTTATCATTTATAACTCCGCAGGTTTGTGAATTGCAGTGCCCTGAAGCTCCATTTTACAACTCGCTTTTTTAGGGAGCTGGCCGCAAAAGCGCAGGATGGCTTCAGGTCCTGTTCTGGTTCCAGGGGGCAGGCTGAGCCTGTGGTTAATTCTTCTTCCTGATGGGAAAATAGAGTGACCTGTGCCTGTCCCAACACCAAGATCTAGTCTCTCATTGGTTCCCCGTCTTCCCGTTCATCCTCAGGACAAATTGCAACCTGTACGGAACAGGATGTTAAAGGTGCTGATGCTCCAAGTAGGGAGATTGCTAGTAAAGTGGCTGGAATGGCCAACCCGAGCACAAGAAGATGAGAAATGAGGTGCATTTTAGAAACCTTTCCCCATCACATGGTGTACCATCTTCTGGGTTTCTCATTCATGTTTTTGATTTAGGAAGATGCCCTTGAACCTGGAGATTTGGGACCCATGCGATGGGTAGCACGCAGTATTACTTTAAAGGGTCTGCGTTTGCTCACCCAACCTCACCAAACCTCTCAGCCCCAAGAGTGTCCACCCTTATGTCTCATCCAGCAGTGGGTCTAGATATGGTCAATTCAGGTTGCATCACAGCCCCTGAACCAATTGTGTAAGAATTTCTCTCTCTTTCCCTCTCTTTGTTTCATGAGTTTTTAAAAGTAATTTATTTTTATAATGGGGTTTAGCTGCTTTTCACGGCTGTGTTTATGCCGCTTTACACCCACTTGACACACTAACAGAGAGATATCAATACATAGGTTTTAAGTTTATTAGTAGTCAGATATATTCTTGTGCGGTGAATCGGGCGTGTTGAGTCCAGTTCTCTGAGCAAGGAGTAGGTCTTGTCTGTTACATATTGGGTTTATGGAACGGTATCTGAGCTAATTTGAAACTCTTGTTTTATGTATCACCCCACCTCACCTTTCCCGTTAAGCAGCCATAGTGTGTTTTCTGCTTGTGTGACTCTGTTCTGTTTTGTAATTCAGATCAAGTGTAACGGTTTTTACATTCCCTCTATAAGTGACACCTTATGAGAAGTGTCCTTTTCTGTGTGACTTATTTCACTTAGAATCGTCGTACCTAAATCCAATCATCATGCTGCTACTAGCCTTATGACTGATTTCATGGCTGAGGGATATTCCATTGTACATATGGACCTCAAATTTTTTATCCATTTTTCGCTTTCCTGGGATATTTAAGGTGGAATGAAGTGGAGGTCCTTGTCAACAGAACAGCCCTAAACTTTGGGGTGCCTGTGTCTTGCTGATTTTCAATTTTCCCACTTTATACCCCCATGCGTGGAAGTGCCCTATGCTCTCTAAGCTGTGTTTTTTAGATGTTTCAGGACACACCGTACCCTTCTCCAGAGTGGCTCCTGGCAATTTACATCCCGCCCACCAGTGTAGCAAGGCTCCCATTTCTCCATGGCCTTTCCTGCATTTCTGGTTTTGACACTTTTTTCAGCATGGCCCTTTTGACCGATGGGAAGCGAGACTTCTTTGTAGCGCTGATTTGCCTTTACAGGTTGCTTGGTTGGCCAAAAAGGGCGTATGCGTTTTTTCCTGAATATATTCAGGAAAAAACGCATACGCCCTTTTTGGCCAAGGGCATCATTGTCAACGTTTTGCCGCTTTTCATGTGCTTTAAAGGCGATTCGAATCTACCTCCTGAAATCTGTTTCCTGCAATTCTGCCTTGATTTCAAATCCTCTTCTTTGCCTTCCCTCAATATATTTGTGGATGAGAGTTATCATTTATAACTCCGCAGGTTTGTGAATTGCAGTGCCCTGAAGCTCCATTTTACAACTCGCTTTTTTAGGGAGCTGGCCGCAAAAGCGCAGGATGGCTTCAGGTCCTGTTCTGGTTCCGGGGGGCAGGCTGAGCCTGTGGTTAATTCTTCTTCCTGATGGGAAAATAGAGTGACCTGTGCCTGTCCCAACACCAAGAGCTAGTCTCTCATTGGTTCCCCGTCTTCCCGTTCATCCTCAGGACAAATTGCAACCTGTACGGAACAGGAGGTTAAAGGTGCTGATGCTCCAAGTAGGGAGATTGCTAGTAAAGTGGCTGGAATGGCCAACCCGAGCACAAGAAGATGAGAAATGAGGTGCATTTTAGAAACCTTTCCCCATCACATGGTGTACCATCTTCTGGGTTTCTCATGCATGTTTTTGATTTAGGAAGATGCCCTTGAACCTGGAGATTTGGGACCCATGCGATGGGTAGCACGCAGTATTACTTTACAGGGTCTGCGTTTGCTCACCCAACCTCACCAAACCTCTCAGCCCCAAGAGTGTCCACCCTTATGTCTCATCCAGCTGTGGGTCTAGATATGGTCAATTCAGGTTGCATCACAGCCCCTCAACGAATTGTGTAAGAATTTCTCTCTCTTTCCCTGTCTTTGTTTCATGGGTTTTTAAAAGTAATTTATTTTTATAATGGGGTTTAGCTGCTTTTCACGGCTGTGTTTATGTCGCTTTACACCCACTTGACACACTAACAGAGAGATATCAATACATAGGTTTTAAGATTATTACTAGTCAGATATATTCTTGTGCGGTGAATCGGGCGTGTTGAGTCCAGTTCTCTGAGCAAGGAGTAGGTCTTGTCTGTTACATATTGGGTTTATGGAATGGTATCTGAGCTAATTTGAAACTCTTGTTTTATGTATCACCCCACCTCACCTTTCCCCTTAAGCAGCCATAGTGTGTTTTCTGCTTGTGTGACTCTGTTCTGTTTTGTAATTCAGTTCAAGTGTAACGGTTTTTACAGTCCCTCTATAAGTGACACCTTATGAGAAGTGTCCTTTTCTGTGTGACTTATTTCACTTAGAATCGTCGTACCTAAATCCACTCATCATGCTGCTGCTAGCCTTATGACATTGATTTCATGGCTGAGTGATATTCCATTGTACATAAGGACCACCACTTCTTTATCCATTTTTCGCTTTCTTGGGATATTTAAGGTGGAATGAAGTGGAGGTCCTTGTCAACAGAGCAGCCCTAAACTTTGGGGTGCCTGTGTCTTGCTGATTTTCAATTTTCCCACTTTATACCCCCATGCGTGGAAGTGCCCTATGCTCTCTAAGCTGTGTTTTTTAGATGTTTCAGGACACACCGTACCCTTCTCCAGAGTGGCTCTTGGCAATTTACATCCCGCCCATCAGTGTAGCAAGGCTCCCATTTCTCCATGGCCTTTCCTGCATTTCTGGTTTTGACACTTTTTTCAGCATGGCCCTTTTGACCGATGGGAAGCGAGACTTCTTTGTAGCGCTGATTTGCCTTTCCAGGTTGCTTGGTTGGCCAAAAAGGGCTTATGCGTTTTTTCCTGAATATATTCAGGAAAAAACGCATAAGCCCTTTTTGGCCAAGGGCATCATTGTCAACGTTTTGCCGCTTTTCATGTGCTTTAAAGGCGATTCGAATCTACCTCCTGAAATCTGTTTCCTGCAATTCTGCCTTGATTTCAAATCCTCTTCTTTGCCTTCCCTCAATATATTTGTGGATGAGAGTTATCATTTATAACTCCGCAGGTTTGTAAATTTCAGTGCCCTGAAGCTCCATTTTACAACTCGCATTTTTAGGGAGCTGGCCGCAAAAGCTCAGGATGGCTTCAGGTCCTGTTCTGGTTCCGGGGGGCAGGCTGAGCCTGTGGTTAATTCTTCTTCCTGATGGGAAAATAGAGTGACCTGTGCCTGTCCCAACACCAAGAGCTAGTCTCTCATTGGTTCCCCGTCTTCCCGTTCATCCTCAGGACAAATTGCAACCTGTACGGAACAGGAGGTAAAAGGTGCTGATGCTCCAAGTAGGGAGATTGCTAGTAAAGTGGCTGGAATGGCCAACCCGAGCACAAGAAGATGAGAAATGAGGTGCATTTTAGAAACCTTTCCCCATCACATGGTGTACCATCTTCTGGGTTTCTCATGCATGTTTTTGATTTAGGAAGATGCCCTTGAACCTGGAGATTTGGGACCCATGCGATGGGTAGCACGCAGTATTACTTTAAAGGGTCTGCGTTTGCTCACCCAACCTCACCAAACCTCTCAGCCCCAAGAGTGTCCACCCTTATGTCTCATCCAGCTGTGGGTCTAGATATGGTCAATTCAGGTTGCATCACAGCCCCTGAACGAATTGTGTAAGAATTTCTCTCTCTTTCCCTGTCTTTGTTTCATGGGTTTTTAAAAGTAATTTATTTTTATAATGGGGTTTAGCTGCTTTTCACGGCTGTGTTTATGCCGCTTTACACCCACTTGACACACTAACAGAGAGATATCAATACATAGGTTTTAAGATTATTACTAGTCAGATATATTCTTGTGCGGTGAATCGGGCGTGTTGAGTCCAGTTCTCTGAGCAAGGAGTAGGTCTTGTCTGTTACATATTGGGTTTATGGAACGGTATCTGAGCTAATTTGAAACTCTTGTTTTATGTATCACCCCACCTCACCTTTCCCCTTAAGCAGCCATAGTGTGTTTTCTGCTTGTGTGACTCTGTTCTGTTTTGTAATTCAGTTCAAGTGTAACGGTTTTTACAGTCCCTCTATAAGTGACACCTTATGAGAAGTGTCCTTTTCTGTGTGACTTATTTCACTTAGAATCGTCGTACCTAAATCCACTCATCATGCTGCTGCTAGCCTTATGACATTGATTTCATGGCTGAGTGATATTCCATTGTACATAAGGACCACCACTTCTTTATCCATTTTTCGCTTTCTTGGGATATTTAAGGTGGAATGAAGTGGAGGTCCTTGTCAACAGAGCAGCCCTAAACTTTGGGGTGCCAGTGTCTTGCTGATTTTCAATTTTCCCACTTTATACCCCCATGCGTGGAAGTGCCCTATGCTCTCTAAGCTGTGTTTTTTAGATGTTTCAGGACACACCGTACCCTTCTCCAGAGTGGCTCTTGGCAATTTACATCCCGCCCATCAGTGTAGCAAGGCTCCCATTTCTCCATGGCCTTTCCTGCATTTCTGGTTTTGACACTTTTTTCAGCATGGCCCTTTTGACCGATGGGAAGCGAGACTTCTTTGTAGCGCTGATTTGCCTTTCCAGGTTGCTTGGTTGGCCAAAAAGGGCGTATGCGTTTTTTCCTGAATATATTCAGGAAAAAACGCATACGCCCTTTTTGGCCAAGGGCATCATTGTCAACGTTTTGCCGCTTTTCATGTGCTTTAAAGGCGATTCGAATCTACCTCCTGAAATCTGTTTCCTGCAATTCTGCCTTGATTTCAAATCCTCTTCTTTGCCTTCCCTCAATATATTTGTGGATGAGAGTTATCATTTATAACTCCGCAGGTTTGTGAATTGCAGTGCCCTGAAGCTCCATTTTACAACACGCTTTTTTAGGGAGCTGGCCGCAAAAGCGCAGGATGGCTTCAGGTCCTGTTCTGGTTCCGGGGGGCAGGCTGAGCCTGTGGTTAATTCTTCTTCCTGATGGGAAAATAGAGTGACCTGTGCCTGTCCCAACACCAAGAGCTAGTCTCTCATTGGTTCCCCGTCTTCCCGTTCATCCTCAGGACAAATTGCAACCTGTACGGAACAGGAGGTTAAAGGTGCTGATGCTCCAAGTAGGGAGATTGCTAGTAAAGTGGCTGGAATGGCCAACCCGAGCACAAGAAGATGAGAAATGAGGTGCATTTTAGAAACCTTTCCCCATCACATGGTGTACCATCTTCTGGGTTTCTCATGCATGTTTTTGATTTAGGAAGATGCCCTTAAACCTGGAGATTTGGGACCCATGCGATGGGTAGCACGCAGTATTACTTTAAAGGGTCTGCGTTTGCTCACCCAACCTCACCAAACCTCTCAGCCCCAAGAGTGTCCACCCTTATGTCTCATCCAGCTGTGGGTCTAGATATGGTCAATTCAGGTTGCATCACAGCCCCTGAACGAATTGTGTAAGAATTTATCTCTCTTTCCCTGTCTTTGTTTCATGGGTTTTTAAAAGTAATTTATTTTTATAATGGGGTTTAGCTGCTTTTCACGGCTGTGTTTATGCCACTTTACACCCACTTGACACACTAACAGAGAGATATCAATACATAGGTTTTAAGATTATTACTAGTCAGATATATTCTTGTGCGGTGAATCGGGCGTGTTGAGTCCAGTTCTCTGAGCAAGGAGTAGGTCTTGTCTGTTACATATTGGGTTTATGGAATGGTATCTGAGCTAATTTGAAACTCTTGTTTTATGTATCACCCCACCTCACCTTTCCCCTTAAGCAGCCATAGTGTGTTTTCTGCTTGTGTGACTCTGTTCTGTTTTGTAATTCAGTTCAAGTGTAACGGTTTTTACAGTCCCTCTATAAGTGACACCTTATGAGAAGTGTCCTTTTCTGTGTGACTTATTTCACTTAGAATCGTCGTACCTAAATCCACTCATCATGCTGCTGCTAGCCTTATGACATTGATTTCATGGCTGAGTGATATTCCATTGTACATAAGGACCACCACTTCTTTATCCATTTTTCGCTTTCTTGGGATATTTAAGGTGGAATGAAGTGGAGGTCCTTGTCAACAGAGCAGCCCTAAACTTTGGGGTGCCTGTGTCTTGCTGATTTTCAATTTTCCCACTTTATACCCCCATGCGTGGAAGTGCCCTATGCTCTCTAAGCTGTGTTTTTTAGATGTTTCAGGACACACCGTACCCTTCTCCAGAGTGGCTCTTGGCAATTTACATCCCGCCAATCAGTGTAGCAAGGCTCCCATTTCTCCAAGGTCTTTCCTGCATTTCTGGTTTTGACACTTTTTTCAGCATGGCCCTTTTGACCGATGGGAAGCGAGACTTCTTTGTAGCGCTGATTTGCCTTTCCAGGTTGCTTGGTTGGCCAAAAAGGGCTTATGCGTTTTTTCCTGAATATATTCAGGAAAAAACGCATAAGCCCTTTTTGGCCAAGGGCATCATTGTCAACGTTTTGCCGCTTTTCATGTGCTTTAAAGGCGATTCGAATCTACCTCCTGAAATCTGTTTCCTGCAATTCTGCCTTGATTTCAAATCCTCTTCTTTGCCTTCCCTCAATATATTTGTGGATGAGAGTTATCATTTATAACTCCGCAGGTTTGTGAATTGCAGTGCCCTGAAGCTCCATTTTACAACTCGCTTTTTTAGGGAGCTGGCCGCAAAAGCGCAGGATGGCTTCAGGTCCTGTTCTGGTTCCAGGGGGCAGGCTGAGCCTGTGGTTAATTCTTCTTCCTGATGGGAAAATAGAGTGACCTGTGCCTGTCCTAACACCTAGAGCTAGTCTCTCATTGGTTCCCCGTCTTCCCGTTCATCCTCAGGACAAATTGCAACCTGTACGGAAAAGGATGTTAAAGGTGCTGATGCTCCAAGTAGGGAGATTGCTAGTAAAGTGGCTGGAATGGCCAACCCGAGCACAAGAAGATGAGAAATGAGGTGCATTTTAGAAACCTTTCCCCATCACACGGTGTACCATCTTCTGGGTTTCTCATTCATGTTTTTGATTTAGGAAGATGCCCTTGAACCTGGAGATTTGGGACCCATGCGATGGGTAGCACGCAGTATTACTTTAAAGGGTCTGCGTTTGCTCACCCAACCTCACCAAACCTCTCAGCCCCAAGAGTGTCCACCCTTATGTCTCATCCAGCAGTGGGTCTAGATATGGTCAATTCAGGTTGCATCACAGCCCCTGAACCAATTGTGTAAGAATTTCTCTCTCTTTCCCTCTCTTTGTTTCATGGGTTTTTAAAAGTAATTTATTTTTATAATGGGGTTTAGCTGCTTTTCACGGCTGTGTTTATGCCGCTTTACACCCACTTGACACACTAACAGAGAGATATCAATACATAGGTTTTAAGATTATTACTAGTCAGATATATTCTTGTGCGGTGAATCGGGCGTGTTGAGTCCAGTTCTCTGAGCAAGGAGTAGGTCTTGTCTGTTACATATTGGGTTTATGGAACAGTATCTGAGCTAATTTGAAACTCTTGTTTTATGTATCACCCCACCTCACCTTTCCCCTTAAGCAGCCATAGTGTGTTTTCTGCTTGTGTGACTCTGTTCTGTTTTGTAATTCAGTTCAAGTGTAACGGTTTTTACAGTCCCTCTATAAGTGACACCTTATGAGAAGTGTCCTTTTCTGTGTGACTTATTTCACTTAGAATCGTCGTACCTAAATCCACTCATCATGCTGCTGCTAGCCTTATGACATTGATTTCATGGCTGAGTGATATTCCATTGTACATAAGGACCACCACTTCTTTATCCATTTTTCGCTTTCTTGGGATATTTAAGGTGGAATGAAGTGGAGGTCCTTGTCAACAGAGCAGCCCTAAACTTTGGGGTGCCTGTGTCTTGCTGATTTTCAATTTTCCCACTTTATACCCCCATGCGTGGAAGTGCCCTATGCTCTCTAAGCTGTGTTTTTTAGATGTTTCAGGACACACCGTACCCTTCTCCAGAGTGGCTCTTGGCAATTTACATCCCGCCCATCAGTGTAGCAAGGCTCCCATTTCTCCATGGCCTTTCCTGCATTTCTGGTTTTGACACTTTTTTCAGCATGGCCCTTTTGACCGATGGGAAGCGAGACTTCTTTGTAGCGCTGATTTGCCTTTCCAGGTTGCTTGGTTGGCCAAAAAGGGCTTATGCGTTTTTTCCTGAATATATTCAGGAAAAAACGCATAAGCCCTTTTTGGCCAAGGGCATCATTGTCAACGTTTTGCCGCTTTTCATGTGCTTTAAAGGCGATTCGAATCTACCTCCTGAAATCTGTTTCCTGCAATTCTGCCTTGATTTCAAATCCTCTTCTTTGCCTTCCCTCAATATATTTGTGGATGAGAGTTATCATTTATAACTCCGCAGGTTTGTGAATTTCAGTGCCCTGAAGCTCCATTTTACAACTCGCATTTTTAGGGAGCTGGCCGCAAAAGCTCAGGATGGCTTCAGGTCCTGTTCTGGTTCCGGGGGGCAGGCTGAGCCTGTGGTTAATTCTTCTTCCTGATGGGAAAATAGAGTGACCTGTGCCTGTCCCAACACCAAGAGCTAGTCTCTCATTGGTTCCCCGTCTTCCCGTTCATCCTCAGGACAAATTGCAACCTGTACGGAACAGGAGGTAAAAGGTGCTGATGCTCCAAGTAGGGAGATTGCTAGTAAAGTGGCTGGAATGGCCAACCCGAGCACAAGAAGATGAGAAATGAGGTGCATTTTAGAAACCTTTCCCCATCACATGGTGTACCATCTTCTGGGTTTCTCATGCATGTTTTTGATTTAGGAAGATGCCCTTGAACCTGGAGATTTGGGACCCATGCGATGGGTAGCACGCAGTATTACTTTAAAGGGTCTGCGTTTGCTCACCCAACCTCACCAAACCTCTCAGCCCCAAGAGTGTCCACCCTTATGTCTCATCCAGCTGTGGGTCTAGATATGGTCAATTCAGGTTGCATCACAGCCCCTGAACGAATTGTGTAAGAATTTCTCTCTCTTTCCCTGTCTTTGTTTCATGGGTTTTTAAAAGTAATTTATTTTTATAATGGGGTTTAGCTGCTTTTCACGGCTGTGTTTATGCCGCTTTACACCCACTTGACACACTAACAGAGAGATATCAATACATAGGTTTTAAGATTATTACTAGTCAGATATATTCTTGTGCGGTGAATCGGGCGTGTTGAGTCCAGTTCTCTGAGCAAGGAGTAGGTCTTGTCTGTTACATATTGGGTTTATGGAACGGTATCTGAGCTAATTTGAAACTCTTGTTTTATGTATCACCCCACCTCACCTTTCCCCTTAAGCAGCCATAGTGTGTTTTCTGCTTGTGTGACTCTGTTCTGTTTTGTAATTCAGTTCAAGTGTAACGGTTTTTACAGTCCCTCTATAAGTGACACCTTATGAGAAGTGTCCTTTTCTGTGTGACTTATTTCACTTAGAATCGTCGTACCTAAATCCACTCATCATGCTGCTGCTAGCCTTATGACATTGATTTCATGGCTGAGTGATATTCCATTGTACATAAGGACCACCACTTCTTTATCCATTTTTCGCTTTCTTGGGATATTTAAGGTGGAATGAAGTGGAGGTCCTTGTCAACAGAGCAGCCCTAAACTTTGGGGTGCCAGTGTCTTGCTGATTTTCAATTTTCCCACTTTATACCCCCATGCGTGGAAGTGCCCTATGCTCTCTAAGCTGTGTTTTTTAGATGTTTCAGGACACACCGTACCCTTCTCCAGAGTGGCTCTTGGCAATTTACATCCCGCCCATCAGTGTAGCAAGGCTCCCATTTCTCCATGGCCTTTCCTGCATTTCTGGTTTTGACACTTTTTTCAGCATGGCCCTTTTGACCGATGGGAAGCGAGACTTCTTTGTAGCGCTGATTTGCCTTTCCAGGTTGCTTGGTTGGCCAAAAAGGGCGTATGCGTTTTTTCCTGAATATATTCAGGAAAAAACGCATAAGCCCTTTTTGGCCAAGGGCATCATTGTCAACGTTTTGCCGCTTTTCATGTGCTTTAAAGGCGATTCGAATCTACCTCCTGAAATCTGTTTCCTGCAATTCTGCCTTGATTTCAAATCCTCTTCTTTGCCTTCCCTCAATATATTTGTGGATGAGAGTTATCATTTATAACTCCGCAGGTTTGTGAATTGCAGTGCCCTGAAGCTCCATTTTACAACACGCTTTTTTAGGGAGCTGGCCGCAAAAGCGCAGGATGGCTTCAGGTCCTGTTCTGGTTCCGGGGGGCAGGCTGAGCCTGTGGTTAATTCTTCTTCCTGATGGGAAAATAGAGTGACCTGTGCCTGTCCCAACACCAAGAGCTAGTCTCTCATTGGTTCCCCGTCTTCCCGTTCATCCTCAGGACAAATTGCAACCTGTACGGAACAGGAGGTTAAAGGTGCTGATGCTCCAAGTAGGGAGATTGCTAGTAAAGTGGCTGGAATGGCCAACCCGAGCACAAGAAGATGAGAAATGAGGTGCATTTTAGAAACCTTTCCCCATCACATGGTGTACCATCTTCTGGGTTTCTCATGCATGTTTTTGATTTAGGAAGATGCCCTTAAACCTGGAGATTTGGGACCCATGCGATGGGTAGCACGCAGTATTACTTTAAAGGGTCTGCGTTTGCTCACCCAACCTCACCAAACCTCTCAGCCCCAAGAGTGTCCACCCTTATGTCTCATCCAGCTGTGGGTCTAGATATGGTCAATTCAGGTTGCATCACAGCCCCTGAACGAATTGTGTAAGAATTTATCTCTCTTTCCCTGTCTTTGTTTCATGGGTTTTTAAAAGTAATTTATTTTTATAATGGGGTTTAGCTGCTTTTCACGGCTGTGTTTATGCCACTTTACACCCACTTGACACACTAACAGAGAGATATCAATACATAGGTTTTAAGATTATTACTAGTCAGATATATTCTTGTGCGGTGAATCGGGCGTGTTGAGTCCAGTTCTCTGAGCAAGGAGTAGGTCTTGTCTGTTACATATTGGGTTTATGGAACGGTATCTGAGCTAATTTGAAACTCTTGTTTTATGTATCACCCCACCTCACCTTTCCCGTTAAGCAGCCATAGTGTGTTTTCTGCTTGTGTGACTCTGTTCTGTTTTGTAATTCAGTTCAAGTGTAACGGTTTTTACATTCCCTCTATAAGTGACACCTTATGAGAAGTGTCCTTTTCTGTGTGACTTATTTCACTTAGAATCGTCGTACCTAAATCCACTCATCATGCTGCTACTAGCCTTATGACATTGATTTCATGGCTGAGTGATATTCCATTGTACATAAGGACCACCACTTCTTTATCCATTTTTTGCTTTCTTGGGATATTTAAGGTGGAATGAAGTGGAGGTCCTTGTCAACAGAGCAGCCCTAAACTTTGGAGTGCCTGTGTCTTGCTGATTTTCAATTTTCCCACTTTATACCCACATGCGTGGAAGTGCCCTATGCTCTCTAAGCTGTGTTTTTTAGATGTTTCAGGACACACCGTACCCTTCTCCAGAGTGGCTCTTGGCAATTTACATCCCGCCCATCAGTGTAGCAAGCCTCCCATTTCTCCATGGCCTTTCCTGCATTTCTGGTTTTGACACTTTTTTCAGCATGGCCCTTTTGACCGATGGGAAGCGAGACTTCTTTGTAGCGCTGATTTGCCTTTCCAGGTTGCTTGGTTGGCCAAAAAGGGCGTATGCGTTTTTTCCTGAATATATTCAGGAAAAAACGCATACGCCCTTTTTGGCCAAGGGCATCATTGTCAACGTTTTGCCGCTTTTCATGTGCTTTAAAGGCGATTCGAATCTACCTCCTGAAATCTGTTTCCTGCAATTCTGCCTTGATTTCAAATCCTCTTCTTTGTCTTCCCTCAATATATTTGTGGATGAGAGTTATCATTTATAACTCCGCAGGTTTGTGAATTGCAGTGCCCTGAAGCTCCATTTTACAACTCGCTTTTTTAGGGAGCTGGCCGCAAAAGCGCAGGATGGCTTCAGGTCCTGTTCTGGTTCCAGGGGGCAGGCTGAGCCTGTGGTTAATTCTTCTTCCTGATGGGAAAATAGAGTGACCTGTGCCTGTCCCAACACCAAGAGCTAGTCTCTCATTGGTTCCCCGTCTTCCCGTTCATCCTCAGGACAAATTGCAACCTGTACGGAACAGGATGTTAAAGGTGCTGATGCTCCAAGTAGGGAGATTGCTAGTAAAGTGGCTGGAATGGCCAACCCGAGCACAAGAAGATGAGAAATGAGGTGCATTTTAGAAACCTTTCCCCATCACACGGTGTACCATCTTCTGGGTTTCTCATTCATGTTTTTGATTTAGGAAGATGCCCTTGAACCTGGAGATTTGGGACCCATGCGATGGGTAGCACGCAATATTACTTTAAAGGGTCTGCGTTTGCTCACCCAACCTCACCAAACCTCTCAGCCCCAAGAGTGTCCACCCTTATGTCTCATCCAGCAGTGGGTCTAGATATGGTCAATTCAGGTTGCATCACAGCCCCTGAACCAATTGTGTAAGAATTTCTCTCTCTTTCCCTCTCTTTGTTTCATGGGTTTTTAAAAGTAATTTATTTTTATAATGGGGTTTAGCTGCTTTTCACGGCTGTGTTTATGCCGCTTTACACCCACTTGACACACTAACAGAGAGATATCAATACATAGGTTTTAAGATTATTAGTAGTCAGATATATTCTTGTGCGGTGAATCGGGCGTGTTGAGTCCAGTTCTCTGAGCAAGGAGTAGGTCTTGTCTGTTACATATTGGGTTTATGGAACGGTATCTGAGCTAATTTGAAACTCTTGTTTTATGTATCACCCCACCTCACCTTTCCCCTTAAGCAGCCATAGTGTGTTTTCTGCTTGTGTGACTCTGTTCTGTTTTGTAATTCAGATCAAGTGTAACGGTTTTTACATTCCCTCTATAAGTGACACCTTATGAGAAGTGTCCTTTTCTGTGTGACTTATTTCACTTAGAATCGTCGTACCTAAATCCACTCATCATGCTGCTACTAGCCTTATGACTGATTTCATGGCTGAGGGATATTCCATTGTACATATGGACCTCAAATTTTTTATCCATTTTTCGCTTTCCTGGGATATTTAAGGTGGAATGAAGTGGAGGTCCTTGTCAACAGAGCAGCCCTAAACTTTGGGGTGCCTGTGTCTTGCTGATTTTCAATTTTCCCACTTTATACCCCCATGCGTGGAAGTGCCCTATGCTCTCTAAGCTGTGTTTTTTAGATGTTTCAGGACACACCGTACCCTTCTCCAGAGTGGCTCTTGGCAATTTACATCCCGCCCACCAGTGTAGCAAGGCTCCCATTTCTCCATGGCCTTTCCTGCATTTCTGGTTTTGACACTTTTTTCAGCATGGCCCTTTTGACCGATGGGAAGCGAGACTTCTTTGTAGCGCTGATTTGCCTTTACAGGTTGCTTGGTTGGCCAAAAAGGGCGTATGCGTTTTTTCCTGAATATATTCAGGAAAAAACGCATACGCCCTTTTTGGCCAAGGGCATCATTGTCAACGTTTTGCCGCTTTTCATGTGCTTTAAAGGCGATTCGAATCTACCTCCTGAAATCTGTTTCCTGCAATTCTGCCTTGATTTCAAATCCTCTTCTTTGCCTTCCCTCAATATATTTGTGGATGAGAGTTATCATTTATAACTCCGCAGGTTTGTGAATTGCAGTGCCCTGAAGCTCCATTTTACAACTCGCTTTTTTAGGGAGCTGGCCGCAAAAGCGCAGGATGGCTTCAGGTCCTGTTCTGGTTCCGGGGGGCAGGCTGAGCCTGTGGTTAATTCTTCTTCCTGATGGGAAAATAGAGTGACCTGTGCCTGTCCCAACACCAAGAGCTAGTCTCTCATTGGTTCCCCGTCTTCCCGTTCATCCTCAGGACAAATTGCAACCTGTACGGAACAGGAGGTTAAAGGTGCTGATGCTCCAAGTAGGGAGATTGCTAGTAAAGTGGCTGGAATGGCCAACCCGAGCACAAGAAGATGAGAAATGAGGTGCATTTTAGAAACCTTTCCCCATCACATGGTGTACCATCTTCTGGGTTTCTCATGCATGTTTTTGATTTAGGAAGATGCCCTTGAACCTGGAGATTTGGGACCCATGCGATGGGTAGCACGCAGTATTACTTTAAAGGGTCTGCGTTTGCTCACCCAACCTCACCAAACCTCTCAGCCCCAAGAGTGTCCACCCTTATGTCTCATCCAGCTGTGGGTCTAGATATGGTCAATTCAGGTTGCATCACAGCCCCTGAACGAATTGTGTAAGAATTTCTCTCTCTTTCCCTGTCTTTGTTTCATGGGTTTTTAAAAGTAATTTATTTTTATAATGGGGTTTAGCTGCTTTTCACGGCTGTGTTTATGTCGCTTTACACCCACTTGACACACTAACAGAGAGATATCAATACATAGGTTTTAAGATTATTAGTAGTCAGATATATTCTTGTGCGGTGAATCGGGCGTGTTGAGTCCAGTTCTCTGAGCAAGGAGTAGGTCTTGTCTGTTACATATTGGGTTTATGGAACGGTATCTGAGCTAATTTGAAACTCTTGTTTTATGTATCACCCCACCTCACCTTTCCCCTTAAGCAGCCATAGTGTGTTTTCTGCTTGTGTGACTCTGTTCTGTTTTGTAATTCAGTTCAAGTGTAACGGTTTTTACAGTCCCTCTATAAGTGACACCTTATGAGAAGTGTCCTTTTCTGTGTGACTTATTTCACTTAGAATCGTCGTACCTAAATCCACTCATCATGCTGCTGCTAGCCTTATGACATTGATTTCATGGCTGAGTGATATTCCATTGTACATAAGGACCACCACTTCTTTATCCATTTTTCGCTTTCTTGGGATATTTAAGGTGGAATGAAGTGGAGGTCCTTGTCAACAGAGCAGCCCTAAACTTTGGGGTGCCTGTGTCTTGCTGATTTTCAATTTTCCCACTTTATACCCCCATGCGTGGAAGTGCCCTATGCTCTCTAAGCTGTGTTTTTTAGATGTTTCAGGACACACCGTACCCTTCTCCAGAGTGGCTCTTGGCAATTTACATCCCGCCCATCAGTGTAGCAAGGCTCCCATTTCTCCATGGCCTTTCCTGCATTTCTGGTTTTGACACTTCTTTCAGCATGGCCCTTTTGACCGATGGGAAGCGAGACTTCTTTGTAGCGCTGATTTGCCTTTCCAGTTTGCTTGGTTTGCCAAAAAGGGCTTATGCGTTTTTTCCTGAATATATTCAGGAAAAAACGCATAAGCCCTTTTTGGCCAAGGGCATCATTGTCAACGTTTTGCCGCTTTTCATGTGCTTTAAAGGCGATTCGAATCTACCTCCTGAAATCTGTTTCCTGCAATTCTGCCTTGATTTCAAATCCTCTTCTTTGCCTTCCCTCAATATATTTGTGGATGAGAGTTATCATTTATAACTCCGCAGGTTTGTGAATTGCAGTGCCCTCAAGCTCCATTTTACAACTCGCTTTTTTAGGGAGCTGGCCGCAAAAGCTCAGGATGGCTTCAGGTCCTGTTCTGGTTCCGGGAGGCAGGCTGAGCCTGTGGTTAATTCTTCTTCCTGATGGGAAAATAGAGTGACCTGTGCCTGTCCCAACACCAAGAGCTAGTCTCTCATTGGTTCCCCGTCTTCCCATTCATCCTCAGGACAAATTGCAACCTGTACGGAACAGGAGGTTAAAGGTGCTGATGCTCCAAGTAGGGAGATTGCTAGTAAAGTGGCTGGAATGGCCAACCCGAGCACAAGAAGATGAGAAATGAGGTGCATTTTAGAAACCTTTCCCCATCACACGGTGTACCATCTTCTGGGTTTCTCATTCATGTTTTTGATTTAGGAAGATGCCCTTGAACCTGGAGATTTGGGACCCATGCGATGGGTAGCACGCAGTATTACTTTAAAGGGTCTGCGTTTGCTCACCCAACCTCACCAAACCTCTCAGCCCCAAGAGTGTCCACCCTTATGTCTCATCCAGCAGTGGGTCTAGATATGGTCAATTCAGGTTGCATCACAGCCCCTGAACCAATTGTGTAAGAATTTCTCTCTCTTTCCCTCTCTTTGTTTCATGGGTTTTTAAAAGTAATTTATTTTTATAATGGGGTTTAGCTGCTTTTCACGGCTGTGTTTATGCCGCTTTACACCCACTTGACACACTAACAGAGAGATATCAATACATAGGTTTTAAGATTATTAGTAGTCAGATATATTCGTGTGCGGTGAATCGGGCGTGTTGAGTCCAGTTCTCTGAGCAAGGAGTAGGTCTTGTCTGTTACATATTGGGTTTATGGAACGGTATCTGAGCTAATTTGAAACTCTTGTTTTATGTATCACCCCACCTCACCTTTCCCGTTAAGCAGCCATAGTGTGTTTTCTGCTTGTGTGACTCTGTTCTGTTTTGTAATTCAGATCAAGTGTAACGGTTTTTACATTCCCTCTATAAGTGACACCTTATGAGAAGTGTCCTTTTCTGTGTGACTTATTTCACTTAGAATCGTCGTACCTAAATCCACTCATCATGCTGCTACTAGCCTTATGACTGATTTCATGGCTGAGGGATATTCCATTGTACATATGGACCTCAAATTTTTTATCCATTTTTCGCTTTCCTGGGATATTTAAGGTGGAATGAGGTGGAGGTCCTTGTCAACAGAGCAGCCCTAAACTTTGGGGTGCCTGTGTCTTGCTGATTTTCAATTTTCCCACTTTATACCCCCATGCGTGGAAGTGCCCTATGCTCTCTAAGCTGTGTTTTTTAGATGTTTCAGGACACACCGTACCCTTCTCCAGAGTCGCTCTTGGCAATTTACATCCCGCCCACCAGTGTAGCAAGGCTCCCATTTCTCCATGGCCTTTCCTGCATTTATGGTTTTGACACTTTTTTCAGCATGGCCCTTTTGACCGATGGGAAGCGAGACTTCTTTGTAGCGCTGATTTGCCTTTCCAGGTTGCTTGGTTGGCCAAAAAGGGCGTATGCGTTTTTTCCTGAATATATTCAGGAAAAAACGCATACGCCCTTTTTGGCCAAGGGCATCATTGTCAACGTTTTGCCGCTTTTCATGTGCTTTAAAGGCGATTCGAATCTACCTCCTGAAATCTGTTTCCTGCAATTCTGCCTTGATTTCAAATCCTCTTCTTTGTCTTCCCTCAATATATTTGTGGATGAGAGTTATCATTTATAACTCCGCAGGTTTGTGAATTGCAGTGCCCTGAAGCTCCATTTTACAACTCGCTTTTTTAGGGAGCTGGCCGCAAAAGCGCAGGATGGCTTCAGGTCCTGTTCTGGTTCCAGGGGGCAGGCTGAGCCTGTGGTTAATTCTTCTTCCTGATGGGAAAATAGAGTGACCTGTGCCTGTCCCAACACCAAGATCTAGTCTCTCATTGGTTCCCCGTCTTCCCGTTCATCCTCAGGACAAATTGCAACCTGTACGGAACAGGATGTTAAAGGTGCTGATGCTCCAAGTAGGGAGATTGCTAGTAAAGTGGCTGGAATGGCCAACCCGAGCACAAGAAGATGAGAAATGAGGTGCATTTTAGAAACCTTTCCCCATCACATGGTGTACCATCTTCTGGGTTTCTCATTCATGTTTTTGATTTAGGAAGATGCCCTTGAACCTGGAGATTTGGGACCCATGCGATGGGTAGCACGCAGTATTACTTTAAAGGGTCTGCGTTTGCTCACCCAACCTCACCAAACCTCTCAGCCCCAAGAGTGTCCACCCTTATGTCTCATCCAGCAGTGGGTCTAGATATGGTCAATTCAGGTTGCATCACAGCCCCTGAACCAATTGTGTAAGAATTTCTCTCTCTTTCCCTCTCTTTGTTTCATGAGTTTTTAAAAGTAATTTATTTTTATAATGGGGTTTAGCTGCTTTTCACGGCTGTGTTTATGCCGCTTTACACCCACTTGACACACTAACAGAGAGATATCAATACATAGGTTTTAAGATTATTAGTAGTCAGATATATTCTTGTGCGGTGAATCGGGCGTGTTGAGTCCAGTTCTCTGAGCAAGGAGTAGGTCTTGTCTGTTACATATTGGGTTTATGGAACGGTATCTGAGCTAATTTGAAACTCTTGTTTTATGTATCACCCCACCTCACCTTTCCCGTTAAGCAGCCATAGTGTGTTTTCTGCTTGTGTGACTCTGTTCTGTTTTGTAATTCAGATCAAGTGTAACGGTTTTTACATTCCCTCTATAAGTGACACCTTATGAGAAGTGTCCTTTTCTGTGTGACTTATTTCACTTAGAATCGTCGTACCTAAATCCACTCATCATGCTGCTACTAGCCTTATGACTGATTTCATGGCTGAGGGATATTCCATTGTACATATGGACCTCAAATTTTTTATCCATTTTTCGCTTTCCTGGGATATTTAAGGTCGAATGAAGTGGAGGTCCTTGTCAACAGAACAGCCCTAAACTTTGGGGTGCCTGTGTCTTGCTGATTTTCAATTTTCCCACTTTATACCCCCATGCGTGGAAGTGCCCTATGCTCTCTAAGCTGTGTTTTTTAGATGTTTCAGGACACACCGTACCCTTCTCCAGAGTGGCTCTTAGCAATTTACATCCCGCCCACCAGTGTAGCAAGGCTCCCATTTCTCCATGGCCTTTCCTGCATTTCTGGTTTTGACACTTTTTTCAGCATGGCCCTTTTGACCGATGGGAAGCGAGACTTCTTTGTAGCGCTGATTTGCCTTTACAGGTTGCTTGGTTGGCCAAAAAGGGCGTATGCGTTTTTTCCTGAATATATTCAGGAAAAAACGCATACGCCCTTTTTGGCCAAGGGCATCATTGTCAACGTTTTGCCGCTTTTCATGTGCTTTAAAGGCGATTCGAATCTACCTCCTGAAATCTGTTTCCTGCAATTCTGCCTTGATTTCAAATCCTCTTCTTTGCCTTCCCTCAATATATTTGTGGATGAGAGTTATCATTTATAACTCCGCAGGTTTGTGAATTGCAGTGCCCTCAAGCTCCATTTTACAACTCGCTTTTTTAGGGAGCTGGCCGCAAAAGCGCAGGATGGCTTCAGGTCCTGTTCTGGTTCCGGGGGGCAGGCTGAGCCTGTGGTTAATTCTTCTTCCTGATGGGAAAATAGAGTGACCTGTGCCTGTCCCAACACCAAGAGCTAGTCTCTCATTGGTTCCCCGTCTTCCCGTTCATCCTCAGGACAAATTGCAACCTGTACGGAACAGGAGGTTAAAGGTGCTGATGCTCCAAGTAGGGAGATTGCTAGTAAAGTGGCTGGAATGGCCAACCCGAGCACAAGAAGATGAGAAATGAGGTGCATTTTAGAAACCTTTCCCCATCACATGGTGTACCATCTTCTGGGTTTCTCATGCATGTTTTTGATTTAGGAAGATGCCCTTGAACCTGGAGATTTGGGACCCATGCGATGGGTAGCACGCAGTATTACTTTAAAGGGTCTGCGTTTGCTCACCCAACCTCACCAAACCTCTCAGCCCCAAGAGTGTCCACCCTTATGTCTCATCCAGCTGTGGGTCTAGATATGGTCAATTCAGGTTGCATCACAGCCCCTCAACGAATTGTGTAAGAATTTCTCTCTCTTTCCCTGTCTTTGTTTCATGGGTTTTTAAAAGTAATTTATTTTTATAATGGGGTTTAGCTGCTTTTCACGGCTGTGTTTATGTCGCTTTACACCCACTTGACACACTAACAGAGAGATATCAATACATAGGTTTTAAGATTATTACTAGTCAGATATATTCTTGTGCGGTGAATCGGGCGTGTTGAGTCCAGTTCTCTGAGCAAGGAGTAGGTCTTGTCTGTTACATATTGGGTTTATGGAACGGTATCTGAGCTAATTTGAAACTCTTGTTTTATGTATCACCCCACCTCACCTTTCCCCTTAAGCAGCCATAGTGTGTTTTCTGCTTGTGTGATTCTGTTCTGTTTTGTAATTCAGTTCAAGTGTAACGGTTTTTACAGTCCCTCTATAAGTGACACCTTATGAGAAGTGTCCTTTTCTGTGTGACTTATTTCACTTAGAATCGTCGTACCTAAATCCACTCATCATGCTGCTGCTAGCCTTATGACATTGATTTCATGGCTGAGTGATATTCCATTGTACATAAGGACCACCACTTCTTTATCCATTTTTCGCTTTCTTGGGATATTTAAGGTGGAATGAAGTGGAGGTCCTTGTCAACAGAGCAGCCCTAAACTTTGGGGTGCCTGTGTCTTGCTGATTTTCAATTTTCCCACTTTATACCCCCATGCGTGGAAGTGCCCTATGCTCTCTAAGCTGTGTTTTTTAGATGTTTCAGGACACACCGTACCCTTCTCCAGAGTGGCTCTTGGCAATTTACATCCCGCCCACCAGTGTAGCAAGGCTCCCATTTCTCCATGGCCTTTCCTGCATTTATGGTTTTGACACTTTTTTCAGCATGGCCCTTTTGACCGATGGGAAGCGAGACTTCTTTGTAGCGCTGATTTGCCTTTCCAGGTTGCTTGGTTGGCCAAAAAGGGCGTATGCGTTTTTTCCTGAATATATTCAGGAAAAAACGCATACGCCCTTTTTGGCCAAGGGCATCATTGTCAACGTTTTGCCGCTTTTCATGTGCTTTAAAGGCGATTCGAATCTACCTCCTGAAATCTGTTTCCTGCAATTCTGCCTTGATTTCAAATCCTCTTCTTTGTCTTCCCTCAATATATTTGTGGATGAGAGTTATCATTTATAACTCCGCAGGTTTGTGAATTGCAGTGCCCTGAAGCTCCATTTTACAACTCGCTTTTTTAGGGAGCTGGCCGCAAAAGCGCAGGATGGCTTCAGGTCCTGTTCTGGTTCCAGGGGGCAGGCTGAGCCTGTGGTTAATTCTTCTTCCTGATGGGAAAATAGAGTGACCTGTGCCTGTCCCAACACCAAGATCTAGTCTCTCATTGGTTCCCCGTCTTCCCGTTCATCCTCAGGACAAATTGCAACCTGTACGGAACAGGATGTTAAAGGTGCTGATGCTCCAAGTAGGGAGATTGCTAGTAAAGTGGCTGGAATGGCCAACCCGAGCACAAGAAGATGAGAAATGAGGTGCATTTTAGAAACCTTTCCCCATCACATGGTGTACCATCTTCTGGGTTTCTCATTCATGTTTTTGATTTAGGAAGATGCCCTTGAACCTGGAGATTTGGGACCCATGCGATGGGTAGCACGCAGTATTACTTTAAAGGGTCTGCGTTTGCTCACCCAACCTCACCAAACCTCTCAGCCCCAAGAGTGTCCACCCTTATGTCTCATCCAGCAGTGGGTCTAGATATGGTCAATTCAGGTTGCATCACAGCCCCTGAACCAATTGTGTAAGAATTTCTCTCTCTTTCCCTCTCTTTGTTTCATGAGTTTTTAAAAGTAATTTATTTTTATAATGGGGTTTAGCTGCTTTTCACGGCTGTGTTTATGCCGCTTTACACCCACTTGACACACTAACAGAGAGATATCAATACATAGGTTTTAAGATTATTAGTAGTCAGATATATTCTTGTGCGGTGAATCGGGCGTGTTGAGTCCAGTTCTCTGAGCAAGGAGTAGGTCTTGTCTGTTACATATTGGGTTTATGGAACGGTATCTGAGCTAATTTGAAACTCTTGTTTTATGTATCACCCCACCTCACCTTTCCCGTTAAGCAGCCATAGTGTGTTTTCTGCTTGTGTGACTCTGTTCTGTTTTGTAATTCAGATCAAGTGTAACGGTTTTTACATTCCCTCTATAAGTGACACCTTATGAGAAGTGTCCTTTTCTGTGTGACTTATTTCACTTAGAATCGTCGTACCTAAATCCACTCATCATGCTGCTACTAGCCTTATGACTGATTTCATGGCTGAGGGATATTCCATTGTACATATGGACCTCAAATTTTTTATCCATTTTTCGCTTTCCTGGGATATTTAAGGTCGAATGAAGTGGAGGTCCTTGTCAACAGAACAGCCCTAAACTTTGGGGTGCCTGTGTCTTGCTGATTTTCAATTTTCCCACTTTATACCCCCATGCGTGGAAGTGCCCTATGCTCTCTAAGCTGTGTTTTTTAGATGTTTCAGGACACACCGTACCCTTCTCCAGAGTGGCTCTTAGCAATTTACATCCCGCCCACCAGTGTAGCAAGGCTCCCATTTCTCCATGGCCTTTCCTGCATTTCTGGTTTTGACACTTTTTTCAGCATGGCCCTTTTGACCGATGGGAAGCGAGACTTCTTTGTAGCGCTGATTTGCCTTTACAGGTTGCTTGGTTGGCCAAAAAGGGCGTATGCGTTTTTTCCTGAATATATTCAGTAAAAAACGCATACGCCCTTTTTGGCCAAGGGCATCATTGTCAACGTTTTGCCGCTTTTCATGTGCTTTAAAGGCGATTCGAATCTACCTCCTGAAATCTGTTTCCTGCAATTCTGCCTTGATTTCAAATCCTCTTCTTTGCCTTCCCTCAATATATTTGTGGATGAGAGTTATCATTTATAACTCCGCAGGTTTGTGAATTGCAGTGCCCTGAAGCTCCATTTTACAACTCGCTTTTTTAGGGAGCTGGCCGCAAAAGCGCAGGATGGCTTCAGGTCCTGTTCTGGTTCCGGGGGGCAGGCTGAGCCTGTGGTTAATTCTTCTTCCTGATGGGAAAATAGAGTGACCTGTGCCTGTCCCAACACCAAGAGCTAGTCTCTCATTGGTTCCCCGTCTTCCCGTTCATCCTCAGGACAAATTGCAACCTGTACGGAACAGGAGGTTAAAGGTGCTGATGCTCCAAGTAGGGAGATTGCTAGTAAAGTGGCTGGAATGGCCAACCCGAGCACAAGAAGATGAGAAATGAGGTGCATTTTAGAAACCTTTCCCCATCACATGGTGTACCATCTTCTGGGTTTCTCATGCATGTTTTTGATTTAGGAAGATGCCCTTGAACCTGGAGATTTGGGACCCATGCGATGGGTAGCACGCAGTATTACTTTAAAGGGTCTGCGTTTGCTCACCCAACCTCACCAAACCTCTCAGCCCCAAGAGTGTCCACCCTTATGTCTCATCCAGCTGTGGGTCTAGATATGGTCAATTCAGGTTGCATCACAGCCCCTCAACGAATTGTGTAAGAATTTCTCTCTCTTTCCCTGTCTTTGTTTCATGGGTTTTTAAAAGTAATTTATTTTTATAATGGGGTTTAGCTGCTTTTCACGGCTGTGTTTATGTCGCTTTACACCCACTTGACACACTAACAGAGAGATATCAATACATAGGTTTTAAGATTATTACTAGTCAGATATATTCTTGTGCGGTGAATCGGGCGTGTTGAGTCCAGTTCTCTGAGCAAGGAGTAGGTCTTGTCTGTTACATATTGGGTTTATGGAACGGTATCTGAGCTAATTTGAAACTCTTGTTTTATGTATCACCCCACCTCACCTTTCCCCTTAAGCAGCCATAGTGTGTTTTCTGCTTGTGTGATTCTGTTCTGTTTTGTAATTCAGTTCAAGTGTAACGGTTTTTACAGTCCCTCTATAAGTGACACCTTATGAGAAGTGTCCTTTTCTGTGTGACTTATTTCACTTAGAATCGTCGTACCTAAATCCACTCATCATGCTGCTGCTAGCCTTATGACATTGATTTCATGGCTGAGTGATATTCCATTGTACATAAGGACCACCACTTCTTTATCCATTTTTCGCTTTCTTGGGATATTTAAGGTGGAATGAAGTGGAGGTCCTTGTCAACAGAGCAGCCCTAAACTTTGGGGTGCCTGTGTCTTGCTGATTTTCAATTTTCCCACTTTATACCCCCATGCGTGGAAGTGCCCTATGCTCTCTAAGCTGTGTTTTTTAGATGTTTCAGGACACACCGTACCCTTCTCCAGAGTGGCTCTTGGCAATTTACATCCCGCCAATCAGTGTAGCAAGGCTCCCATTTCTCCAAGGTCTTTCCTGCATTTCTGGTTTTGACACTTTTTTCAGCATGGCCCTTTTGACCGATGGGAAGCGAGACTTCTTTGTAGCGCTGATTTGCCTTTCCAGGTTGCTTGGTTGGCCAAAAAGGGCTTATGCGTTTTTTCCTGAATATATTCAGGAAAAAACGCATAAGCCCTTTTTGGCCAAGGGCATCATTGTCAACGTTTTGCCGCTTTTCATGTGCTTTAAAGGCGATTCGAATCTACCTCCTGAAATCTGTTTCCTGCAATTCTGCCTTGATTTCAAATCCTCTTCTTTGCCTTCCCTCAATATATTTGTGGATGAGAGTTATCATTTATAACTCCGCAGGTTTGTGAATTGCAGTGCCCTGAAGCTCCATTTTACAACTCGCTTTTTTAGGGAGCTGGCCGCAAAAGCGCAGGATGGCTTCAGGTCCTGTTCTGGTTCCGGGGGGCAGGCTGAGCCTGTGGTTAATTCTTCTTCCTGATGGGAAAATAGAGTGACCTGTGCCTGTCCCAACACCAAGAGCTAGTCTCTCATTGGTTCCCCGTCTTCCCGTTCATCCTCAGGACAAATTGCAACCTGTACGGAACAGGAGGTTAAAGGTGCTGATGCTCCAAGTAGGGAGATTGCTAGTAAAGTGGCTGGAATGGCCAACCCGAGCACAAGAAGATGAGAAATGAGGTGCATTTTAGAAACCTTTCCCCATCACATGGTGTACCATCTTCTGGGTTTCTCATGCATGTTTTTGATTTAGGAAGATGCCCTTAAACCTGGAGATTTGGGACCCATGCGATGGGTAGCACGCAGTATTACTTTAAAGGGTCTGCGTTTGCTCACCCAACCTCACCAAACCTCTCAGCCCCAAGAGTGTCCACCCTTATGTCTCATCCAGCAGTGGGTCTAGATATGGTCAATTCAGGTTGCATCACAGCCCCTGAACGAATTGTGTAAGAATTTATCTCTCTTTCCCTGTCTTTGTTTCATGGGTTTTTAAAAGTAATTTATTTTTATAATGGGGTTTAGCTGCTTTTCACGGCTGTGTTTATGCCACTTTACACCCACTTGACACACTAACAGAGAGATATCAATACATAGGTTTTAAGATTATTACTAGTCAGATATATTCTTGTGCGGTGAATCGGGCGTGTTGAGTCCAGTTCTCTGAGCAAGGAGTAGGTCTTGTCTGTTACATATTGGGTTTATGGAACGGTATCTGAGCTAATTTGAAACTCTTGTTTTATGTATCACCCCACCTCACCTTTCCCGTTAAGCAGCCATAGTGTGTTTTCTGCTTGTGTGACTCTGTTCTGTTTTGTAATTCAGTTCAAGTGTAACGGTTTTTACATTCCCTCTATAAGTGACACCTTATGAGAAGTGTCCTTTTCTGTGTGACTTATTTCACTTAGAATCGTCGTACCTAAATCCACTCATCATGCTGCTACTAGCCTTATGACATTGATTTCATGGCTGAGTGATATTCCATTGTACATAAGGACCACCACTTCTTTATCCATTTTTTGCTTTCTTGGGATATTTAAGGTGGAATGAAGTGGAGGTCCTTGTCAACAGAGCAGCCCTAAACTTTGGAGTGCCTGTGTCTTGCTGATTTTCAATTTTCCCACTTTATACCCACATGCGTGGAAGTGCCCTATGCTCTCTAAGCTGTGTTTTTTAGATGTTTCAGGACACACCGTACCCTTCTCCAGAGTGGCTCTTGGCAATTTACATCCCGCCCATCAGTGTAGCAAGGCTCCCATTTCTCCATGGCCTTTCCTGCATTTCTGGTTTTGACACTTTTTTCAGCATGGCCCTTTTGACCGATGGGAAGCGAGACTTCTTTGTAGCGCTGATTTGCCTTTCCAGGTTGCTTGGTTGGCCAAAAAGGGCGTATGCGTTTTTTCCTGAATATATTCAGGAAAAAACGCATACGCCCTTTTTGGCCAAGGGCATCATTGTCAACGTTTTGCCGCTTTTCATGTGCTTTAAAGGCGATTCGAATCTACCTCCTGAAATCTGTTTCCTGCAATTCTGCCTTGATTTCAAATCCTCTTCTTTGTCTTCCCTCAATATATTTGTGGATGAGAGTTATCATTTATAACTCCGCAGGTTTGTGAATTGCAGTGCCCTGAAGCTCCATTTTACAACTCGCTTTTTTAGGGAGCTGGCCGCAAAAGCACAGGATGGCTTCAGGTCCTGTTCTGGTTCCAGGGGGCAGGCTGAGCCTGTGGTTAATTCTTCTTCCTGATGGGAAAATAGAGTGACCTGTGCCTGTCCCAACACCAAGAGCTAGTCTCTCATTGGTTCCCCGTCTTCCCGTTCATCCTCAGGACAAATTGCAACCTGTACGGAACAGGATGTTAAAGGTGCTGATGCTCCAAGTAGGGAGATTGCTAGTAAAGTGGCTGGAATGGCCAACCCGAGCACAAGAAGATGAGAAATGAGGTGCATTTTAGAAACCTTTCCCCATCACACGGTGTACCATCTTCTGGGTTTCTCATTCATGTTTTTGATTTAGGAAGATGCCCTTGAACCTGGAGATTTGGGACCCATGCGATGGGTAGCACGCAGTATTACTTTAAAGGGTCTGCGTTTGCTCACCCAACCTCACCAAACCTCTCAGCCCCAAGAGTGTCCACCCTTATGTCTCATCCAGCAGTGGGTCTAGATATGGTCAATTCAGGTTGCATCACAGCCCCTGAACCAATTGTGTAAGAATTTCTCTCTCTTTCCCTCTCTTTGTTTCATGGGTTTTTAAAAGTAATTTATTTTTATAATGGGGTTTAGCTGCTTTTCACGGCTGTGTTTATGCCGCTTTACACCCACTTGACACACTAACAGAGAGATATCAATACATAGGTTTTAAGATTATTAGTAGTCAGATATATTCTTGTGCGGTGAATCGGGCGTGTTGAGTCCAGTTCTCTGAGCAAGGAGTAGGTCATGTCTGTTACATATTGGGTTTATGGAACGGTATCTGAGCTAATTTGAAACTCTTGTTTTATGTATCACCCCACCTCACCTTTCCCGTTAAGCAGCCATAATGTGTTTTCTGCTTGTGTGACTCTGTTCTGTTTTGTAATTCAGATCAAGTGTAACGGTTTTTACATTCCCTCTATAAGTGACACCTTATGAGAAGTGTCCTTTTCTGTGTGACTTATTTCACTTAGAATCGTCGTACCTAAATCCACTCATCATGCTGCTACTAGCCTTATGACTGATTTCATGGCTGAGGGATATTCCATTGTACATATGGACCTCAAATTTTTTATCCATTTTTCGCTTTCCTGGGATATTTAAGGTGGAATGAAGTGGAGGTCCTTGTCAACAGAGCAGCCCTAAACTTTGGGGTGCCTGTGTCTTGCTGATTTTCAATTTTCCCACTTTATACCCCCATGCGTGGAAGTGCCCTATGCTCTCTAAGCTGTGTTTTTTAGATGTTTCAGGACACACCGTACCCTTCTCCAGAGTGGCTCTTGGCAATTTACATCCCGCCCACCAGTGTAGCAAGGCTCCCATTTCTCCATGGCCTTTCCTGCATTTATGGTTTTGACACTTTTTTCAGCATGGCCCTTTTGACCGATGGGAAGCGAGACTTCTTTGTAGCGCTGATTTGCCTTTCCAGGTTGCTTGGTTGGCCAAAAAGGGCGTATGCGTTTTTTCCTGAATATATTCAGGAAAAAACGCATACGCCCTTTTTGGCCAAGGGCATCATTGTCAACGTTTTGCCGCTTTTCATGTGCTTTAAAGGCGATTCGAATCTACCTCCTGAAATCTGTTTCCTGCAATTCTGCCTTGATTTCAAATCCTCTTCTTTGCCTTCCCTCAATATATTTGTGGATGAGAGTTATCATTTATAACTCCGCAGGTTTGTGAATTGCAGTGCCCTGAAGCTCCATTTTACAACTCGCTTTTTTGGGAGGTGGCCGCAAAAGCGCAGGATGGCTTCAGGCCCTGTTCTGGTTCCGGGGGGCAGGCTGAGCCTGTGGTTAATTCTTCTTCCTGATGGGAAAATAGAGTGACCTGTGCCTGTCCCAACACCAAGAGCTAGTCTCTCATTGGTTCCCCGTCTTCCCGTTCATCCTCAGGACAAATTGCAACCTGTACGGAACAGGAGGTTAAAGGTGCTGATGCTCCAAGTAGGGAGATTGCTGGTAAAGTGGCTGGAATGGCGAACCCGAGCACAAGGAGATGAGAAATGAGGTGCATTTTAGAAACCTTTCCCCAACACACTGTGTACCATCTTCTTGGTTTCTCATGCATGTTTTCGATGTAGGAAGATGCCCTTGAACCTGGAGATTTGGGACCCATGCGATGGGTAGCACGCAGTATTACTTTAAAGGGTCTGCGTTTGCTCACCCAACCTCACCAAACCTTTCAGCCCCAAGAGTGTCCACCCTTATGTCTCATCCAGCTGTGGGTCTAGATATGGTCAATTCAGGTTGCATCACAGACCCTGAACGAATTGTGTAAGAATTTCTCTCTCTGTCCCTGTCTTTGTTTCATGGGTTTTTAAAAGTAATTTATTTTTATAATGGGGTTTAGCTGCTTTTCACGGCTGTGTTTATGCCGCTTTACACCCACTTGACACACTAACAGAGAGATATCAATACATAGGTTTTAAGATTATTACTAGTCAGATATATTCTTGTGCGGTGAATCGGGCGTGTTGAGTCCAGTTCTCTGAGCAAGGAGTAGGTCTTGTCTGTTACATATTGGGTTTATGGAACGGTATCTGAGCTAATTTGAAACTCTTGTTTTATGTATCACCCCACCTCACCTTTCCCGTTAAGCAGCCATAGTGTGTTTTCTGCTTGTGTGACTCTGTTCTGTTTTGTAATTCAGTTCAAGTGTAACGGTTTTTACATTCCCTCTATAAGTGACACCTTATGAGAAGTGTCCTTTTCTGTGTGACTTATTTCACTTAGAATCGTCGTACCTAAATCCACTCATCATGCTGCTACTAGCCTTATGACATTGATTTCATGGCTGAGTGATATTCCATTGTACATAAGGACCACCACTTCTTTATCCATTTTTTGCTTTCTTGGGATATTTAAGGTGGAATGAAGTGGAGGTCCTTGTCAACAGAGCAGCCCTAAACTTTGGGGTGCCTGTGTCTTGCTGATTTTCAATTTTCCCACTTTATACCCCCATGCGTGGAAGTGCCCTATGCTCTCTAAGCTGTGTTTTTTAGATGTTTCAGGACACACCGTACCCTTCTCCAGAGTGGCTCTTGGCAATTTACATCCCGCCCATCTGTGTAGCAAGGCTCCCATTTCTCCATGGCCTTTCCTGCATTTATGGTTTTGACACTTTTTTCAGCATGGCCCTTTTGACCGATGGGAAGCGAGACTTCTTTGTAGCGCTGATTTGCCTTTCCAGGTTGCTTGGTTGGCCAAAAAGGGCGTATGCGTTTTTTCCTGAATATATTCAGGAAAAAACGCATACGCCCTTTTTGGCCAAGGGCATCATTGTCAACGTTTTGCCGCTTTTCATGTGCTTTAAAGGCGATTCGAATCTACCTCCTGAAATCTGTTTCCTGCAATTCTGCCTTGATTTCAAATCCTCTTCTTTGTCTTCCCTCAATATATTTGTGGATGAGAGTTATCATTTATAACTCCGCAGGTTTGTGAATTGCAGTGCCCTGAAGCTCCATTTTACAACTCGCTTTTTTAGGGAGCTGGCCGCAAAAGCGCAGGATGGCTTCAGGTCCTGTTCTGGTTCCAGGGGGCAGGCTGAGCCTGTGGTTAATTCTTCTTCCTGATGGGAAAATAGAGTGACCTGTGCCTGTCCCAACACCAAGAGCTAGTCTCTCATTGGTTCCCCGTCTTCCCGTTCATCCTCAGGACAAATTGCAACCTGTACGGAACAGGAGGTTAAAGGTGCTGATGCTCCAAGTAGGGAGATTGCTAGTAAAGTGGCTGGAATGGCCAACCCGAGCACAAGAAGATGAGAAATGAGGTGCATTTTAGAAACCTTTCCCCATCACATGGTGTACCATCTTCTGGGTTTCTCATGCATGTTTTTGATTTAGGAAGATGCCCTTGAACCTGGAGATTTGGGACCCATGCGATGGGTAGCACGCAGTATTACTTTAAAGGGTCTGCGTTTGCTCACCCAACCTCACCAAACCTCTCAGCCCCAAGAGTGTCCACCCTTATGTCTCATCCAGCTGTGGGTCTAGATATGGTCAATTCAGGTTGCATCACAGCCCCTCAACGAATTGTGTAAGAATTTCTCTCTCTTTCCCTGTCTTTGTTTCATGGGTTTTTAAAAGTAATTTATTTTTATAATGGGGTTTAGCTGCTTTTCACGGCTGTGTTTATGCCGCTTTACACCCACTTGACACACTAACAGAGAGATATCAATACATAGGTTTTAAGATTATTAGTAGTCAGATATATTCTTGTGCGGTGAATCGGGCGTGTTGAGTCCAGTTCTCTGAGCAAGGAGTAGGTCTTGTCTGTTACATATTGGGTTTATGGAACGGTATCTGAGCTAATTTGAAACTCTTGTTTTATGTATCACCCCACCTCACCTTTCCCGTTAAGCAGCCATAGTGTGTTTTCTGCTTGTGTGACTCTGTTCTGTTTTGTAATTCAGTTCAAGTGTAACGGTTTTTACATTCCCTCTATAAGTGACACCTTATGAGAAGTGTCCTTTTCTGTGTGACTTATTTCACTTAGAATCGTCGTACCTAAATCCACTCATCATGCTGCTACTAGCCTTATGACATTGATTTCATGGCTGAGTGATATTCCATTGTACATAAGGACCACCACTTCTTTATCCATTTTTTGCTTTCTTGGGATATTTAAGGTGGAATTAAGTGGAGGTCCTTGTCAACAGAGCAGCCCTAAACTATGGGGTGCCTGTGTCTTGCTGATTTTCAATTTTCCCACTTTATACCCCCATGCGTGGAAGTGCCCTATGCTCTCTAAGCTGTGTTTTTTAGATGTTTCAGGACACACCGTACCCTTCTCCAGAGTGGCTCTTGGCAATTTACATCCCGCCCATCAGTGTAGCAAGGCTCCCATTTCTCCATGGCCTTTCCTGCATTTATGGTTTTGACACTTTTTTCAGCATGGCCCTTTTGACCGATGGGAAGCGAGACTTCTTTGTAGCGCTGATTTGCCTTTCCAGGTTGCTTGGTTGGCCAAAAAGGGCGTATGCGTTTTTTCCTGAATATATTCAGGAAAAAACGCATACGCCCTTTTTGGCCAAGGGCATCATTGTCAACGTTTTGCCGCTTTTCATGTGCTTTAAAGGCGATTCGAATCTACCTCCTGAAATCTGTTTCCTGCAATTCTGCCTTGATTTCAAATCCTCTTCTTTGTCTTCCCTCAATATATTTGTGGATGAGAGTTATCATTTATAACTCCGCAGGTTTGTGAATTGCAGTGCCCTGAAGCTCCATTTTACAACTCGCTTTTTTAGGGAGCTGGCCGCAAAAGCGCAGGATGGCTTCAGGTCCTGTTCTGGTTCCAGGGGGCAGGCTGAGCCTGTGGTTAATTCTTCTTCCTGATGGGAAAATAGAGTGACCTGTGCCTGTCCCAACACCAAGAGCTAGTCTCTCATTGGTTCCCCGTCTTCCCGTTCATCCTCAGGACAAATTGCAACCTGTACGGAACAGGATGTTAAAGGTGCTGATGCTCCAAGTAGGGAGATTGCTAGTAAAGTGGCTGGAATGGCCAACCCGAGCACAAGAAGATGAGAAATGAGGTGCATTTTAGAAACCTTTCCCCATCACACGGTGTACCATCTTCTGGGTTTCTCATTCATGTTTTTGATTTAGGAAGATGCCCTTGAACCTGGAGATTTGGGACCCATGCGATGGGTAGCACGCAGTATTACTTTAAAGGGTCTGCGTTTGCTCATCCAACCTCACCAAACCTCTCAGCCCCAAGAGTGTCCACCCTTATGTCTCATCCAGCAGTGGGTCTAGATATGGTCAATTCAGGTTGCATCACAGCCCCTGAACCAATTGTGTAAGAATTTCTCTCTCTTTCCCTCTCTTTATTTCATGGGTTTTTAAAAGTAATTTATTTTTATAATGGGGTTTAGCTGCTTTTCACGGCTGTGTTTATGCCGCTTTACACCCACTTGACACACTAACAGAGAGATATCAATACATAGGTTTTAAGATTATTAGTAGTCAGATATATTCTTGTGCGGTGAATCGGGCGTGTTGAGTCCAGTTCTCTGAGCAAGGAGTAGGTCA
The DNA here is from genome assembly GCF_965194825.1 of Balaenoptera physalus. Lineage (NCBI taxonomy): Eukaryota > Metazoa > Chordata > Mammalia > Artiodactyla > Balaenopteridae > Balaenoptera > Balaenoptera physalus. Next base: position 1,298,228 of record NW_028126441.1, on the reverse strand, counting down.
TGTCTGTTACATATTGGGTTTATGGAACGGTATCTGAGCTAATTTGAAACTCTTGTTTTATGTATCACCCCACCTCACCTTTCCCGTTAAGCAGCCATAGTGTGTTTTCTGCTTGTGTGACTCTGTTCTGTTTTGTAATTCAGATCAAGTGTAACGGTTTTTACATTCCCTCTATAAGTGACACCTTATGAGAAGTGTCCTTTTCTGTGTGACTTATTTCACTTAGAATCGTCGTACCTAAATCCACTCATCATGCTGCTACTAGCCTTATGACTGATTTCATGGCTGAGGGATATTCCATTGTACATATGGACCTCAAATTTTTTATCCATTTTTCGCTTTCCTGGGATATTTAAGGTGGAATGAAGTGGAGGTCCTTGTCAACAGAGCAGCCCTAAACTTTGGGGTGCCTGTGTCTTGCTGATTTTCAATTTTCCCACTTTATACCCCCATGCGTGGAAGTGCCCTATGCTCTCTAAGCTGTGTTTTTTAGATGTTTCAGGACACACCGTACCCTTCTCCAGAGTGGCTCTTGGCAATTTACATCCCGCCCACCAGTGTAGCAAGGCTCCCATTTCTCCATGGCCTTTCCTGCATTTATTGTTTTGACACTTTTTTCAGCATGGCCCTTTTGACCGATGGGAAGCGAGACTTCTTTGTAGCGCTGATTTGCCTTTCCAGGTTGCTTGGTTGGCCAAAAAGGGCTTATGCGTTTTTTAATGAATATATTCAGGAAAAAACGCATAAGCCCTTTTTGGCCAAGGTCATCATTGTCAACGTTTTGCCGCTTTTCATGTGCTTTAAAGGCGATTCGAATCTACCTCCTGAAATCTGTTTCCTGCAATTCTGCCTTGATTTCAAATCCTCTTCTTTGCCTTCCCTCAATATATTTGTGGATGAGAGTTATCATTTATAACTCCGCAGGTTTGTGAATTGCAGTGCCCTGAAGCTCCATTTTACAACTCGCTTTTTTAGGGAGCTGGCCGCAAAAGCTCAGGATGGCTTCAGGTCCTGTTCTGGTTCCGGGGGGCAGGCTGAGCCTGTGGTTAATTCTTCTTCCTGATGGGAAAATAGAGTGACCTGTGCCTGTCCCAACACCAAGAGCTAGTCTCTCATTGGTTCCCCGTCTTCCCGTTCATCCTCAGGACAAATTGCAACCTGTACGGAACAGGAGGTTAAAGGTGCTGATGCTCCAAGTAGGGAGATTCCTAGTAAAGTGGCTGGAATGGCCAACCCGAGCACAAGAAGATGAGAAATGAGGTGCATTTTAGAAACCTTTCCCCATCACATGGTGTACCATCTTCTGGGTTTCTCATGCATGTTTTTGATTTAGGAAGATGCCCTTGAACCTGGAGATTTGGGACCCATGCGATGGGTAGCACGCAGTATTACTTTAAAGGGTCTGCGTTTGCTCACCCAACCTCACCAAACCTCTCAGCCCCAAGAGTGTCCACCCTTATGTCTCATCCAGCTGTGGGTCTAGATATGGTCAATTCAGGTTGCATCACAGCCCCTCAACGAATTGTGTAAGAATTTCTCTCTCTTTCCCTGTCTTTGTTTCATGGGTTTTTAAAAGTAATTTATTTTTATAATGGGGTTTAGCTGCTTTTCACGGCTGTGTTTATGCCGCTTTACACCCACTTGACACACTAACAGAGAGATATCAATACATAGGTTTTAAGATTATTACTAGTCAGATATATTCTTGTGCGGTGAATCGGGCGTGTTGAGTCCAGTTCTCTGAGCAAGGAGTAGGTCTTGTCTGTTACATATTGGGTTTATGAAACGGTATCTGAGCTAATTTGAAACTCTTGTTTTATGTATCACCCCACCTCACCTTTCCCCTTAAGCAGCCATAGTGTGTTTTCTGCTTGTGTGATTCTGTTCTGTTTTGTAATTCAGTTCAAGTGTAACGGTTTTTACATTCCCTCTATAAGTGACACCTTATGAGAAGTGTCCTTTTCTGGGTGACTTATTTCACTTAGAATCGTCGTACCTAAATCCACTCATCATGCTGCTACTAGCCTTATGACATTGATTTCAAGGCTGAGTGATATTCCATTGTACATAAGGACCACAACTTTTTTATCCATTTTTCGCTTTGCTGGGATATTTAAGGTGGAATGAAGTGGAGGTCCTTGGCAACAGAGCAGCCCTAAACTTTGGGGTTCTTGTGTCTTGCTGATTTTCAATTTTCTCACTTTATACCCCCATGCGTGGAAGTGCCCTATGCTCTCTAAGCTGTGTTTTTTAGATGTTTCAGGACACACCGTACCCTTCTCCAGAGTGGCTGTTGGCAATTTACATCCCGCCCATCAGTGTAGCAAGGCTCCCATTTCACCATGGCCTGTCCTGCATTTCTGGTTTTGACACTTTTTTCAGCATGGCCCTTTTGACCGATGGGAAGCGAGACTTCTTTGTAGCGCTGATTTGCCTTTCCAGGTTGCTTGGTTGGCCAAAAAGGGCGTATGCGTTTTTTCCTGAATATATTCAGGAAAAAAAGCATACGCCCTTTTTGGCCAAGGGCATCATTGTCAACGTTTTGCCGCTTTTCATGTGCTTTAAAGGCGATTCGAATCTACCTCCTGAAATCTGTTTCCTGCAATTCTGCCTTGATTTCAAATCCTCTTCTTTGCCTTCCCTCAATATATTTGTGGATGAGAGTTATCATTTATAACTCCGCAGGTTTGTGAATTGCAGTGCCCTGAAGCTCCATTTTACAACTCGCTTTTTTAGGGAGCTGGCCGCAAAAGCGCAGGATGGCTTCAGGTCCTGTTCTGGTTCCGGGGGGCAGGCTGAGCCTGTGGTTAATTCTTCTTCCTGATGGGAAAATAGAGTGACCTGTGCCTGTCCCAACACCAAGAGCTAGTCTCTCATTGGTTCCCCGTCTTCCCGTTCATCCTCAGGACAAATTGCAACCTGTACGGAACAGGAGGTTAAAGGTGCTGATGCTCCAAGTAGGGAGATTGCTAGTAAAGTGGCTGGAATGGCCAACCCGAGCACAAGAAGATGAGAAATGAGGTGCATTTTAGAAACCTTTCCCCATCACATGGTGTACCATCTTCTGGGTTTCTCATGCATGTTTTTGATTTAGGAAGATGCCCTTGAACCTGGAGATTTGGGACCCATGCGATGGGTAGCACGCAGTATTACTTTAAAGGGTCTGCGTTTGCTCACCCAACCTCACCAAACCTCTCAGCCCCAAGAGTGTCCACCCTTATGTCTCATCCAGCTGTGGGTCTAGATATGGTCAATTCAGGTTGCATCACAGCCCCTCAACGAATTGTGTAAGAATTTCTCTCTCTTTCCCTGTCTTTGTTTCATGGGTTTTTAAAAGTAATTTATTTTTATAATGGGGTTTAGCTGCTTTTCACGGCTGTGTTTATGTCGCTTTACACCCACTTGACACACTAACAGAGAGATATCAATACATAGGTTTTAAGATTATTACTAGTCAGATATATTCTTGTGCGGTGAATCGGGCGTGTTGAGTCCAGTTCTCTGAGCAAGGAGTAGGTCTTGTCTGTTACATATTGGGTTTATGGAACGGTATCTGAGCTAATTTGAAACTCCTGTTTTATGTATCACCCCACCTCACCTTTCCCCTTAGGCAGCCATAGTGTGTTTTCTGCTTGTGTGACTCTGTTCTGTTTTGTAATTCAGTTCAAGTGTAACGGTTTTTACAGTCCCTCTATAAGTGACACCTTATGAGAAGTGTCCTTTTCTGTGTGACTTATTTCACTTAGAATCGTCGTACCTAAATCCACTCATCATGCTGCTGCTAGCCTTATGACATTGATTTCATGGCTGAGTGATATTCCATTGTACATAAGGACCACCACTTCTTTATCCATTTTTCGCTTTCTTGGGATATTTAAGGTGGAATGAAGTGGAGGTCCTTGTCAACAGAGCAGCCCTAAACTTTGGGGTGCCTGTGTCTTGCTGATTTTCAATTTTCCCACTTTATACCCCCATGCGTGGAAGTGCCCTATGCTCTCTAAGCTGTGTTTTTTAGATGTTTCAGGACACACCGTACCCTTCTCCAGAGTGGCTCTTGGCAATTTACATCCCGCCCATCAGTGTAGCAAGGCTCCCATTTCTCCATGGCCTTTCGTGCATTTCTGGTTTTGACACTTTTTTCAGCATGGCCCTTTTGACCGATGGGAAGCGAGACTTCTTTGTAGCGCTGATTTGCCTTTCCAGGTTGCTTGGTTGGCCAAAAAGGGCGTATGCGTTTTTTCCTGAATATATTCAGGAAAAAACGCATAAGCCCTTTTTGGCCAAGGTCATCATTGTCAACGTTTTGCCGCTTTTCATGTGCTTTAAAGGCGATTCGAATCTACCTCCTGAAATCTGTTTCCTGCAATTCTGCCTTGATTTCAAATCCTCTTCTTTGCCTTCCCTCAATATATTTGTGGATGAGAGTTATCATTTATAACTCCGCAGGTTTTTGAATTGCAGTGCCCTGAAGCTCCATTTTACAACTCGCTTTTTTAGGGAGCTGGCCGCAAAAGCGCAGGATGGCTTCAGGTCCTGTTCTGGTTCCGGGGGGCAGGCTGAGCCTGTGGTTAATTCTTCTTCCTGATGGGAAAATAGAGTGACCTGTGCCTGTCCCAACACCAAGAGCTAGTCTCTCATTGGTTCCCCGTCTTCCCGTTCATCCTCAGGACAAATTGCAACCTGTACGGAACAGGAGGTTAAAGGTGCTGATGCTCCAAGTAGGGAGATTGCTAGTAAAGTGGCTGGAATGGCCAACCCGAGCACAAGAAGATGAGAAATGAGGTGCATTTTAGAAACCTTTCCCCATCACATGGTGTACCATCTTCTGGGTTTCTCATGCATGTTTTTGATTTAGGAAGATGCCCTTGAACCTGGAGATTTGGGACCCATGCGATGGGTAGCACGCAGTATTACTTTAAAGGGTGTGCGTTTGCTCACCCAACCTCATCAAACCTCTCAGCCCCCAGAGTGTCCACCCTTATGTCTCATCCAGCTGTGGGTCTAGATATGGTCAATTCAGGTTGCATCACAGCCCCTCAACGAATTGTGTAAGAATTTCTCTCTCTTTCCCTGTCTTTGTTTCATGGGTTTTTAAAAGTAATTTATTTTTATAATGGGGTTTAGCTGCTTTTCACGGCTGTGTTTATGTCACTTTACACCCACTTGACACACTAACAGAGAGATATCAATACATAGGTTTTAAGATTATTACTAGTCAGATATATTCTTGTGCGGTGAATCGGGCGTGTTGAGTCCAGTTCTCTGAGCAAGGAGTAGGTCTTGTCTGTTACATATTGGGTTTATGGAACGGTATCTGAGCTAATTTGAAACTCTTGTTTTATGTATCACCCCACCTCACCTTTCCCCTTAAGCAGCCATAGTGTGTTTTCTGCTTGTGTGACTCTGTTCTGTTTTGTAATTCAGTTCAAGTGTAACGGTTTTTACAGTCCCTCTATAAGTGACACCTTATGAGAAGTGTCCTTTTCTGTGTGACTTATTTCACTTAGAATCGTCGTACCTAAATCCACTCATCATGCTGCTGCTAGCCTTTTGACATTGATTTCATGGCTGAGTGATATTCCATTGTACATAAGGACCACCACTTCTTTATCCATTTTTCGCTTTCTTGGGATATTTAAGGTGGAATGAAGTGGAGGTCCTTGTCAACAGAGCAGCCCTAAACTTTGGGGTGCCTGTGTCTTGCTGATTTTCAATTTTCCCACTTTATACCCCCATGCGTGGAAGTGCCCTATGCTCTCTAAGCTGTGTTTTTTAGATGTTTCAGGACACACCGTACCCTTCTCCAGAGTGGCTCTTGGCAATTTACATCCCGCCCATCAGTGTAGCAAGGCTCCCATTTCTCCATGGCCTTTCGTGCATTTCTGGTTTTGACACTTTTTTCAGCATGGCCCTTTTGACCGATGGGAAGCGAGACTTCTTTGTAGCGCTGATTTGCCTTTCCAGGTTGCTTGGTTGGCCAAAAAGGGCTTATGCGTTTTTTCCTGAATATATTCAGGAAAAAACACATAAGCCCTTTTTGGCCAAGGTCATCATTGTCAACGTTTTGCCGCTTTTCATGTGCTTTAAAGGCGATTCGAATCTACCTCCTGAAATCTGTTTCCTGCAATTCTGCCTTGATTTCAAATCCTCTTCTTTGCCTTCCCTCAATATATTTGTGGATGAGAGTTATCATTTATAACTCCGCAGGTTTGTGAATTGCAGTGCCCTGAAGCTCCATTTTACAACTCGCTTTTTTAGGGAGCTGGCCGCAAAAGCTCAGGATGGCTTCAGGTCCTGTTCTGGTTCCGGGGGGCAGGCTGAGCCTGTGGTTAATTCTTCTTCCTGATGGGAAAATAGAGTGACCTGTGCCTGTCCCAACACCAAGAGCTAGTCTCTCATTGGTTCCCCGTCTTCCCGTTCATCCTCAGGACAAATTGCAACCTGTACGGAACAGGAGGTTAAAGGTGCTGATGCTCCAAGTAGGGAGATTGCTAGTAAAGTGGCTGGAATGGCCAACCCGAGCACAAGAAGATGAGAAATGAGGTGCATTTTAGAAACCTTTCCCCATCACACGGTGTACCATCTTCTGGGTTTCTCATGCATGTTTTTGATTTAGGAAGATGCCCTTGAACCTGGAGATTTGGGACCCATGCGATGGGTAGCACGCAGTATTACTTTAAAGGGTCTGCGTTTGCTCACCCAACCTCACCAAACCTCTCAGCCCCAAGAGTGTCCACCCTTATGTCTCATCCAGCTGTGGGTCTAGATATGGTCAATTCAGGTTGCATCACAGCCCCTCAACGAATTGTGTAAGAATTTCTCTCTCTTTCCCTGTCTTTGTTTCATGGGTTTTTAAAAGTAATTTATTTTTATAATGGGGTTTAGCTGCTTTTCACGGCTGTGTTTATGCCGCTTTACACCCACTTGACACACTAACAGAGAGATATCAATACATAGGTTTTAAGATTATTACTAGTCAGATATATTCTTGTGCGGTGAATCGGGCGTGTTGAGTCCAGTTCTCTGAGCAAGGAGTAGGTCTTGTCTGTTACATATTGGGTTTATGAAACGGTATCTGAGCTAATTTGAAACTCTTGTTTTATGTATCACCCCACCTCACCTTTCCCCTTAAGCAGCCATAGTGTGTTTTCTGCTTGTGTGATTCTGTTCTGTTTTGTAATTCAGTTCAAGTGTAACGGTTTTTACATTCCCTCTATAAGTGACACCTTATGAGAAGTGTCCTTTTCTGGGTGACTTATTTCACTTAGAATCGTCGTACCTAAATCCACTCATCATGCTGCTACTAGCCTTATGACATTGATTTCATGGCTGAGTGATATTCCATTGTACATAAGGACCACCACTTCTTTATCCATTTTTCGCTTTCTTGGGATATTTAAGGTGGAATGAAGTGGAGGTCCTTGTCAACAGAGCAGCCCTAAACTTTGGGGTGCCTGTGTCTTGCTGATTTTCAATTTTCCCACTTTATACCCCCATGCGTGGAAGTGCCCTATGCTCTCTAAGCTGTGTTTTTTAGATGTTTCAGGACACACCGTACCCTTCTCCAGAGTGGCTCTTGGCAATTTACATCCCGCCCACCAGTGTAGCAAGGCTCCCATTTCTCCATGGCCTTTCCTGCATTTCTGGTTTTGACACTTTTTTCAGCATGGCCCTTTTGACCGATGGGAAGCGAGACTTCTTTGTAGCGCTGATTTGCCTTTCCAGGTTGCTTGGTTGGCCAAAAAGGGCGTATGCATTTTTTCCTGAATATATTCAGGAAAAAAAGCATACGCCCTTTTTGGCCAAGGTCATCATTGTCAACGTTTTGCCGCTTTTCATGTGCTTTAAAGGCGATTCGAATCTACCTCCTGAAATCTGTTTCCTGCAATTCTGCCTTGATTTCAAATCCTCTTCTTTGCCTTCCCTCAATATATTTGTGGACGAGAGTTATCATTTATAACTCTGCCGGTTTGTGAATTGCAGTGCCCTGAAGCTCCATTTTACAACTCGCTTTTTTGGGAGCTGGCCGCAAAAGCGCAGGATGGCTTCAGGCCCTGTTCTGGTTCCAGGAGGCAGGCTGAGCCTGTGGTTAATTCTTCTTCCTGATGGGAAAATAGAGTGACCTGTGCCTGTCCCAACACCAAGAGCTAGTCTCTCATTGGTTCCCCGTCTTCCCGTTCATCCTCAGGACAAATTGCAACCTGTACGGAACAGGAGGTTAAAGGTGCTGATGCTCCAAGTAGGGAGATTGCTAGTAAAGTGGCTGGAATGGCGAACCCGAGCACAAGGAGATGAAAAATGAGGTACGTTTTAGAAACCTTTCCCCATCACACGGTGTACCATCTTCTGGGTTTCTCATGCATGTTTTCGATGTAGGAAGATGCCCTTGAATCTGGAGATTTGGGACCCATGAATGGGTAGCACGCAGTATTACTTTAAAGGGTCTGCGTTTGCTCACCCAACCTCACCAAACCTCTCAGCCCCAACAGTGTCCACCCTTATGTCTCATCCAGCTGTGGGTCTAGATATGGTCAATCCAGGTTGCATCACAGCCCCTGAACGAATTGTGTAAGAATTTCTCTCTCTTTCCCTGTCTTTGTTTCATGGGTTTTTAAAAGTAATTTATTTTTATAATGGGGTTTAGCTGCTTTTCACGGCTGTGTTTATGCCGCTTTACACCCACTTGACACACTAACAGAGAGATATCAATACATAGGTTTTAAGATTATTAGTAGTCAGATATATTCTTGTGCGGTGAATCGGGCGTGTTGAGTCCAGTTCTCTGAGCAAGGAGTAGGTCTTGTCTGTTACATATTGGGTTTATGGAACGGTATCTGAGCTAATTTGAAACTCTTGTTTTATGTATCACCCCACCTCACCTTTCCCGTTAAGCAGCCATAGTGTGTTTTCTGCTTGTGTGACTCTGTTCTGTTTTGTAATTCAGTTCAAGTGTAACGGTTTTTACATTCCCTCTATAAGTGACACCTTATGAGAAGTGTCCTTTTCTGTGTGACTTATTTCACTTAGAATCGTCGTACCTAAATCCACTCATCATGCTGCTACTAGCCTTATGACATTGATTTCATGGCTGAGTGATATTCCATTGTACATAAGGACCACCACTTCTTTATCCATTTTTCGCTTTCTTGGGATATTTAAGGTGGAATGAAGTGGAGGTCCTTGTCAACAGAGCAGCCCTAAACTTTGGGGTGCCTGTGTCTTGCTGATTTTCAATTTTCCCACTTTATACCCCCATGCGTGGAAGTGCCCTATGCTCTCTAAGCTGTGTTTTTTAGATGTTTCAGGACACACCGTACCCTTCTCCAGAGTGGCTCTTGGCAATTTACATCCCGCCCATCAGTGTAGCAAGGCTCCCATTTCTCCACGGCCTTTCCTGCATTTCTGGTTTTGACACTTTTTTCAGCATGGCCCTTTTGACCGATGGGAAGCGAGACTTCTTTGTAGCGCTGATTTGCCTTTCCAGGTTGCTTGGTTGGCCAAAAAGGGCGTATGCGTTTTTTCCTGAATATATTCAGGAAGAAACACATACGCCCTTTTTGGCCAAGGGCATCATTGTCAACGTTTTGCCGCTTTTCATGTGCTTTAAAGGCGATTCGAATCTACCTCCTGAAATCTGTTTCCTGCAATTCTGCCTTGATTTCAAATCCTCTTCTTTGCCTTCCCTCAATATATTTGTGGATGAGAGTTATCATTTATAACTCCGCAGGTTTGTGAATTGCAGTGCCCTGAAGCTCCATTTTACAGCTCGCTTTTTTAGGGAGCTGGCCGCAAAAGCGCAGGATGGCTTCAGGCCCTGTTCTGGTTCCGGGGGGCAGGCTGAGCCTGTGGTTAATTCTTCTTCCTGATGGGAAAATAGAGTGACCTGTGCCTGTCCCAACACCAAGAGCTAGTCTCTCATTGGTTCCCCGTCTTCCCGTTCATCCTCAGGACAAATTGCAACCTGTACGGAACAGGAGGTTAAAGGTGCTGATGCTCCAAGTAGGGAGATTGCTAGTAAAGTGGCTGGAATGGCGAACCCGAGCACAAGGAGATGAGAAATGAGGTGCGTTTTAGAAACCTTTCCCCCTCACATGGTGTACCATCTTCTGGGTTTCTCATGCATGTTTTCGATGTAGGAAGATGCCCTTGAACCTGGAGATTTGGGACCCATGAAATGGGTAGCACGCAGTATTACTTTAAAGGGTCTGCGTTTGCTCATCCAACCTCACCAAACCTCTCAGCCCCAAGAGTGTCCTCCCTTATGTCTCATCCAGCTGTGGGTCTAGATATGGTCAATTCAGGTTGCATCACAGCCCCTGAACGAATTGTGTAAGAATTTCTCTCTCTTTCCCTGTCTTTGTTTCATGGGTTTTTAAAAGTAATTTATTTTTATAATGGGGTTTAGCTGCTTTTCACGGCTGTGTTTATGCCGCTTTACACCCACTTGACACACTAACAGAGAGATATCAATACATAGGTTTTAAGATTATTACTATTCAGATATATTCTTGTGCGGTGAATCGGGCGTGTTGAGTCCAGTTCTCTGAGCAAGGAGTAGGTCTTGTCTGTTACATATTGGGTTTATGGAACGGTATCTGAGCTAATTTGAAACTCTTGTTTTATGTATCACCCCACCTCTCCTTTCCCCTTAAGCAGCCATAGTGTATTTTCTGCATGTGTGACTCTGTTCTGTTTTGTAATTCAATTCAACTGTAACGGTTTTTACATTCCCTCTGTAAGTGATATCTTGTGAGAAGTGTCCTTTTCTGTGGGACTTATTTCACTTAGAATCGTCGTACCTAAATCCACTCATCATGCTGCTACTAGCCTTATGACATTGATTTCATGGCTGAGTGATATTCCATTGTACATAAGGACCACCGCTTCTTTATCCATTTTTCGCTTTCTTAGGATATTTAAGGTGGAATGAAGTGGAGGTCCTTGTCAAAAGAGCAGCCCTAAACTTTGGGGTGCCTGTGTCTTGCTGATTTCCCATTTTCCCACTTTATACCACCATGCGTGGAAGTGCCCTATGCTCTCTAAGCTGTGTTATTTAGATGTTTCAGGACACACCGTACCCTTCTCCAGAGTGGCTGTTGGCAATTTACATCCCGCCCATCAGTGTAGCAAGGCTCCCATTTCTCCATGGCCTTTCCTGCATTTCTGGTTTTGACAGTTTTTTCAGCATGGCCCTTTTGACCGTTGGGAAGCGAGAGTTCTTAGTAGCGCTGATTTGCCTTTCCAGGTTGCTTGGTTGGCCAAAAAGGGCGTATGCGTTTTTTCCTGAATATATTCAGGAAAAAACGCATACGCCCTTTTTGGCCAAGGGCATCATTGTCAACGTTTTGCCGCTTTTCATGTGCTTTAAAGGCGATTCGAATCTACCTCCTGAAATCTGTTTCCTGCAATTCTGCCTTGATTTCAAATCCTCTTCTTTGCCTTCCCTCAATATATTTGTTGACGAGAGTTATCATTTATAACTCTACAGGTTTGTGAATTGCAGTAACCTGAAGCTCCAGTTTACAACTCGCTTTTTTGGGAGCTGGCCGCAAAAGCGCAGGATGGCTGCAGGCCCTGTTATGGTTCCGGGGGGCAGGCTGAGCCTGTGTTTAATTCTTCTTCCTGATGGGAAATTAGAGTGACCTGTGACTGTCCCAACACCAAGAGCTAGTCTCTCATTGGTTCCCCATCTTTCCGTTCATCCTCAGGACAAATTGCAACCTGTACGGAACAGGAGGTTAAAGGTGCTGATGCTCCAAGTAGGGAGATTGCTAGTAAAGTGGCTGGAATGGCGAACCCGAGCACAAGGAGATGAGAAATGAGGTGCGTTTTAGAAACCTTTCCCCATCACACCGTGTACCATCTTCTGGGTTTCTCATGCATGTTTTCGATGTAAGAAGATGCCCTTGAACCTGGAGATTTGGGACCCAGGCGATGGGTAGCAAGCAGTATTACTTTAAAGGGTCTGCGTTTGCTCACCCAACCTCACCAAAGCTCTCAGCCCCAGGAGTGTCCACCCTTATGTCTCATCCAGCTGTGGGTCTAGATATGGTCACTCCAGGTTGCATCACAGCCCCTGAACGAATTGTGTAAGAATTTCTCTCTCTTTCCCTTTCTTTGTTTCATGGGTTTTTAAAAGTAATTTATTTTTATAATGGGGTTTAGCTGCTTTTCACGACTCTTTTTATGCCGCTTTACACCCACTTGACACACTAACAGAGAGATATCAATACATAGGTTTTAGGATTATTACTAGTCAGATATATTCTTGTGCGGTGAATCAGGCGTGTTGAGTCCAGTTCTCTGAGCAAGGAGTAGGTCTTGTCTGTTACATATTGGGTTTATGGAACGGTATCTGAGCTAATTTGAAACTCTTGTTTTATGTATCACCCCACCTCTCCTTTCCCGTTAAGCAGCCATAGTGTTTTCTGCATGTGTGACTCTGTTCTGTTTTGTAATTCAGTTCAAGTGTAACGGTTTTTACATTCCCTCTGTAAGTGACACCTTATGAGAAGTGTCCTTTTCTGTGTGACTTATTTCACTTAGAATCGTCGTACCTAATTCCGCTCATCATGCTGCTACTAGCCTTATGACATTGATTTCATGGCTGAGTGATATTCCATTGTACATAAGGACCACAACTTTTTTATCCATTTTTCGCTTTCCTGGGATATTAAAGGTGGAATGAAGTGGAGGTCCTTGTCAACAGAGCAGCCCTAAACTTCGGGGTGCTTGTGTCTTGCTGACTTTCAATTTTCCCACTTTATACCCCCATGCGTGGAAGTGCCCTATGCTCTCTAAGCTGTGTTTTTCAGATGTTTCAGGACACACCGAACCCTTCTCCAGAGTGGCTGTTGGCAATTTACATCCCGCCCATCAGTGTAGCAAGGCTCCCATTTCTCCATGGCCTTTCCTGCATTTCTGGTTTTGACACTTTTTTCAGCATGGCCCTTTTGACCGATGGGAAGCGAGACTTCTTTGTAGCGCTGATTTGCCTTTCCAGGTTGCTTGGTTGGCCAAAAAGGGCGTATGCGTTTTTTCCTGAATATATTCAGGAAAAAACGCATATGCCCTTTTTGGCCAAGGGCATCATTGTCAACGTTTTGCCGCTTTTCATGTGCTTTAAAGGCGATTCGAATCTACCTCCTGAAATCTGTTTCCTGCAATTCTGGCTTGATTTCAAATTCTCTTCTTTGCCTTCCCTCAATATATTTGTGGATGAGAGTTATCATTTATAACTCCGCAGGTTTTTGAATTGCAGTGCCCTGAAGCTCCATTTTACAACTCGCTTTTTTAGGGAGCTGGCCGCAAAAGCGCAGGATGGCTTCAGGTCCTGTTCTGGTTCCGGGGGGCAGGCTGAGCCTGTGGTTAATTCTTCTTCCTGATGGGAAAATAGAGTGACCTGTGCCTGTCCCAACACCAAGAGCTAGTCTCTCATTGGTTCCCCGTCTTCCCGTTCATCCTCAGGACAAATTGCAACCTGTACGGAACAGGAGGTTAAAGGTGCTGATGCTCCAAGTAGGGAGATTGCTAGTAAAGTGGCTGGAATGGCCAACCCGAGCACAAGAAGATGAGAAATGAGGTGCATTTTAGAAACCTTTCCCCATCACATGGTGTACCATCTTCTGGGTTTCTCATGCATGTTTTTGATTTAGGAAGATGCCCTTGAACCTGGAGATTTGGGACCCATGCGATGGGTAGCACGCAGTATTACTTTAAAGGGTCTGCGTTTGCTCACCCAACCTCACCAAACCTCTCAGCCCCAAGAGTGTCCACCCTTATGTCTCATCCAGCTGTGGGTCTAGATATGGTCAATTCAGGTTGCATCACAGCCCCTGAACGAATTGTGTAAGAATTTCTCTCTCTTTCCCTGTCTTTGTTTCATGGGTTTTTAAAAGTAATTTATTTTTATAATGGGGTTTAGCTGCTTTTCACGGCTGTGTTTATGTCGCTTTACACCCACTTGACACACTAACAGAGAGATATCAATACATAGGTTTTAAGATTATTAGTAGTCAGATATATTCTTGTGCGGTGAATCGGGCGTGTTGAGTCCAGTTCTCTGAGCAAGGAGTAGGTCTTGTCTGTTACATATTGGGTTTATGGAACGGTATCTGAGCTAATTTGAAACTCTTGTTTTATGTATCACCCCACCTCACCTTTCCCCTTAAGCAGCCATAGTGTGTTTTCTGCTTGTGTGACTCTGTTCTGTTTTGTAATTCAGTTCAAGTGTAACGGTTTTTACAGTCCCTCTATAAGTGACACCTTATGAGAAGTGTCCTTTTCTGTGTGACTTATTTCACTTAGAATCGTCGTACCTAAATCCACTCATCATGCTGCTGCTAGCCTTTTGACATTGATTTCATGGCTGAGTGATATTCCATTGTACATAAGGACCACCACTTCTTTATCCATTTTTCGCTTTCTTGGGATATTTAAGGTGGAATGAAGTGGAGGTCCTTGTCAACAGAGCAGCCCTAAACTTTGGGGTGCCTGTGTCTTGCTGATTTTCAATTTTCCCACTTTATACCCCCATGCGTGGAAGTGCCCTATGCTCTCTAAGCTGTGTTTTTTAGATGTTTCAGGACACACCGTACCCTTCTCCAGAGTGGCTCTTGGCAATTTACATCCCGCCCATCAGTGTAGCAAGGCTCCCATTTCTCCACGGCCTTTCCTGCATTTCTGGTTTTGACACTTTTTTCAGCATGGCCCTTTTGACCGATGGGAAGCGAGACTTCTTTGTAGCGCTGATTTGCCTTTCCAGGTTGCTTGGTTGGCCAAAAAGGGCGTATGCGTTTTTTCCTGAATATATTCAGGAAAAAACGCATACGCCCTTTTTGGCCAAGGGCATCATTGTCAACGTTTTGCCGCTTTTCATGTGCTTTAAAGGCGATTCGAATCTACCTCCTGAAATCTGTTTCCTGCAATTCTGCCTTGATTTCAAATCCTCTTCTTTGCCTTCCCTCAATATATTTGTTGACGAGAGTTATCATTTATAACTCTACAGGTTTGTGAATTGCAGTAACCTGAAGCTCCAGTTTACAACTCGCTTTTTTGGGAGCTGGCCGCAAAAGCGCAGGATGGCTGCAGGCCCTGTTATGGTTCCGGGGGGCAGGCTGAGCCTGTGTTTAATTCTTCTTCCTGATGGGAAATTAGAGTGACCTGTGACTGTCCCAACACCAAGAGCTAGTCTCTCATTGGTTCCCCATCTTTCCGTTCATCCTCAGGACAAATTGCAACCTGTACGGAACAGGAGGTTAAAGGTGCTGATGCTCCAAGTAGGGAGATTGCTAGTAAAGTGGCTGGAATGGCGAACCCGAGCACAAGGAGATGAGAAATGAGGTGCGTTTTAGAAACCTTTCCCCATCACACCGTGTACCATCTTCTGGGTTTCTCATGCATGTTTTCGATGTAAGAAGATGCCCTTGAACCTGGAGATTTGGGACCCAGGCGATGGGTAGCAAGCAGTATTACTTTAAAGGGTCTGCGTTTGCTCACCCAACCTCACCAAAGCTCTCAGCCCCAGGAGTGTCCACCCTTATGTCTCATCCAGCTGTGGGTCTAGATATGGTCACTCCAGGTTGCATCACAGCCCCTGAACGAATTGTGTAAGAATTTCTCTCTCTTTCCCTTTCTTTGTTTCATGGGTTTTTAAAAGTAATTTATTTTTATAATGGGGTTTAGCTGCTTTTCACGACTCTTTTTATGCCGCTTTACACCCACTTGACACACTAACAGAGAGATATCAATACATAGGTTTTAGGATTATTACTAGTCAGATATATTCTTGTGCGGTGAATCAGGCGTGTTGAGTCCAGTTCTCTGAGCAAGGAGTAGGTCTTGTCTGTTACATATTGGGTTTATGGAACGGTATCTGAGCTAATTTGAAACTCTTGTTTTATGTATCACCCCACCTCTCCTTTCCCGTTAAGCAGCCATAGTGTTTTCTGCATGTGTGACTCTGTTCTGTTTTGTAATTCAGTTCAAGTGTAACGGTTTTTACATTCCCTCTGTAAGTGACACCTTATGAGAAGTGTCCTTTTCTGTGTGACTTATTTCACTTAGAATCGTCGTACCTAATTCCGCTCATCATGCTGCTACTAGCCTTATGACATTGATTTCATGGCTGAGTGATATTCCATTGTACATAAGGACCACAACTTTTTTATCCATTTTTCGCTTTCCTGGGATATTAAAGGTGGAATGAAGTGGAGGTCCTTGTCAACAGAGCAGCCCTAAACTTCGGGGTGCTTGTGTCTTGCTGACTTTCAATTTTCCCACTTTATACCCCCATGCGTGGAAGTGCCCTATGCTCTCTAAGCTGTGTTTTTCAGATGTTTCAGGACACACCGAACCCTTCTCCAGAGTGGCTGTTGGCAATTTACATCCCGCCCATCAGTGTAGCAAGGCTCCCATTTCTCCATGGCCTTTCCTGCATTTCTGGTTTTGACACTTTTTTCAGCATGGCCCTTTTGACCGATGGGAAGCGAGACTTCTTTGTAGCGCTGATTTGCCTTTCCAGGTTGCTTGGTTGGCCAAAAAGGGCGTATGCGTTTTTTCCTGAATATATTCAGGAAAAAACGCATATGCCCTTTTTGGCCAAGGGCATCATTGTCAACGTTTTGCCGCTTTTCATGTGCTTTAAAGGCGATTCGAATCTACCTCCTGAAATCTGTTTCCTGCAATTCTGGCTTGATTTCAAATTCTCTTCTTTGCCTTCCCTCAATATATTTGTGGATGAGAGTTATCATTTATAACTCCGCAGGTTTTTGAATTGCAGTGCCCTGAAGCTCCATTTTACAACTCGCTTTTTTAGGGAGCTGGCCGCAAAAGCGCAGGATGGCTTCAGGTCCTGTTCTGGTTCCGGGGGGCAGGCTGAGCCTGTGGTTAATTCTTCTTCCTGATGGGAAAATAGAGTGACCTGTGCCTGTCCCAACACCAAGAGCTAGTCTCTCATTGGTTCCCCGTCTTCCCGTTCATCCTCAGGACAAATTGCAACCTGTACGGAACAGGAGGTTAAAGGTGCTGATGCTCCAAGTAGGGAGATTGCTAGTAAAGTGGCTGGAATGGCCAACCCGAGCACAAGAAGATGAGAAATGAGGTGCATTTTAGAAACCTTTCCCCATCACATGGTGTACCATCTTCTGGGTTTCTCATGCATGTTTTTGATTTAGGAAGATGCCCTTGAACCTGGAGATTTGGGACCCATGCGATGGGTAGCACGCAGTATTACTTTAAAGGGTCTGCGTTTGCTCACCCAACCTCACCAAACCTCTCAGCCCCAAGAGTGTCCACCCTTATGTCTCATCCAGCTGTGGGTCTAGATATGGTCAATTCAGGTTGCATCACAGCCCCTCAACGAATTGTGTAAGAATTTCTCTCTCTTTCCCTGTCTTTGTTTCATGGGTTTTTAAAAGTAATTTATTTTTATAATGGGGTTTAGCTGCTTTTCACTGCTGTGTTTATGTCGCTTTACACCCACTTGACACACTAACAGAGAGATATCAATACATAGGTTTTAAGATTATTAGTAGTCAGATATATTCTTGTGCGGTGAATCGGGCGTGTTGAGTCCAGTTCTCTGAGCAAGGAGTAGGTCTTGTCTGTTACATATTGGGTTTATGGAACGGTATCTGAGCTAATTTGAAACTCTTGTTTTATGTATCACCCCACCTCACCTTTCCCCTTAAGCAGCCATAGTGTGTTTTCTGCTTGTGTGACTCTGTTCTGTTTTGTAATTCAGTTCAAGTGTAACGGTTTTTACAGTCCCTCTATAAGTGACACCTTATGAGAAGTGTCCTTTTCTGTGTGACTTATTTCACTTAGAATCGTCGTACCTAAATCCACTCATCATGCTGCTGCTAGCCTTTTGACATTGATTTCATGGCTGAGTGATATTCCATTGTACATAAGGACCACCACTTCTTTATCCATTTTTCGCTTTCTTGGGATATTTAAGGTGGAATGAAGTGGAGGTCCTTGTCAACAGAGCAGCCCTAAACTTTGGGGTGCCTGTGTCTTGCTGATTTTCAATTTTCCCACTTTATACCCCCATGCGTGGAAGTGCCCTATGCTCTCTAAGCTGTGTTTTTTAGATGTTTCAGGACACACCGTACCCTTCTCCAGAGTGGCTCTTGGCAATTTACATCCCGCCCATCAGTGTAGCAAGGCTCCCATTTCTCCATGGCCTTTCCTGCATTTCTGGTTTTGACACTTTTTTCAGCATGGCCCTTTTGACCGATGGGAAGCGAGACTTCTTTGTAGCGCTGATTTGCCTTTCCAGGTTGCTTGGTTGGCCAAAAAGGGCGTATGCGTTTTTTCCTGAATATATTCAGGAAAAAACGCATACGCCCTTTTTGGCCAAGGGCATCATTGTCAACGTTTTGCCGCTTTTCATGTGCTTTAAAGGCGATTCGAATCTACCTCCTGAAATCTGTTTCCTGCAATTCTGCCTTGATTTCAAATCCTCTTCTTTGCCTTCCCTCAATATATTTGTGGATGAGAGTTATCATTTATAACTCCGCAGGTTTGTGAATTTCAGTGCCCTGAAGCTCCATTTTACAACTCGCTTTTTTAGGGAGCTGGCCGCAAAAGCGCAGGATGGCTTCAGGTCCTGTTCTGGTTCCGGGGGGCAGGCTGAGCCTGTGGTTAATTCTTCTTCCTGATGGGAAAATAGAGTGACCTGTGCCTGTCCCAACACCAAGAGCTAGTCTCTCATTGGTTCCCCGTCTTCCCGTTCATCCTCAGGACAAATTGCAACCTGTACGGAACAGGAGGTTAAAGGTGCTGATGCTCCAAGTAGGGAGATTGCTAGTAAAGTGGCTGGAATGGCGAACCCGAGCACAAGGAGATGAAAAATGAGGTACGTTTTAGAAACCTTTCCCCATCACACGGTGTACCATCTTCTGGGTTTCTCATGCATGTTTTCGATGTAGGAAGATGCCCTTGAATCTGGAGATTTGGGACCCATGAATGGGTAGCACGCAGTATTACTTTAAAGGGTCTGCGTTTGCTCACCCAACCTCACCAAACCTCTCAGCCCCAACAGTGTCCACCCTTATGTCTCATCCAGCTGTGGGTCTAGATATGGTCAATCCAGGTTGCATCACAGCCCCTGAACGAATTGTGTAAGAATTTCTCTCTCTTTCCCTGTCTTTGTTTCATGGGTTTTTAAAAGTAATTTATTTTTATAATGGGGTTTAGCTGCTTTTCACGGCTGTGTTTATGCCGCTTTACACCCACTTGACACACTAACAGATAGATATCAATACATAGGTTTTAAGATTATTAGTAGTCAGATATATTCTTGTGCGGTGAATCGGGCGTGTTGAGTCCAGTTCTCTGAGCAAGGAGTAGGTCTTGTCTGTTACATATTGGGTTTATGGAACGGTATCTGAGCTAATTTGAAACTCTTGTTTTATGTATCACCCCACCTCACCTTTCCCGTTAAGCAGCCATAGTGTGTTTTCTGCTTGTGTGACTCTGTTCTGTTTTGTAATTCAGTTCAAGTGTAACGGTTTTTACATTCCCTCTATAAGTGACACCTTATGAGAAGTGTCCTTTTCTGTGTGACTTATTTCACTTAGAATCGTCGTACCTAAATCCACTCATCATGCTGCTACTAGCCTTATGACATTGATTTCATGGCTGAGTGATATTCCATTGTACATAAGGACCACCACTTCTTTATCCATTTTTCGCTTTCTTAGGATATTTAAGGTGGAATGAAGTGGAGGTCCTTGTCAACAGAGCAGCCCTAAACTTTGGGGTGCCTGTGTCTTGCTGATTTTCAATTTTCCCACTTTATACCCCCATGCGTGGAAGTGCCCTATGCTCTCTAAGCTGTGTTTTTTAGATGTTTCAGGACACACCGTACCCTTCTCCAGAGTGGCTCTTGGCAATTTACATCCCGCCCATCAGTGTAGCAAGGCTCCCATTTCTCCACGGCCTTTCCTGCATTTCTGGTTTTGACACTTTTTTCAGCATGGCCCTTTTGACCGATGGGAAGCGAGACTTCTTTGTAGCGCTGATTTGCCTTTCCAGGTTGCTTGGTTGGCCAAAAAGGGCGTATGCGTTTTTTCCTGAATATATTCAGGAAGAAACACATACGCCCTTTTTGGCCAAGGGCATCATTGTCAACGTTTTGCCGCTTTTCATGTGCTTTAAAGGCGATTCGAATCTACCTCCTGAAATCTGTTTCCTGCAATTCTGCCTTGATTTCAAATCCTCTTCTTTGCCTTCCCTCAATATATTTGTGGATGAGAGTTATCATTTATAACTCCGCAGGTTTGTGAATTGCAGTGCCCTGAAGCTCCATTTTACAGCTCGCTTTTTTAGGGAGCTGGCCGCAAAAGCGCAGGATGGCTTCAGGCCCTGTTCTGGTTCCGGGGGGCAGGCTGAGCCTGTGGTTAATTCTTCTTCCTGATGGGAAAATAGAGTGACCTGTGCCTGTCCCAACACCAAGAGCTAGTCTCTCATTGGTTCCCCGTCTTCCCGTTCATCCTCAGGACAAATTGCAACCTGTACGGAACAGGAGGTTAAAGGTGCTGATGCTCCAAGTAGGGAGATTGCTAGTAAAGTGGCTGGAATGGCGAACCCGAGCACAAGGAGATGAGAAATGAGGTGCGTTTTAGAAACCTTTCCCCCTCACATGGTGTACCATCTTCTGGGTTTCTCATGCATGTTTTCGATGTAGGAAGATGCCCTTGAACCTGGAGATTTGGGACCCATGAAATGGGTAGCACGCAGTATTACTTTAAAGGGTCTGCGTTTGCTCATCCAACCTCACCAAACCTCTCAGCCCCAAGAGTGTCCTCCCTTATGTCTCATCCAGCTGTGGGTCTAGATATGGTCAATTCAGGTTGCATCACAGCCCCTGAACGAATTGTGTAAGAATTTCTCTCTCTTTCCCTGTCTTTGTTTCATGGGTTTTTAAAAGTAATTTATTTTTATAATGGGGTTTAGCTGCTTTTCACGGCTGTGTTTATGCCGCTTTACACCCACTTGACACACTAACAGAGAGATATCAATACATAGGTTTTAAGATTATTACTATTCAGATATATTCTTGTGCGGTGAATCGGGCGTGTTGAGTCCAGTTCTCTGAGCAAGGAGTAGGTCTTGTCTGTTACATATTGGGTTTATGGAACGGTATCTGAGCTAATTTGAAACTCTTGTTTTATGTATCACCCCACCTCTCCTTTCCCCTTAAGCAGCCATAGTGTATTTTCTGCATGTGTGACTCTGTTCTGTTTTGTAATTCAATTCAACTGTAACGGTTTTTACATTCCCTCTGTAAGTGATATCTTGTGAGAAGTGTCCTTTTCTGTGGGACTTATTTCACTTAGAATCGTCGTACCTAAATCCACTCATCATGCTGCTACTAGCCTTATGACATTGATTTCATGGCTGAGTGATATTCCATTGTACATAAGGACCACCGCTTCTTTATCCATTTTTCGCTTTCTTAGGATATTTAAGGTGGAATGAAGTGGAGGTCCTTGTCAAAAGAGCAGCCCTAAACTTTGGGGTGCCTGTGTCTTGCTGATTTCCCATTTTCCCACTTTATACCACCATGCGTGGAAGTGCCCTATGCTCTCTAAGCTGTGTTATTTAGATGTTTCAGGACACACCGTACCCTTCTCCAGAGTGGCTGTTGGCAATTTACATCCCGCCCATCAGTGTAGCAAGGCTCCCATTTCTCCATGGCCTTTCCTGCATTTCTGGTTTTGACAATTTTTTCAGCATGGCCCTTTTGACCGTTGGGAAGCGAGAGTTCTTAGTAGCGCTGATTTGCCTTTCCAGGTTGCTTGGTTGGCCAAAAAGGGCGTATGCGTTTTTTCCTGAATATATTCAGGAAAAAACGCATACGCCCTTTTTGGCCAAGGGCATCATTGTCAACGTTTTGCCGCTTTTCATGTGCTTTAAAGGCGATTCGAATCTACCTCCTGAAATCTGTTTCCTGCAATTCTGCCTTGATTTCAAATCCTCTTCTTTGCCTTCCCTCAATATATTTGTTGACGAGAGTTATCATTTATAACTCTACAGGTTTGTGAATTGCAGTAACCTGAAGCTCCAGTTTACAACTCGCTTTTTTGGGAGCTGGCCGCAAAAGCGCAGGATGGCTGCAGGCCCTGTTATGGTTCCGGGGGGCAGGCTGAGCCTGTGTTTAATTCTTCTTCCTGATGGGAAATTAGAGTGACCTGTGACTGTCCCAACACCAAGAGCTAGTCTCTCATTGGTTCCCCATCTTCCCGTTCATCCTCAGGACAAATTGCAACCTGTACGGAACAGGAGGTTAAAGGTGCTGATGCTCCAAGTAGGGAGATTGCTAGTAAAGTGGCTGGAATGGCGAACCCGAGCACAAGGAGATGAGAAATGAGGTGCGTTTTAGAAACCTTTCCCCATCACACCGTGTACCATCTTCTGGGTTTCTCATGCATGTTTTCGATGTAAGAAGATGCCCTTGAACCTGGAGATTTGGGACCCAGGCGATGGGTAGCAAGCAGTATTACTTTAAAGGGTCTGCGTTTGCTCACCCAACCTCACCAAAGCTCTCAGCCCCAGGAGTGTCCACCCTTATGTCTCATCCAGCTGTGGGTCTAGATATGGTCACTCCAGGTTGCATCACAGCCCCTGAACGAATTGTGTAAGAATTTCTCTCTCTTTCCCTTTCTTTGTTTCATGGGTTTTTAAAAGTAATTTATTTTTATAATGGGGTTTAGCTGCTTTTCACGACTCTTTTTATGCCGCTTTACACCCACTTGACACACTAACAGAGAGATATCAATACATAGGTTTTAGGATTATTACTAGTCAGATATATTCTTGTGCGGTGAATCAGGCGTGTTGAGTCCAGTTCTCTGAGCAAGGAGTAGGTCTTGTCTATTACATATTGGGTTTCTGGAACGGTATCTGAGCTAATTTGAAACTCTTGTTTTATGTATCACCCCACCTCACCTTTCCCGTTAAGCAGCCATAGTGTTTTCTGCATGTGTGACTCTGTTCTGTTTTGTAATTCAGTTCAAGTGTAACGGTTTTTACATTCCCTCTATAAGTGACACCTTATGAGAAGTGTCCTTTTCTGTGTGACTTATTTCACTTAGAATCGTCGTACCTAAATCCACTCATCATGCTGCTACTAGCCTTATGACTGATTTCATGGCTGAGGGATATTCCATTGTACATATGGACCTCAAATTTTTTATCCATTTTTCGCTTTCCTGGGATATTTAAGGTGGAATGAAGTGGAGGTCCTTGTCAACAGAACAGCCCTAAACTTTGGGGTGCCTGTGTCTTGCTGATTTTCAATTTTCCCACTTTATACCCCCATGCGTGGAAGTGCCCTATGCTCTCTAAGCTGTGTTTTTTAGATGTTTCAGGACACACCGTACCCTTCTCCAGAGTGGCTCTTGGCAATTTACATCCCGCCCACCAGTGTAGCAAGGCTCCCATTTCTCCATGGCCTTTTCCTGCATTTCTGGTTTTGACACTTTTTTCAGCATGGCCCTTTTGACCGATGGGAAGCGAGACTTCTTTGTAGCGCTGATTTGCCTTTACAGGTTGCTTGGTTGGCCAAAAAGGGCGTATGCGTTTTTTCCTAAATATATTCAGGAAAAACGCATACGCCCTTTTTGGCCAAGGGCATCATTGTCAACGTTTTGCCGCTTTTCATGTGCTTTAAAGGCGATTCGAATCTACCTCCTGAAATCTGTTTCCTGCAATTCTGCCTTGATTTCAAATCCTCTTCTTTGCCTTCCCTCAATATATTTGTGGATGAGAGTTATCATTTATAACTCCACAGGTTTGTGAATTGCAGTGCCCTGAAGCTCCATTTTACAACTCGCTTTTTTAGGGAGCTGGCCGCAAAAGCGCAGGATGGCTTCAGGTCCTGTTCTGGTTCCGGGGGGCAGGCTGAGCCTGTGGTTAATTCTTCTTCCTGATGGGAAAATAGAGTGACCTGTGCCTGTCCCAACACCAAGAGCTAGTCTCTCATTGGTTCCCCGTCTTCCCGTTCATCCTCAGGACAAATTGCAACCTGTACGGAACAGGAGGTTAAAGGTGCTGATGCTCCAAGTAGGGAGATTGCTAGTAAAGTGGCTGGAATGGCCAACCCGAGCACAAGAAGATGAGAAACGAGGTGCATTTTAGAAACCTTTCCCCATCACATGGTGTACCATCTTCTGGGTTTCTCATGCATGTTTTTGATTTAGGAAGATGCCCTTGAACCTGGAGATTTGGGACCCATGCGATGGGTAGCACGCAGTATTACTTTAAAGGGTCTGCGTTTGCTCACCCAACCTCACCAAACCTCTCAGCCCCAAGAGTGTCCACCCTTATGTCTCATCCAGCTGTGGGTCTAGATATGGTCAATTCAGGTTGCATCACAGCCCCTGAACGAATTGTGTAAGAATTTCTCTCTCTTTCCCTGTCTTTGTTTCATGGGTTTTTAAAAGTAATTTATTTTTATAATGGGGTTTAGCTGCTTTTCACGGCTGTGTTTATGTCGCTTTACACCCACTTGACACACTAACAGAGAGATATCAATACATAGGTTTTAAGATTATTAGTAGTCAGATATATTCTTGTGCGGTGAATCGGGCGTGTTGAGTCCAGTTCTCTGAGCAAGGAGTAGGTCTTGTCTGTTACATATTGGGTTTATGGAACGGTATCTGAGCTAATTTGAAACTCTTGTTTTATGTATCACCCCACCTCACCTTTCCCCTTAAGCAGCCATAGTGTGTTTTCTGCTTGTGTGACTCTGTTCTGTTTTGTAATTCAGTTCAAGTGTAACGGTTTTTACAGTCCCCTCTATAAGTGACACCTTATGAGAAGTGTCCTTTTCTGTGTGACTTATTTCACTTAGAATCGTCGTACCTAAATCCACTCATCATGCTGCTGCTAGCCTTATGACATTGATTTCATGGCTGAGTGATATTCCATTGTACATAAGGACCACCACTTCTTTATCCATTTTTCGCTTTCTTGGGATATTTAAGGTGGAATGAAGTGGAGGTCCTTGTCAACAGAGCAGCCCTAAACTTTGGGGTGCCTGTGTCTTGCTGATTTTCAATTTTCCCACTTTATACCCCCATGCGTGGAAGTGCCCTATGCTCTCTAAGCTGTGTTTTTTAGATGTTTCAGGACACACCGTACCCTTCTCCAGAGTGGCTCTTGGCAATTTACATCCCGCCCATCAGTGTAGCAAGGCTCCCATTTCTCCATGGCCTTTCCTGCATTTCTGGTTTTGACACTTCTTTCAGCATGGCCCTTTTGACCGATGGGAAGCGAGACTTCTTTGTAGCGCTGATTTGCCTTTCCAGGTTGCTTGGTTGGCCAAAAAGGGCTTATGCGTTTTTTCCTGAATATATTCAGGAAAAAACGCATAAGCCCTTTTTGGCCAAGGGCATCATTGTCAACGTTTTGCCGCTTTTCATGTGCTTTAAAGGCGATTCGAATCTACCTCCTGAAATCTGTTTCCTGCAATTCTGCCTTGATTTCAAATCCTCTTCTTTGCCTTCCCTCAATATATTTGTGGATGAGAGTTATCATTTATAACTCCGCAGGTTTGTGAATTGCAGTGCCCTGAAGCTAGATTTTACAACTCGCTTTCTTAGGGATCTGGCCGCAAAAGCTCAGGATGGCTTCAGGTCCTGTTCTGGTTCCAGGGGGGCAGGCTGAGCCTGTGGTTAATTCTTCTTCCTGATGGGAAAATAGAGTGACCTGTGCCTGTCCCAACACCAAGAGCTAGTCTCTCATTGGTTCCCCGTCTTCCCGTTCATCCTCAGGACAAATTGCAACCTGTACGGAACAGGAGGTTAAAGGTGCTGATGCTCCAAGTAGGGAGATTGCTAGTAAAGTGGCTGGAATGGCCAACCCTAGCACAAGAAGATGAGAAATGAGGTGCATTTTAGAAACCTTTCCCCATCACATGGTGTACCATCTTCTGGGTTCTCATGCATGTTTTTGATTTAGGAAGATGCCCTTGAACCTGGAGATTTGGGACCCATGCGATGGGTAGCACGCAGTATTACTTTAAAGGGTCTGCGTTTGCTCACCCAACCTCACCAAACCTCTCAGCCCCAAGAGTGTCCACCCTTATGTCTCATCCAGCTGTGGGTCTAGATATGGTCAGTTCAGGTTGCATCACAGCCCCTGAACGAATTGTGTAAGAATTTCTCTCTCTTTCCCTGTCTTTGTTTCATGGGTTTTTAAAAGTAATTTATTTTTATAATGGGGTTTAGCTGCTTTTCACGGCTGTGTTTATGTCGCTTTACACCCACTTGACACACTAACAGAGAGATATCAATACATAGGTTTTAAGATTATTAGTAGTCAGATATATTCTTGTGCGGTGAATCGGGCGTGTTGAGTCCAGTTCTCTGAGCAAGGAGTAGGTCTTGTCTGTTACATATTGGGTTTATGGAACGGTATCTGAGCTAATTTGAAACTCTTGTTTTATGTATCACCCCACCTCTCCTTTCCCCTTAAGCAGCCATAGTGTGTTTTCTGCTTGTGTGACTCTGTTCTGTTTTGTAATTCAGTTCAAGTGTAACGGTTTTTACAGTCCCTCTATAAGTGACACCTTATGAGAAGTGTCCTTTTCTGTGTGACTTATTTCACTTAGAATCGTCGTACCTAAATCCACTCATCATGCTGCTGCTAGCCTTATGACATTGATTTCATGGCTGAGTGATATTCCATTGTACATAAGGACCACCACTTCTTTATCCATTTTTCGCTTTCTTGGGATATTTAAGGTGGAATGAAGTGGAGGTCCTTGTCAACAGAGCAGTCCTAAACTTTGGGGTGCCTGTGTCTTGCTGATTTTCAATTTTCCCACTTTATACCCCCATGCGTGGAAGTGCCCTATGCTCTCTAAGCTGTGTTTTTTAGATGTTTCAGGACACACCGTACCCTTCTCCAGAGTGGCTCTTGGCAATTTACATCCCGCCCATCAGTGTAGCAAGGCTCCCATTTCTCCATGGCCTTTCCTGCATTTCTGGTTTTGACACTTTTTTCAGCATGGCCCTTTTGACCGATGGGAAGCGAGACTTCTTTGTAGCGCTGATTTGCCTTTCCAGGTTGCTTGGTTGGCCAAAAAGGGCTTATGCGTTTTTTCCTGAATATATTCAGGAAAAAACGCATAAGCCCTTTTTGGCCTAGGGCATCATTGTCAACGTTTTGCCGCTTTTCATGTGCTTTAAAGGCGATTCGAATCTACCTCCTGAAATCTGTTTCCTGCAATTCTGCCTTGATTTCAAATCCTCTTCTTTGCCTTCCCTCAATATATTTGTGGATGAGAGTTATCATTTATAACTCCGCAGGTTTGTGAATTGCAGTGCCCTGAAGCTCCATTTTACAACTCGCTTTTTTAGGGAGCTGGCCGCAAAAGCTCAGGATGGCTTCAGGTCCTGTTCTGGTTCCGGGAGGCAGGCTGAGCCTGTGGTTAATTCTTCTTCCTGATGGGAAAATAGAGTGACCTGTGCCTGTCCCAACACCAAGAGCTAGTCTCTCATTGGTTCCCCGTCTTCCCGTTCATCCTCAGGACAAATTGCAACCTGTACGGAACAGGAGGTTAAAGGTGCTGATGCTCCAAGTAGGGAGATTGCTAGTAAAGTGGCTGGAATGGCCAACCCGAGCACAAGAAGATGAGAAATGAGGTGCATTTTAGAAACCTTTCCCCATCACACGGTGTACCATCTTCTGGGTTTCTCATTCATGTTTTTGATTTAGGAAGATGCCCTTGAACCTGGAGATTTGGGACCCATGCGATGGGTAGCACGCAGTATTACTTTAAAGGGTCTGCGTTTGCTCACCCAACCTCACCAAACCTCTCAGCCCCAAGAGTGTCCACCCTTATGTCTCATCCAGCTGTGGGTCTAGATATGGTCAATTCAGGTTGCATCACAGCCCCTGAACGAATTGTGTAAGAATTTCTCTCTCTTTCCCTGTCTTTGTTTCATGGGTTTTTAAAAGTAATTTATTTTTATAATGGGGTTTAGCTGCTTTTCACGGCTGTGTTTATGCCGCTTTACACCCACTTGACACACTAACAGAGAGATATCAATACATAGGTTTTAAGATTATTACTAGTCAGATATATTCTTGTGCGGTGAATCGGGCGTGTTGAGTCCAGTTCTCTGAGCAAGGAGTAGGTCTTGTCTGTTACATATTGGGTTTATGGAACGGTATCTGAGCTAATTTGAAACTCTTGTTTTATGTATCACCCCACCTCACCTTTCCCGTTAAGCAGCCATAGTGTGTTTTCTGCTTGTGTGACTCTGTTCTGTTTTGTAATTCAGTTCAAGTGTAACGGTTTTTACATTCCCTCTATAAGTGACACCTTATGAGAAGTGTCCTTTTCTGTGTGACTTATTTCACTTAGAATCGTCGTACCTAAATCCACTCATCATGCTGCTACTAGCCTTATGACATTGATTTCATGGCTGAGTGATATTCCATTGTACATAAGGACCACCACTTCTTTATCCATTTTTTGCTTTCTTGGGATATTTAAGGTGGAATGAAGTGGAGGTCCTTGTCAACAGAGCAGCCCTAAACTTTGGGGTGCCTGTGTCTTGCTGATTTTCAATTTTCCCACTTTATACCCCCATGCGTGGAAGTGCCCTATGCTCTCTAAGCTGTGTTTTTTAGATGTTTCAGGACACACCGTACCCTTCTCCAGAGTGGCTCTTGGCAATTTACATCCCGCCCATCAGTGTAGCAAGGCTCCCATTTCTCCATGGCCTTTCCTGCATTTATGGTTTTGACACTTTTTTCAGCATGGCCCTTTTGACCGATGGGAAGCGAGACTTCTTTGTAGCGCTGATTTGCCTTTCCAGGTTGCTTGGTTGGCCAAAAAGGGCGTATGCGTTTTTTCCTGAATATATTCAGGAAAAAACGCATACGCCCTTTTTGGCCAAGGGCATCATTGTCAACGTTTTGCCGCTTTTCATGTGCTTTAAAGGCGATTCGAATCTACCTCCTGAAATCTGTTTCCTGCAATTCTGCCTTGATTTCAAATCCTCTTCTTTGTCTTCCCTCAATATATTTGTGGATGAGAGTTATCATTTATAACTCCGCAGGTTTGTGAATTGCAGTGCCCTGAAGCTCCATTTTACAACTCGCTTTTTTAGGGAGCTGGCCGCAAAAGCGCAGGATGGCTTCAGGTCCTGTTCTGGTTCCAGGGGGCAGGCTGAGCCTGTGGTTAATTCTTCTTCCTGATGGGAAAATAGAGTGACCTGTGCCTGTCCCAACACCAAGATCTAGTCTCTCATTGGTTCCCCGTCTTCCCGTTCATCCTCAGGACAAATTGCAACCTGTACGGAACAGGATGTTAAAGGTGCTGATGCTCCAAGTAGGGAGATTGCTAGTAAAGTGGCTGGAATGGCCAACCCGAGCACAAGAAGATGAGAAATGAGGTGCATTTTAGAAACCTTTCCCCATCACATGGTGTACCATCTTCTGGGTTTCTCATTCATGTTTTTGATTTAGGAAGATGCCCTTGAACCTGGAGATTTGGGACCCATGCGATGGGTAGCACGCAGTATTACTTTAAAGGGTCTGCGTTTGCTCACCCAACCTCACCAAACCTCTCAGCCCCAAGAGTGTCCACCCTTATGTCTCATCCAGCAGTGGGTCTAGATATGGTCAATTCAGGTTGCATCACAGCCCCTGAACCAATTGTGTAAGAATTTCTCTCTCTCTCCCTCTCTTTGTTTCATGAGTTTTTAAAAGTAATTTATTTTTATAATGGGGTTTAGCTGCTTTTCACGGCTGTGTTTATGCCGCTTTACACCCACTTGACACACTAACAGAGAGATATCAATACATAGGTTTTAAGATTATTAGTAGTCAGATATATTCTTGTGCGGTGAATCGGGCGTGTTGAGTCCAGTTCTCTGAGCAAGGAGTAGGTCTTGTCTGTTACATATTGGGTTTATGGAACGGTATCTGAGCTAATTTGAAACTCTTGTTTTATGTATCACCCCACCTCACCTTTCCCGTTAAGCAGCCATAGTGTGTTTTCTGCTTGTGTGACTCTGTTCTGTTTTGTAATTCAGATCAAGTGTAACGGTTTTTACATTCCCTCTATAAGTGACACCTTATGAGAAGTGTCCTTTTCTGTGTGACTTATTTCACTTAGAATCGTCGTACCTAAATCCACTCATCATGCTGCTACTAGCCTTATGACTGATTTCATGGCTGAGGGATATTCCATTGTA
The DNA here is from genome assembly GCF_965194825.1 of Balaenoptera physalus. Taxonomy (NCBI): domain Eukaryota; kingdom Metazoa; phylum Chordata; class Mammalia; order Artiodactyla; family Balaenopteridae; genus Balaenoptera; species Balaenoptera physalus. Next base: position 1,268,001 of record NW_028126441.1, on the reverse strand, counting down.
CATATGGACCTCAAATTTTTTATCCATTTTTCGCTTTCCTGGGATATTTAAGGTGGAATGAAGTGGAGGTCCTTGTCAACAGAACAGCCCTAAACTTTGGGGTGCCTGTGTCTTGCTGATTTTCAATTTTCCCACTTTATACCCCCATGCGTGGAAGTGCCCTATGCTCTCTAAGCTGTGTTTTTTAGATGTTTCAGGACACACCGTACCCTTCTCCAGAGTGGCTCTTGGCAATTTACATCCCGCCCACCAGTGTAGCAAGGCTCCCATTTCTCCATGGCCTTTCCTGCATTTCTGGTTTTGACACTTTTTTCAGCATGGCCCTTTTGACCGATGGGAAGGGAGACTTCTTTGTAGCGCTGATTTGCCTTTACAGGTTGCTTGGTTGGCCAAAAAGGGCGTATGCGTTTTTTCCTGAATATATTCAGGAAAAAACGCATACGCCCTTTTTGGCCAAGGGCATCATTGTCAACGTTTTGCCGCTTTTCATGTGCTTTAAAGGCGATTCGAATCTACCTCCTGAAATCTGTTTCCTGCAATTCTGCCTTGATTTCAAATCCTCTTCTTTGCCTTCCCTCAATATATTTGTGGATGAGAGTTATCATTTATAACTCCGCAGGTTTGTGAATTGCAGTGCCCTGAAGCTCCATTTTACAACTCGCTTTTTTAGGGAGCTGGCCGCAAAAGCGCAGGATGGCTTCAGGTCCTGTTCTGGTTCCGGGGGGCAGGCTGAGCCTGTGGTTAATTCTTCTTCCTGATGGGAAAATAGAGTGACCTGTGCCTCTCCCAACACCAAGAGCTAGTCTCTCATTGGTTCCCCGTCTTCCCGTTCATCCTCAGGACAAATTGCAACCTGTACGGAACAGGAGGTTAAAGGTGCTGATGCTCCAAGTAGGGAGATTGCTAGTAAAGTGGCTGGAATGGCCAACCCGAGCACAAGAAGATGAGAAATGAGGTGCATTTTAGAAACCTTTCCCCATCACATGGTGTACCATCTTCTGGGTTTCTCATGCATGTTTTTGATTTAGGAAGATGCCCTTGAACCTGGAGATTTGGGACCCATGCGATGGGTAGCACGCAGTATTACTTTAAAGGGTCTGCGTTTGCTCACCCAACCTCACCAAACCTCTCAGCCCCAAGAGTGTCCACCCTTATGTCTCATCCAGCTGTGGGTCTAGATATGGTCAATTCAGGTTGCATCACAGCCCCTCAACGAATTGTGTAAGAATTTCTCTCTCTTTCCCTGTCTTTGTTTCATGGGTTTTTAAAAGTAATTTATTTTTATAATGGGGTTTAGCTGCTTTTCACGGCTGTGTTTATGTCGCTTTACACCCACTTGACACACTAACAGAGAGATATCAATACATAGGTTTTAAGATTATTAGTAGTCAGATATATTCTTGTGCGGTGAATCGGGCGTGTTGAGTCCAGTTCTCTGAGCAAGGAGTAGGTCTTGTCTGTTACATATTGGGTTTATGGAACGGTATCTGAGCTAATTTGAAACTCTTGTTTTATGTATCACCCCACCTCACCTTTCCCCTTAAGCAGCCATAGTGTGTTTTCTGCTTGTGTGACTCTGTTCTGTTTTGTAATTCAGTTCAAGTGTAACGGTTTTTACAGTCCCTCTATAAGTGACACCTTATGAGAAGTGTCCTTTTCTGTGTGACTTATTTCACTTAGAATCGTCGTACCTAAATCCACTCATCATGCTGCTGCTAGCCTTATGACATTGATTTCATGGCTGAGTGATATTCCATTGTACATAAGGACCACCACTTCTTTATCCATTTTTCGCTTTCTTGGGATATTTAAGGTGGAATGAAGTGGAGGTCCTTGTCAACAGAGCAGCCCTAAACTTTGGGGTGCCTGTGTCTTGCTGATTTTCAATTTTCCCACTTTATACCCCCATGCGTGGAAGTGCCCTATGCTCTCTAAGCTGTGTTTTTTAGATGTTTCAGGACACACCGTACCCTTCTCCAGAGTGGCTCTTGGCAATTTACATCCCGCCCATCAGTGTAGCAAGGCTCCCATTTCTCCATGGCCTTTCCTGCATTTCTGGTTTTGACACTTCTTTCAGCATGGCCCTTTTGACCGATGGGAAGCGAGACTTCTTTGTAGCGCTGATTTGCCTTTCCAGGTTGCTTGGTTGGCCAAAAAGGGCTTATGCGTTTTTTCCTGAATATATTCAGGAAAAAACGCATAAGCCCTTTTTGGCCAAGGGAATCATTGTCAACGTTTTGCCGCTTTTCATGTGCTTTAAAGGCGATTCGAATCTACCTCCTGAAATCTGTTTCCTGCAATTCTGCCTTGATTTCAAATCCTCTTCTTTGCCTTCCCTCAATATATTTGTGGATGAGAGTTATCATTTATAACTCCGCAGGTTTGTGAATTGCAGTGCCCTGAAGCTAGATTTTACAACTCGCTTTTTTAGGGATCTGGCCGCAAAAGCTCAGGATGGCTTCAGGTCCTGTTCTGGTTCCGGGGGGCAGGCTGAGCCTGTGGTTAATTCTTCTTCCTGATGGGAAAATAGAGTGACCTGTGCCTGTCCCAACACCAAGAGCTAGTCTCTCATTGGTTCCCCGTCTTCCCGTTCATCCTCAGGACAAATTGCAACCTGTACGGAACAGGAGGTTAAAGGTGCTGATGCTCCAAGTAGGGAGATTGCTAGTAAAGTGGCTGGAATGGCCAACCCTAGCACAAGAAGATGAGAAATGAGGTGCGTTTTAGAAACCTTTCCCCATCACATGGTGTACCATCTTCTGGGTTTCTCATGCATGTTTTTGATTTAGGAAGATGCCCTTGAACCTGGAGATTTGGGACCCATGCGATGGGTAGCACGCAGTATTACTTTAAAGGGTCTGCGTTTGCTCACCCAACCTCACCAAACCTCTCAGCCCCAAGAGTGTCCACCCTTATGTCTCATCCAGCTGTGGGTCTACATATGGTCAGTTCAGGTTGCATCACAGCCCCTGAACGAATTGTGTAAGAATTTCTCTCTCTTTCCCTGTCTTTGTTTCATGGGTTTTTAAAAGTAATTTATTTTTATAATGGGGTTTAGCTGCTTTTCACGGCTGTGTTTATGCCGCTTTACACCCACTTGACACACTAACAGAGAGATATCAATACATAGGTTTTAAGATTATTACTAGTCAGATATATTCTTGTGCGTTGAATCGGGCGTGTTGAGTCCAGTTCTCTGAGCAAGGAGTAGGTCTTGTCTGTTACATATTGGGTTTATGGAACGGTATCTGAGCTAATTTGAAACTCTTGTTTTATGTATCACCCCACCTCACCTTTCCCGTTAAGCAGCCATAGTGTGTTTTCTGCTTGTGTGACTCTGTTCTGTTTTGTAATTCAGTTCAAGTGTAACGGTTTTTACATTCCCTCTATAAGTGACACCTTATGAGAAGTGTCCTTTTCTGTGTGACTTATTTCACTTAGAATCATCGTACCTAAATCCACTCATCATGCTGCTACTAGCCTTATGACATTGATTTCATGGCTGAGTGATATTCCATTGTACATAAGGACCACCACTTCTTTATCCATTTTTTGCTTTCTTGGGATATTTAAGGTGGAATGAAGTGGAGGTCCTTGTCAACAGAGCAGCCCTAAACTTTGGGGTGCCTGTGTCTTGCTGATTTTCAATTTTCCCACTTTATACCCCCATGCGTGGAAGTGCCCTATGCTCTCTAAGCTGTGTTTTTTAGATGTTTCAGGACACACCGTACCCTTCTCCAGAGTGGCTCTTGGCAATTTACATCCCGCCCATCAGTGTAGCAAGGCTCCCATTTCTCCATGGCCTTTCCTGCATTTATGGTTTTGACACTTTTTTCAGCATGGCCCTTTTGACCGATGGGAAGCGAGACTTCTTTGTAGCGCTGATTTGCCTTTCCAGGTTGCTTGGTTGGCCAAAAAGGGCGTATGCGTTTTTTCCTGAATATATTCAGGAAAAAACGCATACGCCCTTTTTGGCCAAGGGCATCATTGTCAACGTTTTGCCGCTTTTCATGTGCTTTAAAGGCGATTCGAATCTACCTCCTGAAATCTGTTTCCTGCAATTCTGCCTTGATTTCAAATCCTCTTCTTTGTCTTCCCTCAATATATTTGTGGATGAGAGTTATCATTTATAACTCCGCAGGTTTGTGAATTGCAGTGCCCTGAAGCTCCATTTTACAACTCGCTTTTTTAGGGAGCTGGCCGCAAAAGCGCAGGATGGCTTCAGGTCCTGTTCTGGTTCCAGGGGGCAGGCTGAGCCTGTGGTTCATTCTTCTTCCTGATGGGAAAATAGAGTGACCTGTGCCTGTCCCAACACCAAGAGCTAGTCTCTCATTGGTTCCCCGTCTTCCCGTTCATCCTCAGGACAAATTGCAACCTGTACGGAACAGGATGTTAAAGGTGCTGATGCTCCAAGTAGGGAGATTGCTAGTAAAGTGGCTGGAATGGCCAACTCGAGCACAAGAAGATGAGAAATGAGGTGCATTTTAGAAACCTTTCCCCATCACACGGTGTACCATCTTCTGGGTTTCTCATTCATGTTTTTGATTTAGGAAGATGCCCTTGAACCTGGAGATTTGGGACCCATGCGATGGGTAGCACGCAGTATTACTTTAAAGGGTCTGCGTTTGCTCACCCAACCTCACCAAACCTCTCAGCCCCAAGAGTGTCCACCCTTATGTCTCATCCAGCAGTGGGTCTAGATATGGTCAATTCAGGTTGCATCACAGCCCCTGAACCAATTGTGTAAGAATTTCTCTCTCTTTCCCTCTCTTTGTTTCATGGGTTTTTAAAAGTAATTTATTTTTATAATGGGGTTTAGCTGCTTTTCACGGCTGTGTTTATGCCGCTTTACACCCACTTGACACACTAACAGAGAGATATCAATACATAGGTTTTAAGATTATTAGTAGTCAGATATATTCTTGTGTGGTGAATCGGGCGTGTTGAGTCCAGTTCTCTGAGCAAGGAGTAGGTCTTGTCTGTTACATATTGGGTTTATGGAACGGTATCTGAGCTAATTTGAAACTCTTGTTTTATGTATCACCCCACCTCACCTTTCCCCTTAAGCAGCCATAGTGTGTTTTCTGCTTGTGTGACTCTGTTCTGTTTTGTAATTCAGATCAAGTGTAACGGTTTTTACATTCCCTCTATAAGTGACACCTTATGAGAAGTGTCCTTTTCTGTGTGACTTATTTCACTTAGAATCGTCGTACCTAAATCCACTCATCATGCTGCTACTAGCCTTATGACTGATTTCATGGCTGAGGGATATTCCATTGTACATATGGACCTCAAATTTTTTATCCATTTTTCGCTTTCCTGGGATATTTAAGGTGGAATGAAGTGGAGGTCCTTGTCAACAGAGCAGCCCTAAACTTTGGGGTGCCTGTGTCTTGCTGATTTTCAATTTTCCCACTTTATACCCCCATGCGTGGAAGTGCCCTATGCTCTCTAAGCTGTGTTTTTTAGATGTTTCAGGACACACCGTACCCTTCTCCAGAGTGGCTCCTGGCAATTTACATCCCGCCCACCAGTGTAGCAAGGCTCCCATTTCTCCATGGCCTTTCCTGCATTTCTGGTTTTGACACTTTTTTCAGCATGGCCCTTTTGACCGATGGGAAGCGAGACTTCTTTGTAGCGCTGATTTGCCTTTACAGGTTGCTTGGTTGGCCAAAAAGGGCGTATGCGTTTTTTCCTGAATATATTCAGGAAAAAACGCATACGCCCTTTTTGGCCAAGGGCATCATTGTCAACGTTTTGCCGCTTTTCATGTGCTTTAAAGGCGATTCGAATCTACCTCCTGAAATCTGTTTCCTGCAATTCTGCCTTGATTTCAAATCCTCTTCTTTGCCTTCCCTCAATATATTTGTGGATGAGAGTTATCATTTATAACTCCGCAGGTTTGTGAATTGCAGTGCCCTGAAGCTCCATTTTACAACTCGCTTTTTTAGGGAGCTGGCCGCAAAAGCGCAGGATGGCTTCAGGTCCTGTTCTGGTTCCGGGGGGCAGGCTGAGCCTGTGGTTAATTCTTCTTCCTGATGGGAAAATAGAGTGACCTGTGCCTGTCCCAACACCAAGAGCTAGTCTCTCATTGGTTCCCCGTCTTCCCGTTCATCCTCAGGACAAATTGCAACCTGTACGGAACAGGAGGTTAAAGGTGCTGATGCTCCAAGTAGGGAGATTGCTAGTAAAGTGGCTGGAATGGCCAACCCGAGCACAAGAAGATGAGAAATGAGGTGCATTTTAGAAACCTTTCCCCATCACATGGTGTACCATCTTCTGGGTTTCTCATGCATGTTTTTGATTTAGGAAGATGCCCTTGAACCTGGAGATTTGGGACCCATGCGATGGGTAGCACGCAGTATTACTTTACAGGGTCTGCGTTTGCTCACCCAACCTCACCAAACCTCTCAGCCCCAAGAGTGTCCACCCTTATGTCTCATCCAGCTGTGGGTCTAGATATGGTCAATTCAGGTTGCATCACAGCCCCTCAACGAATTGTGTAAGAATTTCTCTCTCTTTCCCTGTCTTTGTTTCATGGGTTTTTAAAAGTAATTTATTTTTATAATGGGGTTTAGCTGCTTTTCACGGCTGTGTTTATGTCGCTTTACACCCACTTGACACACTAACAGAGAGATATCAATACATAGGTTTTAAGATTATTACTAGTCAGATATATTCTTGTGCGGTGAATCGGGCGTGTTGAGTCCAGTTCTCTGAGCAAGGAGTAGGTCTTGTCTGTTACATATTGGGTTTATGGAACGGTATCTGAGCTAATTTGAAACTCTTGTTTTATGTATCACCCCACCTCACCTTTCCCCTTAAGCAGCCATAGTGTGTTTTCTGCTTGTGTGACCCTGTTCTGTTTTGTAATTCAGTTCAAGTGTAACGGTTTTTACAGTCCCTCTATAAGTGACACCTTATGAGAAGTGTCCTTTTCTGTGTGACTTATTTCACTTAGAATCGTCGTACCTAAATCCACTCATCATGCTGCTGCTAGCCTTATGACATTGATTTCATGGCTGAGTGATATTCCATTGTACATAAGGACCACCACTTCTTTATCCATTTTTCGCTTTCTTGGGATATTTAAGGTGGAATGAAGTGGAGGTCCTTGTCAACAGAGCAGCCCTAAACTTTGGGGTGCTTGTGTCTTGCTGATTTTCAATTTTCCCACTTTATACCCCCATGCGTGGAAGTGCCCTATGCTCTCTAAGCTGTGTTTTTTAGATGTTTCAGGACACACCGTACCCTTCTCCAGAGTGGCTCTTGGCAATTTACATCCCGCCCATCAGTGTAGCAAGGCTCCCATTTCTCCATGGCCTTTCCTGCATTTCTGGTTTTGACACTTTTTTCAGCATGGCCCTTTTGACCGATGGGAAGCGAGACTTCTTTGTAGCGCTGATTTGCCTTTCCAGGTTGCTTGGTTGGCCAAAAAGGGCTTATGCGTTTTTTCCTGAATATATTCAGGAAAAAACGCATAAGCCCTTTTTGGCCAAGGGCATCATTGTCAACGTTTTGCCGCTTTTCATGTGCTTTAAAGGCGATTCGAATCTACCTCCTGAAATCTGTTTCCTGCAATTCTGCCTTGATTTCAAATCCTCTTCTTTGCCTTCCCTCAATATATTTGTGGATGAGAGTTATCATTTATAACTCCACAGGTTTGTGAATTGCAGTGCCCTGAAGCTCCATTTTACAACTCGCTTTTTTAGGGAGCTGGCCGCAAAAGCTCAGGATGGCTTCAGGTCCTGTTCTGGTTCCGGGGGGCAGGCTGAGCCTGTGGTTAATTCTTCTTCCTAATGGGAAAATAGAGTGACCTGTGCCTGTCCCAACACCAAGAGCTAGTCTCTCATTGGTTCCCCGTCTTCCCGTTCATCCTCAGGACAAATTGCAACCTGTACGGAACAGGAGGTTAAAGGTGCTGATGCTCCAAGTAGGGAGATTGCTAGTAAAGTGGCTGGAATGGCCAACCCGAGCACAAGAAGATGAGAATTGAGGTGCATTTTAGAAACCTTTCCCCATCACACGGTGTACCATCTTCTGGGTTTCTCATTCATGTTTTTGATTTAGGAAGATGCCCTTGAACCTGGAGATTTGGGACCCATGCGATGGGTAGCACGCAGTATTACTTTAAAGGGTCTGCGTTTGCTCACCCAACCTCACCAAACCTCTCAGCCCCAAGAGTGTCCACCCTTATGTCTCATCCAGCAGTGGGTCTAGATATGGTCAATTCAGGTTGCATCACAGCCCCTGAACCAATTGTGTAAGAATTTCTCTCTCTTTTCCTGTCTTTGTTTCATGGGTTTTTAAAAGTAATTTATTTTTATAATGGGGTTTAGCTGCTTTTCACGGCTGTGTTTATGCCGCTTTACACCCACTTGACACACTAACAGAGAGATATCAATACATAGGTTTTAAGATTATTAGTAGTCAGATATATTCTTGTGCGGTGAATCGGGCGTGTTGAGTCCAGTTCTCTGAGCAAGGAGTAGGTCTTGTCTGTTACATATTGGGTTTATGGAACGGTATCTGAGCTAATTTGAAACTCTTGTTTTATGTATCACCCCACCTCACCTTTCCCGTTAAGCAGCCATAGTGTGTTTTCTGCTTGTGTGACTCTGTTCTGTTTTGTAATTCAGTTCAAGTGTAACGGTTTTTACATTCCCTCTATAAGTGACACCTTATGAGAAGTGTCCTTTTCTGTGTGACTTATTTCACTTAGAATCGTCGTACCTAAATCCACTCATCATGCTGCTGCTAGCCTTATGACATTGATTTCATGGCTGAGTGATATTCCATTGTACATAAGGACCACCACTTCTTTATCCATTTTTTGCTTTCTTGGGATATTTAAGGTGGAATGAAGTGGAGGTCCTTGTCAACAGAGCAGCCCTAAACTTTGGGGTGCCTGTGTCTTGCTGATTTTCAATTTTCCCACTTTATAGCCCCATGCGTGGAAGTGCCCTATGCTCTCTAAGCTGTGTTTTTTAGATGTTTCAGGACACACCGTACCCTTCTCCAGAGTGGCTCTTGGCAATTTACATCCCGCCCATCAGTGTAGCAAGGCTCCCATTTCTCCATGGCCTTTCCTGCATTTCTGGTTTTGACACTTTTTTCAGCATGGCCCTTTTGACCGATGGGAAGCGAGACTTCTTTGTAGCGCTGATTTGCCTTTCCAGGTTGCTTGGTTGGCCAAAAAGGGCGTATGCGTTTTTTCCTGAATATATTCAGGAAAAAACGCATACGCCCTTTTTGGCCAAGGGCATCATTGTCAACGTTTTGCCGCTTTTCATGTGCTTTAAAGGCGATTCGAATCTACCTCCTGAAATCTGTTTCCTGCAATTCTGCCTTGATTTCAAATCCTCTTCTTTGTCTTCCCTCAATATATTTGTGGATGAGAGTTATCATTTATAACTCCGCAGGTTTGTGAATTGCAGTGCCCTGAAGCTCCATTTTACAACTCGCTTTTTTAGGGAGCTGGCCGCAAAAGCGCAGGATGGCTTCAGGTACTGTTCTGGTTCCAGGGGGCAGGCTGAGCCTGTGGTTAATTCTTCTTCCTGATGGGAAAATAGAGTGACCTGTGCCTGTCCCAACACCAAGAGCTAGTCTCTCATTGGTTCCCCGTCTTCCCGTTCATCCTCAGGACAAATTGCAACCTGTACGGAACAGGATGTTAAAGGTGCTGATGCTCCAAGTAGGGAGATTGCTAGTAAAGTGGCTGGAATGGCCAACCCGAGCACAAGAAGATGAGAAATGAGGTGCATTTTAGAAACCTTTCCCCATCACACGGTGTACCATCTTCTGGGTTTCTCATTCATGTTTTTGATTTAGGAAGATGCCCTTGAACCTGGAGATTTGGGACCCATGCGATGGGTAGCACGCAGTATTACTTTAAAGGGTCTGCGTTTGCTCACCCAACCTCACCAAACCTCTCAGCCCCAAGAGTGTCCACCCTTATGTCTCATCCAGCAGTGGGTCTAGATATGGTCAATTCAGGTTGCATCACAGCCCCTGAACCAATTGTGTAAGAATTTCTCTCTCTTTCCCTCTCTTTGTTTCATGGGTTTTTAAAAGTAATTTATTTTTATAATGGGGTTTAGCTGCTTTTCACGGCTGTGTTTATGCCGCTTTACACCCACTTGACACACTAACAGAGAGATATCAATACATAGGTTTTAAGATTATTAGTAGTCAGATATATTCTTGTGCGGTGAATCGGGCGTGTTGAGTCCAGTTCTCTGAGCAAGGAGTAGGTCTTGTCTGTTACATATTGGGTTTATGGAACGGTATCTGAGCTAATTTGAAACTCTTGTTTTATGTATCACCCCACCTCACCTTTCCCGTTAAGCAGCCATAGTGTGTTTTCTGCTTGTGTGACTCTGTACTGTTTTGTAATTCAGATCAAGTGTAACGGTTTTTACATTCCCTCTATAAGTGACACCTTATGAGAAGTGTCCTTTTCTGTGTGACTTATTTCACTTAGAATCGTCGTACCTAAATCCACTCATCATGCTGCTACTAGCCTTATGACTGATTTCATGGCTGAGGGATATTCCATTGTACATATGGACCTCAAATTTTTTATCCATTTTTCGCTTTCCTGGGATATTTAAGGTGGAATGAAGTGGAGGTCCTTGTCAACAGAGCAGCCCTAAACTTTGGGGTGCCTGTGTCTTGCTGATTTTCAATTTTCCCACTTTATACCCCCATGCGTGGAAGTGCCCTATGCTCTCTAAGCTGTGTTTTTTAGGTGTTTCAGGACACACCGTACCCTTCTCCAGAATGGCTGTTGGCAATTTACATCCCACCCATCAGTCTAGCAAGGCTCCCATTTCTCCATGGCCTGTCCTGCATTTCTGGTTTTGACACATTTTTCAGCATGGCCCTTTTGACCAATGGGAAGCGAGACTTCTTTGTAGCGCTGATTTGCCTTTCCAGGTTGCTTGGTTGGCCAAAAAGGGCGTATGCGTTTTTTCCTGAATATATTCAGGTAAAAACGCATACGCCCTTTTTGGCCAAGGGCATCATTGTCAACGTTTTGTCGCCTTTCATGTGCTTTAAAGGCGATTCGAATCTACCTCCTGAAATCTGTTTCCTGCAATTCTGCCTTGATTTCAAATCCTCTTCTTTGCCTTCCCTCAATATATTTGTGGACGAGAGTTATCATTTATAACTCTGCAGGTTTGTGAATTGCAGTGCCCTGAAGCTCCATTTTACAACTCGATTTTTTGGGAGCTGGCCGCAAAAGCGCAGGATGGCTTCAGGCCCTGTTCTGGTTCCGGGGGGCAGGCTGAGCCTGTGGTTAATTCTTCTTCCTGATGGGAAAATAGAGTGACCTGTGCCTGTCCCAACACCAAGAGCTAGTCTCTCATTGGTTCCCCATCTTCCCGTTCATCCTCAGGACAAATTGAAACCTGTACGGAACAGGAGGCTAAAGGTGCTGATGCTCCAAGTAGGGAGATTGCTAGTAAAGTGGCTGGAATGGCCAACCCGAGCACAAGGAGATGAGAAATGAGGTGCATTTTAGAAACCTTTCCCCATCACACGGTGTACCATCTTCTGGGTTTCTCATTCATGTTTTCGATTTAGGAAGATGCCCTTGAACCTGGAGATTTGGGACCCATGCGATGGGTAGCACGCAGTATTACTTTAAAGGGTCTGCGTTTGCTCACCCAACCTCACCAAACCTCTCAGCCCCAAGAGTGTCCACCCTTATGTCTCATCCAGCTGTGGGTCTAGATATGGTGAATTCAGGTTGCATCACAGCCCCTGAACGAATTGTGTAAGAATTTCTCTCTCTTTCCCTGTCTTTGTTTCATGGGTTTTTAAAAGTAATTTATTTTTATAATGGGGTTTAGCTGCTTTTCACGGCTGTGTTTATGCCGCTTTACACCCACTTGACACACTAACAGAGAGATATCAATACATAGGTTTTAAGATTATTACTAGTCAGATATATTCTTCTGCGGTGAATCGGGCGTGTTGAGTCCAGTTCTCTGAGCAAGGAGTAGGTCTTGTCTGTTACATATTGGGTTTATGGAACGGTATCTGAGCTAATTTGAAACTCTTGTTTTATGTATCACCCCACCTCACCTTTCCCCTTAAGCAGCCATAGTGTGTTTTCTGCTTGTGTGACTCTGTTCTGTTTTGTAATTCAGTTCAAGTGTAACGGTTTTTACAGTCCCTCTATAAGTGACACCTTATGAGAAGTGTCCTTTTCTGTGTGACTTATTTCACTTAGAATCGTCGTACCTAAATCCACTCATCATGCTGCTGCTAGCCTTATGACATTGATTTCATGGCTGAGTGATATTCCATTGTACATAAGGACCACCACTTCTTTATCCATTTTTCGCTTTCTTGGGATATTTAAGGTGGAATGAAGTGGAGGTCCTTGTCAACAGAGCAGCCCTAAACTTTGGGGTGCCTGTGTCTTGCTGATTTTCAATTTTCCCACTTTATACCCCCATGCGTGGAAGTGCCCTATGCTCTCTAAGCTGTGTTTTTTAGATGTTTCAGGACACACCGTACCCTTCTCCAGAGTGGCTCTTGGCAATTTACATCCCGCCCATCAGTGTAGCAAGGCTCCCATTTCTCCATGGCCTTTCCTGCATTTCTGGTTTTGACACTTTTTTCAGCATGGCCCTTTTGACCGATGGGAAGCGAGACTTCTTTGTAGCGCTGATTTGCCTTTCCAGGTTGCTTGGTTGGCCAAAAAGGGCTTATGCGTTTTTTCCTGAATATATTCAGGAAAAAACGCATAAGCCCTTTTTGGCCTAGGGCATCATTGTCAACGTTTTGCCGCTTTTCATGTGCTTTAAAGGCGATTCGAATCTACCTCCTGAAATCTGTTTCCTGCAATTCTGCCTTGATTTCAAATCCTCTTCTTTGCCTTCCCTCAATATATTTGTGGATGAGAGTTATCATTTATAACTCCGCAGGTTTGTGAATTGCAGTGCCCTGAAGCTCCATTTTACAACTCGCTTTTTTAGGGAGCTGGCCGCAAAAGCTCAGGATGGCTTCAGGTACTGTTCTGGTTCCGGGGGGCAGGCTGAGCCTGTGGTTAATTCTTCTTCCTGATGGGAAAATAGAGTGACCTGTGCCTGTCCCAACACCAAGAGCTAGTCTCTCATTGGTTCCCCGTCTTCCCGTTCATCCTCAGGAAAAATTGCAACCTGTACGGAACAGGAGGTTAAAGGTGCTGATGCTCCAAGTAGGGAGATTGCTAGTAAAGTGGCTGGAATGGCCAACCCGAGCACAAGAAGATGAGAAATGAGGTGCATTTTAGAAACCTTTCCCCATCACACGGTGTACCATCTTCTGGGTTTCTCATTCATGTTTTTGATTTAGGAAGATGCCCTTGAACCTGGAGATTTGGGACCCATGCGATGGGTAGCACGCAGTATTACTTTAAAGGGTCTGCGTTTGCTCACCCAACCTCACCAAACCTCTCAGCCCCAAGAGTGTCCACCCTTATGTCTCATCCAGCAGTGGGTCTAGGTATGGTCAATTCAGGTTGCATCACAGCCCCTGAACCAATTGTGTAAGAATTTCTCTCTCTTTCCCTCTCTTTGTTTCATGGGTTTTTAAAAGTAATTTATTTTTATAATGGGGTTTAGCTGCTTTTCACGGCTGTGTTTATGCCGCTTTACACCCACTTGACACACTAACAGAGAGATATCAATACATAGGTTTTAAGATTATTAGTAGTCAGATATATTCTTGTGCGGTGAATCGGGCGTGTTGAGTCCAGTTCTCTGAGCAAGGAGTAGGTCTTGTCTGTTACATATTGGGTTTATGGAACGGTATCTGAGCTAATTTGAAACTCTTGTTTTATGTATCACCCCACCTCACCTTTCCCGTTAAGCAGCCATAGTGTGTTTTCTGCTTGTGTGACTCTGTTCTGTTTTGTAATTCAGATCAAGTGTAACGGTTTTTACATTCCCTCTATAAGTGACACCTTATGAGAAGTGTCCTTTTCTGTGTGACTTATTTCACTTAGAATCGTCGTACCTAAATCCACTCATCATGCTGCTACTAGCCTTATGACTGATTTCATGGCTGAGGGATATTCCATTGTACATATGGACCTCAAATTTTTTATCCATTTTTCGCTTTCCTGGGATATTTAAGGTGGAATGAAGTGGAGGTCCTTGTCAACAGAGCAGCCCTAAACTTTGGGGTGCCTGTGTCTTGCTGATTTTCAATTTTCCCACTTTATACCCCCATGCGTGGAAGTGCCCTATGCTCTCTAAGCTGTGTTTTTTAGATGTTTCAGGACACACCGTACCCTTCTCCAGAGTGGCTCTTGGCAATTTACATCCTGCCCACCAGTGTAGCAAGGCTCCCATTTCTCCATGGCCTTTCATGCATTTCTGGTTTTGACACTTTTTTCAGCATGGCCCTTTTGACCGATGGGAAGCGAGACTTCTTTGTAGCGCTGATTTGCCTTTACAGGTTGCTTGGTTGGCCAAAAAGGGCGTATGCGTTTTTTCCTGAATATATTCAGGAAAAAACGCATACGCCCTTTTTGGCCAAGGGCATCATTGTCAACGTTTTGCCGATTTTCATGTGCTTTAAAGGCGATTCGAATCTACCTCCTGAAATCTGTTTCCTGCAATTCTGCCTTGATTTCAAATCCTCTTCTTTGCCTTCCCTCAATATATTTGTGGATGAGAGTTATCATTTATAACTCCGCAGGTTTGTGAATTGCAGTGCCCTGAAGCTCCATTTTACAACTCGCTTTTTTAGGGAGCTGGCCGCAAAAGCGCAGGATGGCTTCAGGTCCTGTTCTGGTTCCGGGGGGCAGGCTGAGCCTGTGGTTAATTCTTCTTCCTGATGGGAAAATAGAGTGACCTGTGCCTGTCCCAACACCAAGAGCTAGTCTCTCATTTGTTCCCCGTCTTCCCGTTCATCCTCAGGACAAATTGCAACCTGTACGGAACAGGAGGTTAAAGGTGCTGATGCTCCAAGTAGGGAGATTGCTAGTAAAGTGGCTGGAATGGCCAACCCGAGCACAAGAAGATGAGAAATGAGGTGCATTTTAGAAACCTTTCCCCATCACATGGTGTACCATCTTCTGGGTTTCTCATGCATGTTTTTGATTTAGGAAGATGCCCTTGAACCTGGAGATTTGGGACCCATGCGATGGATAGCACGCAGTATTACTTTAAAGGGTCTGCGTTTGCTCACCCAACCTCACCAAACCTCTCAGCCCCAAGAGTGTCCACCCTTATGTCTCATCCAGCTGTGGGTCTAGATATGGTCAATTCAGGTTGCATCACAGCCCCTCAACGAATTGTGTAAGAATTTCTCTCTCTTTCCCTGTCTTTGTTTCATGGGTTTTTAAAAGTAATTTATTTTTATAATGGGGTTTAGCTGCTTTTCACGGCTGTGTTTATGTCGCTTTACACCCACTTGACACACTAACAGAGAGATATCAATACATAGGTTTTAAGATTATTACTAGTCAGATATATTCTTGTGCGGTGAATCGGGCGTGTTGAGTCCAGTTCTCTGAGCAAGGAGTAGGTCTTGTCTGTTACATATTGGGTTTATGGAACGGTATCTGAGCTAATTTGAAACTCTTGTTTTATGTATCACCCCACCTCACCTTTCCCCTTAAGCAGCCATAGTGTGTTTTCTGCTTGTGTGACTCTGTTCTGTTTTGTAATTCAGTTCAAGTGTAACGGTTTTTACAGTCCCTCTATAAGTGACACCTTATGAGAAGTGTCCTTTTCTGTGTGACTTATTTCACTTAGAATCGTCGTACCTAAATCCACTCATCATGCTGCTGCTAGCCTTATGACATTGATTTCATGGCTGAGTGATATTCCATTGTACATAAGGACCACCACTTCTTTATCCATTATTCGCTTTCTTGGGATATTTAAGGTGGAATGAAGTGGAGGTCCTTGTCAACAGAGCAGCCCTAAACTTTGGGGTGCCTGTGTCTTGCTGATTTTCAATTTTCCCACTTTATACCCCCATGCGTGGAAGTGCCCTATGCTCTCTAAGCTGTGTTTTTTAGATGTTTCAGGACACACCGTACCCTTCTCCAGAGTGGCTCTTGGCAATTTACATCCCGCCCATCAGTGTAGCAAGGCTCCCATTTCTCCATGGCCTTTCCTGCATTTCTGGTTTTGACACTTTTTTCAGCATGGCCCTTTTGACCGATGGGAAGCGAGACTTCTTTGTAGCGCTGATTTGCCTTTCCAGGTTGCTTGGTTGGCCAAAAAGGGCTTATGCGTTTTTTCCTGAATATATTCAGGAAAAAACGCATAAGCCCTTTTTGGCCAAGGGCATCATTGTCAACGTTTTGGCGCTTTTCATGTGCTTTAAAGGCGATTCGAATCTACCTCCTGAAATCTGTTTCCTGCAATTCTGCCTTGATTTCAAATCCTCTTCTTTGTCTTCCCTCAATATATTTGTGGATGAGAGTTATCATTTATAACTCCGCAGGTTTGTGAATTGCAGTGCCCTGAAGCTCCATTTTACAACTCGCTTTTTTAGGGAGCTGGCCGCAAAAGCGCAGGATGGCTTCAGGTACTGTTCTGGTTCCAGGGGGCAGGCTGAGCCTGTGGTTAATTCTTCTTCCTGATGGGAAAATAGAGTGACCTGTGCCTGTCCCAACACCAAGAGCTAGTCTCTCATTGGTTGCCCGTCTTCCCGTTCATCCTCAGGACAAATTGCAACCTGTACGGAACAGGATGTTAAAGGTGCTGATGCTCCAAGTAGGGAGATTGCTAGTAAAGTGGCTGGAATGGCCAACCCGAGCACAAGAAGATGAGAAATGAGGTGCATTTTAGAAACCTTTCCCCATCACACGGTGTACCATCTTCTGGGTTTCTCATTCATGTTTTTGATTTAGGAAGATGCCCTTGAACCTGGAGATTTGGGACCCATGCGATGGGTAGCACGCAGTATTACTTTAAAGGGTCTGCGTTTGCTCACCCAACCTCACCAAACCTCTCAGCCCCAAGAGTGTCCACCCTTATGTCTCATCCAGCAGTGGGTCTAGATATGGTCAATTCAGGTTGCATCACAGCCCCTGAACCAATTGTGTAAGAATTTCTCTCTCTTTCCCTCTCTTTGTTTCATGGGTTTTTAAAAGTAATTTATTTTTATAATGGGGTTTAGCTGCTTTTCACGGCTGTGTTTATGCCGCTTTACACCCACTTGACACACTAACAGAGAGATATCAATACATAGGTTTTAAGATTATTAGTAGTCAGATATATTCTTGTGCGGTGAATCGGGCGTGTTGAGTCCAGTTCTCTGAGCAAGGAGTAGGTCTTGTCTGTTACATATTGGGTTTATGGAACGGTATCTGAGCTAATTTGAAACTCTTGTTTTATGTATCACCCCACCTCACCTTTCCCGTTAAGCAGCCATAGTGTGTTTTCTGCTTGTGTGACTCTGTTCTGTTTTGTAATTCAGATCAAGTGTAACGGTTTTTACATTCCCTCTATAAGTGACACCTTATGAGAAGTGTCCTTTTCTGTGTGACTTATTTCACTTAGAATCGTCGTACCTAAATCCACTCATCATGCTGCTACTAGCCTTATGACTGATTTCATGGCTGAGGGATATTCCATTGTACATATGGACCTCAAATTTTTTATCCATTTTTCGCTTTCCTGGGATATTTAAGGTGGAATGAAGTGGAGGTCCTTGTCAACAGAGCAGCCCTAAACTTTGGGGTGCCTGTGTCTTGCTGATTTTCAATTTTCCCACTTTATACCCCCATGCGTGGAAGTGCCCTATGCTCTCTAAGCTGTGTTTTTTAGATGTTTCAGGACACACCGTACCCTTCTCCAGAATGGCTGTTGGCAATTTACATCCCACCCATCAGTCTAGCAAGGCTCCCATTTCTCCATGGCCTGTCCTGCATTTCTGGTTTTGACACATTTTTCAGCATGGCCCTTTTGACCAATGGGAAGCGAGACTTCTTTGTAGCGCTGATTTGCCTTTCCAGGTTGCTTGGTTGGCCAAAAAGGGCGTATGCGTTTTTTCCTGAATATATTCAGGAAAAAACGCATACGCCCTTTTTGGCCAAGGGCATCATTGTCAACGTTTTGTCGCCTTTCATGTGCTTTAAAGGCGATTCGAATCTACCTCCTGAAATCTGTTTCCTGCAATTCTGCCTTGATTTCAAATCCTCTTCTTTGCCTTCCCTCAATATATTTGTGGACGAGAGTTATCATTTATAACTCTGCAGGTTTGTGAATTGCAGTGCCCTGAAGCTCCATTTTACAACTCGATTTTTTGGGAGCTGGCCGCAAAAGCGCAGGATGGCTTCAGGCCCTGTTCTGGTTCTGGGGGGCAGGCTGAGCCTGTGGTTAATTCTTCTTCCTGATGGGAAAATAGAGTGACCTGTGCCTGTCCCAACACCAAGAGCTAGTCTCTCATTGGTTCCCCATCTTCCCGTTCATCCTCAGGACAAATTGAAACCTGTACGGAACAGGAGGCTAAAGGTGCTGATGCTCCAAGTAGGGAGATTGCTAGTAAAGTGGCTGGAATGGCCAACCCGAGCACAAGGAGATGAGAAATGAGGTGCATTTTAGAAACCTTTCCCCATCACACGGTGTACCATCTTCTGGGTTTCTCATTCATGTTTTCGATTTAGGAAGATGCCCTTGAACCTGGAGATTTGGGACCCATGCGATGGGTAGCACGCAGTATTACTTTAAAGGGTCTGCGTTTGCTCACCCAACCTCACCAAACCTCTCAGCCCCAAGAGTGTCCACCCTTATGTCTCATCCAGCTGTGGGTCTAGATATGGTGAATTCAGGTTGCATCACAGCCCCTGAACGAATTGTGTAAGAATTTCTCTCTCTTTCCCTGTCTTTGTTTCATGGGTTTTTAAATGTAATTTATTTTTATAATGGGGTTTAGCTGCTTTTCACGGCTGTGTTTATGCCGCTTTACACCCACTTGACACACTAACAGAGAGATATCAATACATAGGTTTTAAGATTATTACTAGTCAGATATATTCTTGTGCGGTGAATCGGGCGTGTTGAGTCCAGTTCTCTGAGCAAGGAGTAGGTCTTGTCTGTTACATATTGGGTTTATGGAACGGTATCTGAGCTAATTTGAAACTCTTGTTTTATGTATCACCCCACCTCTCCTTTCCCCTTAAGCAGCCATAGTGTGTTTTCTGCTTGTGTGACTCTGTTCTGTTTTGTAATTCAGTTCAAGTGTAACGGTTTTTACAGTCCCTCTATAAGTGACACCTTATGAGAAGTGTCCTTTTCTGTGTGACTTATTTCACTTAGAATCGTCGTACCTAAATCCACTCATCATGCTGCTGCTAGCCTTATGACATTGATTTCATGGCTGAGTGATATTCCATTGTACATAAGGACCACCAGTTCTTTATCCATTTTTCGCTTTCTTGGGATATTTAAGGTGGAATGAAGTGGAGGTCCTTGTCAACAGAGCAGTCCTAAACTTTGGGGTGCCTGTGTCTTGCTGATTTTCAATTTTCCCACTTTATACCCCCATGCGTGGAAGTGCCCTATGCTCTCTAAGCTGTGTTTTTTAGATGTTTCAGGACACACCGTACCCTTCTCCAGAGTGGCTCTTGGCAATTTACATCCCGCCCATCAGTGTAGCAAGGCTCCCATTTCTCCATGGCCTTTCCTGCATTTCTGGTTTTGACACTTTTTTCAGCATGGCCCTTTTGACCGATGGGAAGCGAGACTTCTTTGTAGCGCTGATTTGCCTTTCCAGGTTGCTTGGTTGGCCAAAAAGGGCTTATGCGTTTTTTCCTGAATATATTCAGGAAAAAACGCATAAGCCCTTTTTGGCCTAGGGCATCATTGTCAACGTTTTGCCGCTTTTCATGTGCTTTAAAGGCGATTCGAATCTACCTCCTGAAATCTGTTTCCTGCAATTCTGCCTTGATTTCAAATCCTCTTCTTTGCCTTCCCTCAATATATTTGTGGATGAGAGTTATCATTTATAACTCCGCAGGTTTGTGAATTGCAGTGCCCTGAAGCTCCATTTTACAACTCGCTTTTTTAGGGAGCTGGCCGCAAAAGCTCAGGATGGCTTCAGGTCCTGTTCTGGTTCCGGGAGGCAGGCAGAGCCTGTGGTTAATTCTTCTTCCTGATGGGAAAATAGAGTGACCTGTGCCTGTCCCAACACCAAGAGCTAGTCTCTCATTGGTTCCCCGTCTTCCCGTTCATCCTCAGGACAAATTGCAACCTGTACGGAACAGGAGGTTAAAGGTGCTGATGCTCCAAGTAGGGAGATTGCTAGTAAAGTGGCTGGAATGGCCAACCCGAGCACAAGAAGATGAGAAATGAGGTGCATTTTAGAAACCTTTCCCCATCACACG
Source organism: Balaenoptera physalus (assembly GCF_965194825.1). NCBI lineage: Eukaryota > Metazoa > Chordata > Mammalia > Artiodactyla > Balaenopteridae > Balaenoptera > Balaenoptera physalus. Next base: position 1,247,654 of record NW_028126441.1, on the reverse strand, counting down.
GTGTACCATCTTCTGGGTTTCTCATTCATGTTTTTGATTTAGGAAGATGCCCTTGAACCTGGAGATTTGGGACCCATGCGATGGGTAGCACGCAGTATTACTTTAAAGGGTCTGCGTTTGCTCACCCAACCTCACCAAACCTCTCAGCCCCAAGAGTGTCCACCCTTATGTCTCATCCAGCAGTGGGTCTAGATATGGTCAATTCAGGTTGCATCACAGCCCCTGAACCAATTGTGTAAGAATTTCTCTCTCTTTCCCTCTCTTTGTTTCATGGGTTTTTAAAAGTAATTTATTTTTATAATGGGGTTTAGCTGCTTTTCACGGCTGTGTTTATGCCGCTTTACACCCACTTGACACACTAACAGAGAGATATCAATACATAGGTTTTAAGATTATTAGTAGTCAGATATATTCTTGTGCGGTGAATCGGGCGTGTTGAGTCCAGTTCTCTGAGCAAGGAGTAGGTCTTGTCTGTTACATATTGGGTTTATGGAACGGTATCTGAGCTAATTTGAAACTCTTGTTTTATGTATCACCCCACCTCACCTTTCCCGTTAAGCAGCCATAGTGTGTTTTCTGCTTGTGTGACTCTGTTCTGTTTTGTAATTCAGATCAAGTGTAACGGTTTTTACATTCCCTCTATAAGTGACACCTTATGAGAAGTGTCCTTTTCTGTGTGACTTATTTCACTTAGAATCGTCGTACCTAAATCCACTCATCATGCTGCTACTAGCCTTATGACTGATTTCATGGCTGAGGGATATTCCATTGTACATATGGACCTCAAATTTTTTATCCATTTTTCGCTTTCCTGGGATATTTAAGATGGAATGAAGTGGAGGTCCTTGTCAACAGAGCAGCCCTAAACTTTGGGGTGCCTGTGTCTTGCTGATTTTCAATTTTCCCACTTTATACCCCCATGCGTGGAAGTGCCCTATGCTCTCTAAGCTGTGTTTTTTAGGTGTTTCAGGACACACCGTACCCTTCTCCAGAATGGCTGTTGGCAATTTACATCCCACCCATCAGTCTAGCAAGGCTCCCATTTCTCCATGGCCTGTCCTGCATTTCTGGTTTTGACACATTTTTCAGCATGGCCCTTTTGACCAATGGGAAGCGAGACTTCTTTGTAGCGCTGATTTGCCTTTCCAGGTTGCTTGGTTGGCCAAAAAGGGCGTATGCGTTTTTTCCTGAATATATTCAGGTAAAAACGCATACGCCCTTTTTGGCCAAGGGCATCATTGTCAACGTTTTGTCGCCTTTCATGTGCTTTAAAGGCGATTCGAATCTACCTCCTGAAATCTGTTTCCTGCAATTCTGCCTTGATTTCAAATCCTCTTCTTTGCCTTCCCTCAATATATTTGTGGACGAGAGTTATCATTTATAACTCTGCAGGTTTGTGAATTGCAGTGCCCTGAAGCTCCATTTTACAACTCGATTTTTTGGGAGCTGGCCGCAAAAGCGCAGGATGGCTTCAGGCCCTGTTCTGGTTCCGGGGGGCAGGCTGAGCCTGTGGTTAATTCTTCTTCCTGATGGGAAAATAGAGTGACCTGTGCCTGTCCCAACACCAAGAGCTAGTCTCTCATTGGTTCCCCATCTTCCCGTTCATCCTCAGGACAAATTGAAACCTGTACGGAACAGGAGGCTAAAGGTGCTGATGCTCCAAGTAGGGAGATTGCTAGTAAAGTGGCTGGAATGGCCAACCCGAGCACAAGGAGATGAGAAATGAGGTGCATTTTAGAAACCTTTCCCCATCACACGGTGTACCATCTTCTGGGTTTCTCATTCATGTTTTCGATTTAGGAAGATGCCCTTGAACCTGGAGATTTGGGACCCATGCGATGGGTAGCACGCAGTATTACTTTAAAGGGTCTGCGTTTGCTCACCCAACCTCACCAAACCTCTCAGCCCCAAGAGTGTCCACCCTTATGTCTCATCCAGCTGTGGGTCTAGATATGGTGAATTCAGGTTGCATCACAGCCCCTGAACGAATTGTGTAAGAATTTCTCTCTCTTTCCCTGTCTTTGTTTCATGGGTTTTTAAAAGTAATTTATTTTTATAATGGGGTTTAGCTGCTTTTCACGGCTGTGTTTATGCCGCTTTACACCCACTTGACACACTAACAGAGAGATATCAATACATAGGTTTTAAGATTATTACTAGTCAGATATATTCTTCTGCGGTGAATCGGGCGTGTTGAGTCCAGTTCTCTGAGCAAGGAGTAGGTCTTGTCTGTTACATATTGGGTTTATGGAACGGTATCTGAGCTAATTTGAAACTCTTGTTTTATGTATCACCCCACCTCACCTTTCCCGTTAAGCAGCCATAGTGTGTTTTCTGCTTGTGTGACTCTGTTCTGTTTTGTAATTCAGATCAAGTGTAACGGTTTTTACATTCCCTCTATAAGTGACACCTTATGAGAAGTGTCCTTTTCTGTGTGACTTATTTCACTTAGAATCGTCGTACCTAAATCCACTCATCATGCTGCTACTAGCCTTATGACTGATTTCATGGCTGAGGGATATTCCATTGTACATATGGACCTCAAATTTTTTATCCATTTTTCGCTTTCCTGGGATATTTAAGGTGGAATGAAGTGGAGGTCCTTGTCAACAGAGCAGCCCTAAACTTTGGGGTGCCTGTGTCTTGCTGATTTTCAATTTTCCCACTTTATACCCCCATGCGTGGAAGTGCCCTATGCTCTCTAAGCTGTGTTTTTTAGATGTTTCAGGACACACCGTACCCTTCTCCAGAGTGGCTCTTGGCAATTTACATCCTGCCCACCAGTGTAGCAAGGCTCCCATTTCTCCATGGCCTTTCATGCATTTCTGGTTTTGACACTTTTTTCAGCATGGCCCTTTTGACCGATGGGAAGCGAGACTTCTTTGTAGCGCTGATTTGCCTTTACAGGTTGCTTGGTTGGCCAAAAAGGGCGTATGCGTTTTTTCCTGAATATATTCAGGAAAAAACGCATACGCCCTTTTTGGCCAAGGGCATCATTGTCAACGTTTTGCCGATTTTCATGTGCTTTAAAGGCGATTCGAATCTACCTCCTGAAATCTGTTTCCTGCAATTCTGCCTTGATTTCAAATCCTCTTCTTTGCCTTCCCTCAATATATTTGTGGATGAGAGTTATCATTTATAACTCCGCAGGTTTGTGAATTGCAGTGCCCTGAAGCTCCATTTTACAACTCGCTTTTTTAGGGAGCTGGCCGCAAAAGCGCAGGATGGCTTCAGGTCCTGTTCTGGTTCCGGGGGGCAGGCTGAGCCTGTGGTTAATTCTTCTTCCTGATGGGAAAATAGAGTGACCTGTGCCTGTCCCAACACCAAGAGCTAGTCTCTCATTTGTTCCCCGTCTTCCCGTTCATCCTCAGGACAAATTGCAACCTGTACGGAACAGGAGGTTAAAGGTGCTGATGCTCCAAGTAGGGAGATTGCTAGTAAAGTGGCTGGAATGGCCAACCCGAGCACAAGAAGATGAGAAATGAGGTGCATTTTAGAAACCTTTCCCCATCACATGGTGTACCATCTTCTGGGTTTCTCATGCATGTTTTTGATTTAGGAAGATGCCCTTGAACCTGGAGATTTGGGACCCATGCGATGGATAGCACGCAGTATTACTTTAAAGGGTCTGCGTTTGCTCACCCAACCTCACCAAACCTCTCAGCCCCAAGAGTGTCCACCCTTATGTCTCATCCAGCTGTGGGTCTAGATATGGTCAATTCAGGTTGCATCACAGCCCCTCAACGAATTGTGTAAGAATTTCTCTCTCTTTCCCTGTCTTTGTTTCATGGGTTTTTAAAAGTAATTTATTTTTATAATGGGGTTTAGCTGCTTTTCACGGCTGTGTTTATGTCGCTTTACACCCACTTGACACACTAACAGAGAGATATCAATACATAGGTTTTAAGATTATTACTAGTCAGATATATTCTTGTGCGGTGAATCGGGCGTGTTGAGTCCAGTTCTCTGAGCAAGGAGTAGGTCTTGTCTGTTACATATTGGGTTTATGGAACGGTATCTGAGCTAATTTGAAACTCTTGTTTTATGTATCACCCCACCTCACCTTTCCCCTTAAGCAGCCATAGTGTGTTTTCTGCTTGTGTGACTCTGTTCTGTTTTGTAATTCAGTTCAAGTGTAACGGTTTTTACAGTCCCTCTATAAGTGACACCTTATGAGAAGTGTCCTTTTCTGTGTGACTTATTTCACTTAGAATCGTCGTACCTAAATCCACTCATCATGCTGCTGCTAGCCTTATGACATTGATTTCATGGCTGAGTGATATTCCATTGTACATAAGGACCACCACTTCTTTATCCATTATTCGCTTTCTTGGGATATTTAAGGTGGAATGAAGTGGAGGTCCTTGTCAACAGAGCAGCCCTAAACTTTGGGGTGCCTGTGTCTTGCTGATTTTCAATTTTCCCACTTTATACCCCCATGCGTGGAAGTGCCCTATGCTCTCTAAGCTGTGTTTTTTAGATGTTTCAGGACACACCGTACCCTTCTCCAGAGTGGCTCTTGGCAATTTACATCCCGCCCATCAGTGTAGCAAGGCTCCCATTTCTCCATGGCCTTTCCTGCATTTCTGGTTTTGACACTTTTTTCAGCATGGCCCTTTTGACCGATGGGAAGCGAGACTTCTTTGTAGCGCTGATTTGCCTTTCCAGGTTGCTTGGTTGGCCAAAAAGGGCTTATGCGTTTTTTCCTGAATATATTCAGGAAAAAACGCATAAGCCCTTTTTGGCCAAGGGCATCATTGTCAACGTTTTGGCGCTTTTCATGTGCTTTAAAGGCGATTCGAATCTACCTCCTGAAATCTGTTTCCTGCAATTCTGCCTTGATTTCAAATCCTCTTCTTTGTCTTCCCTCAATATATTTGTGGATGAGAGTTATCATTTATAACTCCGCAGGTTTGTGAATTGCAGTGCCCTGAAGCTCCATTTTACAACTCGCTTTTTTAGGGAGCTGGCCGCAAAAGCGCAGGATGGCTTCAGGTACTGTTCTGGTTCCAGGGGGCAGGCTGAGCCTGTGGTTAATTCTTCTTCCTGATGGGAAAATAGAGTGACCTGTGCCTGTCCCAACACCAAGAGCTAGTCTCTCATTGGTTGCCCGTCTTCCCGTTCATCCTCAGGACAAATTGCAACCTGTACGGAACAGGATGTTAAAGGTGCTGATGCTCCAAGTAGGGAGATTGCTAGTAAAGTGGCTGGAATGGCCAACCCGAGCACAAGAAGATGAGAAATGAGGTGCATTTTAGAAACCTTTCCCCATCACACGGTGTACCATCTTCTGGGTTTCTCATTCATGTTTTTGATTTAGGAAGATGCCCTTGAACCTGGAGATTTGGGACCCATGCGATGGGTAGCACGCAGTATTACTTTAAAGGGTCTGCGTTTGCTCACCCAACCTCACCAAACCTCTCAGCCCCAAGAGTGTCCACCCTTATGTCTCATCCAGCAGTGGGTCTAGATATGGTCAATTCAGGTTGCATCACAGCCCCTGAACCAATTGTGTAAGAATTTCTCTCTCTTTCCCTCTCTTTGTTTCATGGGTTTTTAAAAGTAATTTATTTTTATAATGGGGTTTAGCTGCTTTTCACGGCTGTGTTTATGCCGCTTTACACCCACTTGACACACTAACAGAGAGATATCAATACATAGGTTTTAAGATTATTAGTAGTCAGATATATTCTTGTGCGGTGAATCGGGCGTGTTGAGTCCAGTTCTCTGAGCAAGGAGTAGGTCTTGTCTGTTACATATTGGGTTTATGGAACGGTATCTGAGCTAATTTGAAACTCTTGTTTTATGTATCACCCCACCTCACCTTTCCCGTTAAGCAGCCATAGTGTGTTTTCTGCTTGTGTGACTCTGTTCTGTTTTGTAATTCAGATCAAGTGTAACGGTTTTTACATTCCCTCTATAAGTGACACCTTATGAGAAGTGTCCTTTTCTGTGTGACTTATTTCACTTAGAATCGTCGTACCTAAATCCACTCATCATGCTGCTACTAGCCTTATGACTGATTTCATGGCTGAGGGATATTCCATTGTACATATGGACCTCAAATTTTTTATCCATTTTTCGCTTTCCTGGGATATTTAAGGTGGAATGAAGTGGAGGTCCTTGTCAACAGAGCAGCCCTAAACTTTGGGGTGCCTGTGTCTTGCTGATTTTCAATTTTCCCACTTTATACCCCCATGCGTGGAAGTGCCCTATGCTCTCTAAGCTGTGTTTTTTAGATGTTTCAGGACACACCGTACCCTTCTCCAGAATGGCTGTTGGCAATTTACATCCCACCCATCAGTCTAGCAAGGCTCCCATTTCTCCATGGCCTGTCCTGCATTTCTGGTTTTGACACATTTTTCAGCATGGCCCTTTTGACCAATGGGAAGCGAGACTTCTTTGTAGCGCTGATTTGCCTTTCCAGGTTGCTTGGTTGGCCAAAAAGGGCGTATGCGTTTTTTCCTGAATATATTCAGGAAAAAACGCATACGCCCTTTTTGGCCAAGGGCATCATTGTCAACGTTTTGTCGCCTTTCATGTGCTTTAAAGGCGATTCGAATCTACCTCCTGAAATCTGTTTCCTGCAATTCTGCCTTGATTTCAAATCCTCTTCTTTGCCTTCCCTCAATATATTTGTGGACGAGAGTTATCATTTATAACTCTGCAGGTTTGTGAATTGCAGTGCCCTGAAGCTCCATTTTACAACTCGATTTTTTGGGAGCTGGCCGCAAAAGCGCAGGATGGCTTCAGGCCCTGTTCTGGTTCTGGGGGGCAGGCTGAGCCTGTGGTTAATTCTTCTTCCTGATGGGAAAATAGAGTGACCTGTGCCTGTCCCAACACCAAGAGCTAGTCTCTCATTGGTTCCCCATCTTCCCGTTCATCCTCAGGACAAATTGAAACCTGTACGGAACAGGAGGCTAAAGGTGCTGATGCTCCAAGTAGGGAGATTGCTAGTAAAGTGGCTGGAATGGCCAACCCGAGCACAAGGAGATGAGAAATGAGGTGCATTTTAGAAACCTTTCCCCATCACACGGTGTACCATCTTCTGGGTTTCTCATTCATGTTTTCGATTTAGGAAGATGCCCTTGAACCTGGAGATTTGGGACCCATGCGATGGGTAGCACGCAGTATTACTTTAAAGGGTCTGCGTTTGCTCACCCAACCTCACCAAACCTCTCAGCCCCAAGAGTGTCCACCCTTATGTCTCATCCAGCTGTGGGTCTAGATATGGTGAATTCAGGTTGCATCACAGCCCCTGAACGAATTGTGTAAGAATTTCTCTCTCTTTCCCTGTCTTTGTTTCATGGGTTTTTAAATGTAATTTATTTTTATAATGGGGTTTAGCTGCTTTTCACGGCGGTGTTTATGCCGCTTTACACCCACTTGACACACTAACAGAGAGATATCAATACATAGGTTTTAAGATTATTACTAGTCAGATATATTCTTGTGCGGTGAATCGGGCGTGTTGAGTCCAGTTCTCTGAGCAAGGAGTAGGTCTTGTCTGTTACATATTGGGTTTATGGAACGGTATCTGAGCTAATTTGAAACTCTTGTTTTATGTATCACCCCACCTCTCCTTTCCCCTTAAGCAGCCATAGTGTGTTTTCTGCTTGTGTGACTCTGTTCTGTTTTGTAATTCAGTTCAAGTGTAACGGTTTTTACAGTCCCTCTATAAGTGACACCTTATGAGAAGTGTCCTTTTCTGTGTGACTTATTTCACTTAGAATCGTCGTACCTAAATCCACTCATCATGCTGCTGCTAGCCTTATGACATTGATTTCATGGCTGAGTGATATTCCATTGTACATAAGGACCACCACTTCTTTATCCATTTTTCGCTTTCTTGGGATATTTAAGGTGGAATGAAGTGGAGGTCCTTGTCAACAGAGCAGTCCTAAACTTTGGGGTGCCTGTGTCTTGCTGATTTTCAATTTTCCCACTTTATACCCCCATGCGTGGAAGTGCCCTATGCTCTCTAAGCTGTGTTTTTTAGATGTTTCAGGACACACCGTACCCTTCTCCAGAGTGGCTCTTGGCAATTTACATCCCGCCCATCAGTGTAGCAAGGCTCCCATTTCTCCATGGCCTTTCCTGCATTTCTGGTTTTGACACTTTTTTCAGCATGGCCCTTTTGACCGATGGGAAGCGAGACTTCTTTGTAGCGCTGATTTGCCTTTCCAGGTTGCTTGGTTGGCCAAAAAGGGCTTATGCGTTTTTTCCTGAATATATTCAGGAAAAAACGCATAAGCCCTTTTTGGCCTAGGGCATCATTGTCAACGTTTTGCCGCTTTTCATGTGCTTTAAAGGCGATTCGAATCTACCTCCTGAAATCTGTTTCCTGCAATTCTGCCTTGATTTCAAATCCTCTTCTTTGCCTTCCCTCAATATATTTGTGGATGAGAGTTATCATTTATAACTCCGCAGGTTTGTGAATTGCAGTGCCCTGAAGCTCCATTTTACAACTCGCTTTTTTAGGGAGCTGGCCGCAAAAGCTCAGGATGGCTTCAGGTCCTGTTCTGGTTCCGGGAGGCAGGCAGAGCCTGTGGTTAATTCTTCTTCCTGATGGGAAAATAGAGTGACCTGTGCCTGTCCCAACACCAAGAGCTAGTCTCTCATTGGTTCCCCGTCTTCCCGTTCATCCTCAGGACAAATTGCAACCTGTACGGAACAGGAGGTTAAAGGTGCTGATGCTCCAAGTAGGGAGATTGCTAGTAAAGTGGCTGGAATGGCCAACCCGAGCACAAGAAGATGAGAAATGAGGTGCATTTTAGAAACCTTTCCCCATCACACGGTGTACCATCTTCTGGGTTTCTCATTCATGTTTTTGATTTAGGAAGATGCCCTTGAACCTGGAGATTTGGGACCCATGCGATGGGTAGCACGCAGTATTACTTTAAAGGGTCTGCGTTTGCTCACCCAACCTCACCAAACCTCTCAGCCCCAAGAGTGTCCACCCTTATGTCTCATCCAGCAGTGGGTCTAGATATGGTCAATTCAGGTTGCATCACAGCCCCTGAACCAATTGTGTAAGAATTTCTCTCTCTTTCCCTCTCTTTGTTTCATGGGTTTTTAAAAGTAATTTATTTTTATAATGGGGTTTAGCTGCTTTTCACGGCTGTGTTTATGCCGCTTTACACCCACTTGACACACTAACAGAGAGATATCAATACATAGGTTTTAAGATTATTAGTAGTCAGATATATTCTTGTGCGGTGAATCGGGCGTGTTGAGTCCAGTTCTCTGAGCAAGGAGTAGGTCTTGTCTGTTACATATTGGGTTTATGGAACGGTATCTGAGCTAATTTGAAACTCTTGTTTTATGTATCACCCCACCTCACCTTTCCCGTTAAGCAGCCATAGTGTGTTTTCTGCTTGTGTGACTCTGTTCTGTTTTGTAATTCAGATCAAGTGTAACGGTTTTTACATTCCCTCTATAAGTGACACCTTATGAGAAGTGTCCTTTTCTGTGTGACTTATTTCACTTAGAATCGTCGTACCTAAATCCACTCATCATGCTGCTACTAGCCTTATGACTGATTTCATGGCTGAGGGATATTCCATTGTACATATGGACCTCAAATTTTTTATCCATTTTTCGCTTTCCTGGGATATTTAAGATGGAATGAAGTGGAGGTCCTTGTCAACAGAGCAGCCCTAAACTTTGGGGTGCCTGTGTCTTGCTGATTTTCAATTTTCCCACTTTATACCCCCATGCGTGGAAGTGCCCTATGCTCTCTAAGCTGTGTTTTTTAGATGTTTCAGGACACACCGTACCCTTCTCCAGAGTGGCTCTTGGCAATTTACATCCCGCCCACCAGTGTAGCAAGGCTCCCATTTCTCCATGGCCTTTCCTGCATTTCTGGTTTTGACACTTTTTTCAGCATGGCCCTTTTGACCGATGGGAAGCGAGACTTCTTTGTAGCGCTGATTTGCCTTTACAGGTTGCTTGGTTGGCCAAAAAGGGCGTATGCGTTTTTTCCTGAATATATTCAGGAAAAAACGCATACGCCCTTTTTGGCCAAGGGCATCATTGTCAACGTTTTGCCGCTTTTCATGTGCTTTAAAGGCGATTCGAATCTACCTCCTGAAATCTGTTTCCTGCAATTCTGCCTTGATTTCAAATCCTCTTCTTTGCCTTCCCTCAATATATTTGTGGATGAGAGTTATCATTTATAACTCCGCAGGTTTGTGAATTGCAGTGCCCTGAAGCTCCATTTTACAACTCGCTTTTTTAGGGAGCTGGCCGCAAAAGCGCAGGATGGCTTCAGGTCCTGTTCTGGTTCCGGGGGGCAGGCTGAGCCTGTGGTTAATTCTTCTTCCTGATGGGAAAATAGAGTGACCTGTGCCTGTCCCAACACCAAGAGCTAGTCTCTCATTGGTTCCCCGTCTTCCCGTTCATCCTCAGGACAAATTGCAACCTGTACGGAACAGGAGGTTAAAGGTGCTGATGCTCCAAGTAGGGAGATTGCTAGTAAAGTGGCTGGAATGGCCAACCCGAGCACAAGAAGATGAGAAATGAGGTGCATTTTAGAAACCTTTCCCCATCACATGGTGTACCATCTTCTGGGTTTCTCATGCATGTTTTTGATTTAGGAAGATGCCCTTGAACCTGGAGATTTGGGACCCATGCGATGGGTAGCACGCAGTATTACTTTAAAGGGTCTGCGTTTGCTCACCCAACCTCACCAAACCTCTCAGCCCCAAGAGTGTCCACCCTTATGTCTCATCCAGCTGTGGGTCTAGATATGGTCAATTCAGGTTGCATCACAGCCCCTGAACGAATTGTGTAAGAATTTCTCTCTCTTTCCCTGTCTTTGTTTCATGGGTTTTTAAAAGTAATTTATTTTTATAATGGGGTTTAGCTGCTTTTCACGGCTGTGTTTATGCCGCTTTACACCCACTTGACACACTAACAGAGAGATATCAATACATAGGTTTTAAGATTATTACTAGTCAGATATATTCTTGTGCGGTGAATCGGGCGTGTTGAGTCCAGTTCTCTGAGCAAGGAGTAGGTCTTGTCTGTTACATATTGGGTTTATGGAACGGTATCTGAGCTAATTTGAAACTCTTGTTTTATGTATCACCCCACCTCACCTTTCCCGTTAAGCAGCCATAGTGTGTTTTCTGCTTGTGTGACTCTGTTCTGTTTTGTAATTCAGTTCAAGTGTAACGGTTTTTACATTCCCTCTATAAGTGACACCTTATGAGAAGTGTCCTTTTCTGTGTGACTTATTTCACTTAGAATCGTCGTACCTAAATCCACTCATCATGCTGCTACTAGCCTTATGACATTGATTTCATGGCTGAGTGATATTCCATTGTACATAAGGACCACCACTTCTTTATCCATTTTTTGCTTTCTTGGGATATTTAAGGTGGAATGAAGTGGAGGTCCTTGTCAACAGAGCAGCCCTAAACTTTGGGGTGCCTGTGTCTTGCTGATTTTCAATTTTCCCACTTTATACCCCCATGCGTGGAAGTGCCCTATGCTCTCTAAGCTGTGTTTTTTAGATGTTTCAGGACACACCGTACCCTTCTCCAGAGTGGCTCTTGGCAATTTACATCCCGCCCATCAGTGTAGCAAGGCTCCCATTTCTCCATGGCCTTTCCTGCATTTATGGTTTTGACACTTTTTTCAGCATGGCCCTTTTGACCGATGGGAAGCGAGACTTCTTTGTAGCGCTGATTTGCCTTTCCAGGTTGCTTGGTTGGCCAAAAAGGGCGTATGCGTTTTTTCCTGAATATATTCAGGAAAAAACGCATACGCCCTTTTTGGCCAAGGGCATCATTGTCAACGTTTTGCCGCTTTTCATGTGCTTTAAAGGCGATTCGAATCTACCTCCTGAAATCTGTTTCCTGCAATTCTGCCTTGATTTCAAATCCTCTTCTTTGTCTTCCCTCAATATATTTGTGGATGAGAGTTATCATTTATAACTCCGCAGGTTTGTGAATTGCAGTGCCCTGAAGCTCCATTTTACAACTCGCTTTTTTAGGGAGCTGGCCGCAAAAGCGCAGGATGGCTTCAGGTCCTGTTCTGGTTCCAGGGGGCAGGCTGAGCCTGTGGTTAATTCTTCTTCCTGATGGGAAAATAGAGTGACCTGTGCCTGTCCCAACACCAAGAGCTAGTCTCTCATTAGTTGCCCGTCTTCCCGTTCATCCTCAGGACAAATTGCAACCTGTACGGAACAGGATGTTAAAGGTGCTGATGCTCCAAGTAGGGAGATTGCTAGTAAAGTGGCTGGAATGGCCAACCCGAGCACAAGAAGATGAGAAATGAGGTGCATTTTAGAAACCTTTCCCCATCACACGGTGTACCATCTTCTGGGTTTCTCATTCATGTTTTTGATTTAGGAAGATGCCCTTGAACCTGGAGATTTGGGACCCATGCGATGGGTAGCACGCAGTATTACTTTAAAGGGTCTGCGTTTGCTCACCCAACCTCACCAAACCTCTCAGCCCCAAGAGTGTCCACCCTTATGTCTCATCCAGCAGTGGGTCTAGATATGGTCAATTCAGGTTGCATCACAGCCCCTGAACCAATTGTGTAAGAATTTCTCTCTCTTTCCCTCTCTTTGTTTCATGGGTTTTTAAAAGTAATTTATTTTTATAATGGGGTTTAGCTGCTTTTCACGGCTGTGTTTATGCCGCTTTACACCCACTTGACACACTAACAGAGAGATATCAATACATAGGTTTTAAGATTATTAGTAGTCAGATATATTCTTGTGCGGTGAATCGGGCGTGTTGAGTCCAGTTCTCTGAGCAAGGAGTAGGTCTTGTCTGTTACATATTGGGTTTATGGAACGGTATCTGAGCTAATTTGAAACTCTTGTTTTATGTATCACCCCACCTCACCTTTCCCGTTAAGCAGCCATAGTGTGTTTTCTGCTTGTGTGACTCTGTTCTGTTTTGTAATTCAGATCAAGTGTAACGGTTTTTACATTCCCTCTATAAGTGACACCTTATGAGAAGTGTCCTTTTCTGTGTGACTTATTTCACTTAGAATCGTCGTACCTAAATCCACTCATCATGCTGCTACTAGCCTTATGACTGATTTCATGGCTGAGGGATATTCCATTGTACATATGGACCTCAAATTTTTTATCCATTTTTCGCTTTCCTGGGATATTTAAGGTGGAATGAAGTGGAGGTCCTTGTCAACAGAGCAGCCCTAAACTTTGGGGTGCCTGTGTCTTGCTGATTTTCAATTTTCCCACTTTATACCCCCATGCGTGGAAGTGCCCTATGCTCTCTAAGCTGTGTTTTTTAGATGTTTCAGGACACACCGTACCCTTCTCCAGAATGGCTGTTGGCAATTTACATCCCACCCATCAGTCTAGCAAGGCTCCCATTTCTCCATGGCCTGTCCTGCATTTCTGGTTTTGACACATTTTTCAGCATGGCCCTTTTGACCAATGGGAAGCGAGACTTCTTTGTAGCGCTGATTTGCCTTTCCAGGTTGCTTGGTTGGCCAAAAAGGGCGTATGCGTTTTTTCCTGAATATATTCAGGAAAAAACGCATACGCCCTTTTTGGCCAAGGGCATCATTGTCAACGTTTTGTCGCCTTTCATGTGCTTTAAAGGCGATTCGAATCTACCTCCTGAAATCTGTTTCCTGCAATTCTGCCTTGATTTCAAATCCTCTTCTTTGCCTTCCCTCAATATATTTGTGGACGAGAGTTATCATTTATAACTCTGCAGGTTTGTGAATTGCAGTGCCCTGAAGCTCCATTTTACAACTCGATTTTTTGGGAGCTGGCCGCAAAAGCGCAGGATGGCTTCAGGCCCTGTTCTGGTTCTGGGGGGCAGGCTGAGCCTGTGGTTAATTCTTCTTCCTGATGGGAAAATAGAGTGACCTGTGCCTGTCCCAACACCAAGAGCTAGTCTCTCATTGGTTCCCCATCTTCCCGTTCATCCTCAGGACAAATTGAAACCTGTACGGAACAGGAGGCTAAAGGTGCTGATGCTCCAAGTAGGGAGATTGCTAGTAAAGTGGCTGGAATGGCCAACCCGAGCACAAGGAGATGAGAAATGAGGTGCATTTTAGAAACCTTTCCCCATCACACGGTGTACCATCTTCTGGGTTTCTCATTCATGTTTTCGATTTAGGAAGATGCCCTTGAACCTGGAGATTTGGGACCCATGCGATGGGTAGCACGCAGTATTACTTTAAAGGGTCTGCGTTTGCTCACCCAACCTCACCAAACCTCTCAGCCCCAAGAGTGTCCACCCTTATGTCTCATCCAGCTGTGGGTCTAGATATGGTGAATTCAGGTTGCATCACAGCCCCTGAACGAATTGTGTAAGAATTTCTCTCTCTTTCCCTGTCTTTGTTTCATGGGTTTTTAAATGTAATTTATTTTTATAATGGGGTTTAGCTGCTTTTCACGGCTGTGTTTATGCCGCTTTACACCCACTTGACACACTAACAGAGAGATATCAATACATAGGTTTTAAGATTATTACTAGTCAGATATATTCTTGTGCGGTGAATCGGGCGTGTTGAGTCCAGTTCTCTGAGCAAGGAGTAGGTCTTGTCTGTTACATATTGGATTTATGGAACGGTATCTGAGCTAATTTGAAACTCTTGTTTTATGTATCACCCCACCTCTCCTTTCCCCTTAAGCAGCCATAGTGTGTTTTCTGCTTGTGTGACTCTGTTCTGTTTTGTAATTCAGTTCAAGTGTAACGGTTTTTACAGTCCCTCTATAAGTGACACCTTATGAGAAGTGTCCTTTTCTGTGTGACTTATTTCACTTAGAATCGTCGTACCTAAATCCACTCATCATGCTGCTGCTAGCCTTATGACATTGATTTCATGGCTGAGTGATATTCCATTGTACATAAGGACCACCAGTTCTTTATCCATTTTTCGCTTTCTTGGGATATTTAAGGTGGAATGAAGTGGAGGTCCTTGTCAACAGAGCAGTCCTAAACTTTGGGGTGCCTGTGTCTTGCTGATTTTCAATTTTCCCACTTTATACCCCCATGCGTGGAAGTGCCCTATGCTCTCTAAGCTGTGTTTTTTAGATGTTTCAGGACACACCGTACCCTTCTCCAGAGTGGCTCTTGGCAATTTACATCCCGCCCATCAGTGTAGCAAGGCTCCCATTTCTCCATGGCCTTTCCTGCATTTCTGGTTTTGACACTTTTTTCAGCATGGCCCTTTTGACCGATGGGAAGCGAGACTTCTTTGTAGCGCTGATTTGCCTTTCCAGGTTGCTTGGTTGGCCAAAAAGGGCTTATGCGTTTTTTCCTGAATATATTCAGGAAAAAACGCATAAGCCCTTTTTGGCCTAGGGCATCATTGTCAACGTTTTGCCGCTTTTCATGTGCTTTAAAGGCGATTCGAATCTACCTCCTGAAATCTGTTTCCTGCAATTCTGCCTTGATTTCAAATCCTCTTCTTTGCCTTCCCTCAATATATTTGTGGATGAGAGTTATCATTTATAACTCCGCAGGTTTGTGAATTGCAGTGCCCTGAAGCTCCATTTTACAACTCGCTTTTTTAGGGAGCTGGCCGCAAAAGCTCAGGATGGCTTCAGGTCCTGTTCTGGTTCCGGGAGGCAGGCTGAGCCTGTGGTTAATTCTTCTTCCTGATGGGAAAATAGAGTGACCTGTGCCTGTCCCAACACCAAGAGCTAGTCTCTCATTGGTTCCCCGTCTTCCCGTTCATCCTCAGGACAAATTGCAACCTGTACGGAACAGGAGGTTAAAGGTGCTGATGCTCCAAGTAGGGAGATTGCTAGTAAAGTGGCTGGAATGGCCAACCCGAGCACAAGAAGATGAGAAATGAGGTGCATTTTAGAAACCTTTCCCCATCACACGGTGTACCATCTTCTGGGTTTCTCATTCATGTTTTTGATTTAGGAAGATGCCCTTGAACCTGGAGATTTGGGACCCATGCGATGGGTAGCACGCAGTATTACTTTAAAGGGTCTGCGTTTGCTCACCCAACCTCACCAAACCTCTCAGCCCCAAGAGTGTCCACCCTTATGTCTCATCCAGCAGTGGGTCTAGATATGGTCAATTCAGGTTGCATCACAGCCCCTGAACCAATTGTGTAAGAATTTCTCTCTCTTTCCCTCTCTTTGTTTCATGGGTTTTTAAAAGTAATTTATTTTTATAATGGGGTTTAGCTGCTTTTCACGGCTGTGTTTATGCCGCTTTACACCCACTTGACACACTAACAGAGAGATATCAATACATAGGTTTTAAGATTATTAGTAGTCAGATATATTCTTGTGCGGTGAATCGGGCGTGTTGAGTCCAGTTCTCTGAGCAAGGAGTAGGTCTTGTCTGTTACATATTGGGTTTATGGAACGGTATCTGAGCTAATTTGAAACTCTTGTTTTATGTATCACCCCACCTCACCTTTCCCGTTAAGCAGCCATAGTGTGTTTTCTGCTTGTGTGACTCTGTTCTGTTTTGTAATTCAGATCAAGTGTAACGGTTTTTACATTCCCTCTATAAGTGACACCTTATGAGAAGTGTCCTTTTCTGTGTGACTTATTTCACTTAGAATCGTCGTACCTAAATCCACTCATCATGCTGCTACTAGCCTTATGACTGATTTCATGGCTGAGGGATATTCCATTGTACATATGGACCTCAAATTTTTTATCCATTTTTCGCTTTCCTGGGATATTTAAGGTGGAATGAAGTGGAGGTCCTTGTCAACAGAGCAGCCCTAAACTTTGGGGTGCCTGTGTCTTGCTGATTTTCAATTTTCCCACTTTATACCCCCATGCGTGGAAGTGCCCTATGCTCTCTAAGCTGTGTTTTTTAGATGTTTCAGGACACACCGTACCCTTCTCCAGAGTGGCTCTTGGCAATTTACATCCCGCCCACCAGTGTAGCAAGGCTCCCATTTCTCCATGGCCTTTCCTGCATTTCTGGTTTTGACACTTTTTTCAGCATGGCCCTTTTGACCGATGGGAAGCGAGACTTCTTTGTAGCGCTGATTTGCCTTTACAGGTTGCTTGGTTGGCCAAAAAGGGCGTATGCGTTTTTTCCTGAATATATTCAGGAAAAAACGCATACGCCCTTTTTGGCCAAGGGCATCATTGTCAACGTTTTGCCGCTTTTCATGTGCTTTAAAGGCGATTCGAATCTACCTCCTGAAATCTGTTTCCTGCAATTCTGCCTTGATTTCAAATCCTCTTCTTTGCCTTCCCTCAATATATTTGTGGATGAGAGTTATCATTTATAACTCCGCAGGTTTGTGAATTGCAGTGCCCTGAAGCTCCATTTTACAACTCGCTTTTTTAGGGAGCTGGCCGCAAAAGCGCAGGATGGCTTCAGGTCCTGTTCTGGTTCCGGGGGGCAGGCTGAGCCTGTGGTTAATTCTTCTTCCTGATGGGAAAATAGAGTGACCTGTGCCTGTCCCAACACCAAGAGCTAGTCTCTCATTGGTTCCCCGTCTTCCCGTTCATCCTCAGGACAAATTGCAACCTGTACGGAACAGGAGGTTAAAGGTGCTGATGCTCCAAGTAGGGAGATTGCTAGTAAAGTGGCTGGAATGGCCAACCCGAGCACAAGAAGATGAGAAATGAGGTGCATTTTAGAAACCTTTCCCCATCACATGGTGTACCATCTTCTGGGTTTCTCATGCATGTTTTTGATTTAGGAAGATGCCCTTGAACCTGGAGATTTGGGACCCATGCGATGGGTAGCACGCAGTATTACTTTAAAGGGTCTGCGTTTGCTCACCCAACCTCACCAAACCTCTCAGCCCCAAGAGTGTCCACCCTTATGTCTCATCCAGCTGTGGGTCTAGATATGGTCAATTCAGGTTGCATCACAGCCCCTGAACGAATTGTGTAAGAATTTCTCTCTCTTTCCCTGTCTTTGTTTCATGGGTTTTTAAAAGTAATTTATTTTTATAATGGGGTTTAGCTGCTTTTCACGGCTGTGTTTATGCCGCTTTACACCCACTTGACACACTAACAGAGAGATATCAATACATAGGTTTTAAGATTATTACTAGTCAGATATATTCTTGTGCGGTGAATCGGGCGTGTTGAGTCCAGTTCTCTGAGCAAGGAGTAGGTCTTGTCTGTTACATATTGGGTTTATGGAACGGTATCTGAGCTAATTTGAAACTCTTGTTTTATGTATCACCCCACCTCACCTTTCCCGTTAAGCAGCCATAGTGTGTTTTCTGCTTGTGTGACTCTGTTCTGTTTTGTAATTCAGTTCAAATGTAACGGTTTTTACATTCCCTCTATAAGTGACACCTTATGAGAAGTGTCCTTTTCTGTGTGACTTATTTCACTTAGAATCGTCGTACCTAAATCCACTCATCATGCTGCTACTAGCCTTATGACATTGATTTCATGGCTGAGTGATATTCCATTGTACATAAGGACCACCACTTCTTTATCCATTTTTTGCTTTCTTGGGATATTTAAGGTGGAATGAAGTGGAGGTCCTTGTCAACAGAGCAGCCCTAAACTTTGGGGTGCCTGTGTCTTGCTGATTTTCAATTTTCCCACTTTATACCCCCATGCGTGGAAGTGCCCTATGCTCTCTAAGCTGTGTTTTTTAGATGTTTCAGGACACACCGTACCCTTCTCCAGAGTGGCTCTTGGCAATTTACATCCCGCCCATCAGTGTAGCAAGGCTCCCATTTCTCCATGGCCTTTCCTGCATTTATGGTTTTGACACTTTTTTCAGCATGGCCCTTTTGACCGATGGGAAGCGAGACTTCTTTGTAGCGCTGATTTGCCTTTCCAGGTTGCTTGGTTGGCCAAAAAGGGCGTATGCGTTTTTTCCTGAATATATTCAGGAAAAAACGCATACGCCCTTTTTGGCCAAGGGCATCATTGTCAACGTTTTGCCGCTTTTCATGTGCTTTAAAGGCGATTCGAATCTACCTCCTGAAATCTGTTTCCTGCAATTCTGCCTTGATTTCAAATCCTCTTCTTTGTCTTCCCTCAATATATTTGTGGATGAGAGTTATCATTTATAACTCCGCAGGTTTGTGAATTGCAGTGCCCTGAAGCTCCATTTTACAACTCGCTTTTTTAGGGAGCTGGCCGCAAAAGCGCAGGATGGCTTCAGGTCCTGTTCTGGTTCCAGGGGGCAGGCTGAGCCTGTGGTTAATTCTTCTTCCTGATGGGAAAATAGAGTGACCTGTGCCTGTCCCAACACCAAGAGCTAGTCTCTCATTGGTTCCCCGTCTTCCCGTTCATCCTCAGGACAAATTGCAACCTGTACGGAACAGGAGGTTAAAGGTGCTGATGCTCCAAGTAGGGAGATTGCTAGTAAAGTGGCTGGAATGGCCAACCCGAGCACAAGAAGATGAGAAATGAGGTGCATTTTAGAAACCTTTCCCCATCACACGGTGTACCATCTTCTGGGTTTCTCATTCATGTTTTTGATTTAGGAAGATGCCCTTGAACCTGGAGATTTGGGACCCATGCGATGGGTAGCACGCAGTATTACTTTAAAGGGTCTGCGTTTGCTCACCCAACCTCACCAAACCTCTCAGCCCCAAGAGTGTCCACCCTTATGTCTCATCCAGCAGTGGGTCTAGATATGGTCAATTCAGGTTGCATCACAGCCCCTGAACCAATTGTGTAAAAATTTCTCTCTCTTTCCCTCTCTTTGTTTCATGGGTTTTTAAAAGTAATTTATTTTTATAATGGGGTTTAGCTGCTTTTCACGGCTGTGTTTATGCCGCTTTACACCCACTTGACACACTAACAGAGAGATATCAATACATAGGTTTTAAGATTATTAGTAGTCAGATATATTCTTGTGCGGTGAATCGGGCGTGTTGAGTCCAGTTCTCTGAGCAAGGAGTAGGTCTTGTCTGTTACATATTGGGTTTATGGAACGGTATCTGAGCTAATTTGAAACTCTTGTTTTATGTATCACCCCACCTCACCTTTCCCGTTAAGCAGCCATAGTGTGTTTTCTGCTTGTGTGACTCTGTTCTGTTTTGTAATTCAGATCAAGTGTAACGGTTTTTACATTCCCTCTATAAGTGACACCTTATGAGAAGTGTCCTTTTCTGTGTGACTTATTTCACTTAGAATCGTCGTACCTAAATCCACTCATCATGCTGCTACTAGCCTTATGACTGATTTCATGGCTGAGGGATATTCCATTGTACATATGGACCTCAAATTTTTTATCCATTTTTCGCTTTCCTGGGATATTTAAGGTGGAATGAAGTGGAGGTCCTTGTCAACAGAGCAGCCCTAAACTTTGGGGTGCCTGTGTCTTGCTGATTTTCAATTTTCCCACTTTATACCCCCATGCGTGGAAGTGCCCTATGCTCTCTAAGCTGTGTTTTTTAGATGTTTCAGGACACACCGTACCCTTCTCCAGAGTGGCTCTTGGCAATTTACATCCCGCCCACCAGTGTAGCAAGGCTCCCATTTCTCCATGGCCTTTCCTGCATTTCTGGTTTTGACACTTTTTTCAGCATGGCCCTTTTGACCGATGGGAAGCGAGACTTCTTTGTAGCGCTGATTTGCCTTTACAGGTTGCTTGGTTGGCCAAAAAGGGCGTATGCGTTTTTTCCTGAATATATTCAGGAAAAAACGCATACGCCCTTTTTGGCCAAGGGCATCATTGTCAACGTTTTGCCGCTTTTCATGTGCTTTAAAGGCGATTCGAATCTACCTCCTGAAATCTGTTTCCTGCAATTCTGCCTTGATTTCAAATCCTCTTCTTTGCCTTCCCTCAATATATTTGTGGATGAGAGTTATCATTTATAACTCCGCAGGTTTGTGAATTGCAGTGCCCTGAAGCTCCATTTTACAACTCGCTTTTTTAGGGAGCTGGCCGCAAAAGCGCAGGATGGCTTCAGGTCCTGTTCTGGTTCCGGGGGGCAGGCTGAGCCTGTGGTTAATTCTTCTTCCTGATGGGAAAATAGAGTGACCTGTGCCTGTCCCAACACCAAGAGCTAGTCTCTCATTGGTTCCCCGTCTTCCCGTTCATCCTCAGGACAAATTGCAACCTGTACGGAACAGGAGGTTAAAGGTGCTGATGCTCCAAGTAGGGAGATTGCTAGTAAAGTGGCTGGAATGGCCAACCCGAGCACAAGAAGATGAGAAATGAGGTGCATTTTAGAAACCTTTCCCCATCACATGGTGTACCATCTTCTGGGTTTCTCATGCATGTTTTTGATTTAGGAAGATGCCCTTGAACCTGGAGATTTGGGACCCATGCGATGGGTAGCACGCAGTATTACTTTAAAGGGTCTGCGTTTGCTCACCCAACCTCACCAAACCTCTCAGCCCCAAGAGTGTCCACCCTTATGTCTCATCCAGCTGTGGGTCTAGATATGGTCAATTCAGGTTGCATCACAGCCCCTGAACGAATTGTGTAAGAATTTCTCTCTCTTTCCCTGTCTTTGTTTCATGGGTTTTTAAAAGTAATTTATTTTTATAATGGGGTTTAGCTGCTTTTCACGGCTGTGTTTATGCCGCTTTACACCCACTTGACACACTAACAGAGAGATATCAATACATAGGTTTTAAGATTATTACTAGTCAGATATATTCTTGTGCGGTGAATCGGGCGTGTTGAGTCCAGTTCTCTGAGCAAGGAGTAGGTCTTGTCTGTTACATATTGGGTTTATGGAACGGTATCTGAGCTAATTTGAAACTCTTGTTTTATGTATCACCCCACCTCACCTTTCCCGTTAAGCAGCCATAGTGTGTTTTCTGCTTGTGTGACTCTGTTCTGTTTTGTAATTCAGTTCAAGTGTAACGGTTTTTACATTCCCTCTATAAGTGACACCTTATGAGAAGTGTCCTTTTCTGTGTGACTTATTTCACTTAGAATCGTCGTACCTAAATCCACTCATCATGCTGCTACTAGCCTTATGACATTGATTTCATGGCTGAGTGATATTCCATTGTACATAAGGACCACCACTTCTTTATCCATTTTTTGCTTTCTTGGGATATTTAAGGTGGAATGAAGTGGAGGTCCTTGTCAACAGAGCAGCCCTAAACTTTGGGGTGCCTGTGTCTTGCTGATTTTCAATTTTCCCACTTTATACCCCCATGCGTGGAAGTGCCCTATGCTCTCTAAGCTGTGTTTTTTAGATGTTTCAGGACACACCGTACCCTTCTCCAGAGTGGCTCTTGGCAATTTACATCCCGCCCATCAGTGTAGCAAGGCTCCCATTTCTCCATGGCCTTTCCTGCATTTATGGTTTTGACACTTTTTTCAGCATGGCCCTTTTGACCGATGGGAAGCGAGACTTCTTTGTAACGCTGATTTGCCTTTCCAGGTTGCTTGGTTGGCCAAAAAGGGCGTATGCGTTTTTTCCTGAATATATTCAGGAAAAAACGCATACGCCCTTTTTGGCCAAGGGCATCATTGTCAACGTTTTGCCGCTTTTCATGTGCTTTAAAGGCGATTCGAATCTACCTCCTGAAATCTGTTTCCTGCAATTCTGCCTTGATTTCAAATCCTCTTCTTTGTCTTCCCTCAATATATTTGTGGATGAGAGTTATCATTTATAACTCCGCAGGTTTGTGAATTGCAGTGCCCTGAAGCTCCATTTTACAACTCGCTTTTTTAGGGAGCTGGCCGCAAAAGCGCAGGATGGCTTCAGGTCCTGTTCTGGTTCCAGGGGGCAGGCTGAGCCTGTGGTTAATTCTTCTTCCTGATGGGAAAATAGAGTGACCTGTGCCTGTCCCAACACCAAGAGCTAGTCTCTCATTGGTTGCCCGTCTTCCCGTTCATCCTCAGGACAAATTGCAACCTGTACGGAACAGGATGTTAAAGGTGCTGATGCTCCAAGTAGGGAGATTGCTAGTAAAGTGGCTGGAATGGCCAACCCGAGCACAAGAAGATGAGAAATGAGGTGCATTTTAGAAACCTTTCCCCATCACACGGTGTACCATCTTCTGGGTTTCTCATTCATGTTTTTGATTTAGGAAGATGCCCTTGAACCTGGAGATTTGGGACCCATGCGATGGGTAGCACGCAGTATTACTTTAAAGGGTCTGCGTTTGCTCACCCAACCTCACCAAACCTCTCAGCCCCAAGAGTGTCCACCCTTATGTCTCATCCAGCAGTGGGTCTAGATATGGTCAATTCAGGTTGCATCACAGCCCCTGAACCAATTGTGTAAGAATTTCTCTCTCTTTCCCTCTCTTTGTTTCATGGGTTTTTAAAAGTAATTTATTTTTATAATGGGGTTTAGCTGCTTTTCACGGCTGTGTTTATGCCGCTTTACACCCACTTGACACACTAACAGAGAGATATCAATACATAGGTTTTAAGATTATTAGTAGTCAGATATATTCTTGTGCGGTGAATCGGGCGTGTTGAGTCCAGTTCTCTGAGCAAGGAGTAGGTCTTGTCTGTTACATATTGGGTTTATGGAACGGTATCTGAGCTAATTTGAAACTCTTGTTTTATGTATCACCCCACCTCACCTTTCCCGTTAAGCAGCCATAGTGTGTTTTCTGCTTGTGTGACTCTGTTCTGTTTTGTAATTCAGATCAAGTGTAACGGTTTTTACATTCCCTCTATAAGTGACACCTTATGAGAAGTGTCCTTTTCTGTGTGACTTATTTCACTTAGAATCGTCGTACCTAAATCCACTCATCATGCTGCTACTAGCCTTATGACTGATTTCATGGCTGAGGGATATTCCATTGTACATATGGACCTCAAATTTTTTATCCATTTTTCGCTTTCCTGGGATATTTAAGGTGGAATGAAGTGGAGGTCCTTGTCAACAGAGCAGCCCTAAACTTTGGGGTGCCTGTGTCTTGCTGATTTTCAATTTTCCCACTTTATACCCCCATGCGTGGAAGTGCCCTATGCTCTCTAAGCTGTGTTTTTTAGATGTTTCAGGACACACCGTACCCTTCTCCAGAATGGCTGTTGGCAATTTACATCCCACCCATCAGTCTAGCAAGGCTCCCATTTCTCCATGGCCTGTCCTGCATTTCTGGTTTTGACACATTTTTCAGCATGGCCCTTTTGACCAATGGGAAGCGAGACTTCTTTGTAGCGCTGATTTGCCTTTCCAGGTTGCTTGGTTGGCCAAAAAGGGCGTATGCGTTTTTTCCTGAATATATTCAGGAAAAAACGCATACGCCCTTTTTGGCCAAGGGCATCATTGTCAACGTTTTGTCGCCTTTCATGTGCTTTAAAGGCGATTCGAATCTACCTCCTGAAATCTGTTTCCTGCAATTCTGCCTTGATTTCAAATCCTCTTCTTTGCCTTCCCTCAATATATTTGTGGACGAGAGTTATCATTTATAACTCTGCAGGTTTGTGAATTGCAGTGCCCTGAAGCTCCATTTTACAACTCGATTTTTTGGGAGCTGGCCGCAAAAGCGCAGGATGGCTTCAGGCCCTGTTCTGGTTCTGGGGGGCAGGCTGAGCCTGTGGTTAATTCTTCTTCCTGATGGGAAAATAGAGTGACCTGTGCCTGTCCCAACACCAAGAGCTAGTCTCTCATTGGTTCCCCATCTTCCCGTTCATCCTCAGGACAAATTGAAACCTGTACGGAACAGGAGGCTAAAGGTGCTGATGCTCCAAGTAGGGAGATTGCTAGTAAAGTGGCTGGAATGGCCAACCCGAGCACAAGGAGATGAGAAATGAGGTGCATTTTAGAAACCTTTCCCCATCACACGGTGTACCATCTTCTGGGTTTCTCATTCATGTTTTCGATTTAGGAAGATGCCCTTGAACCTGGAGATTTGGGACCCATGCGATGGGTAGCACGCAGTATTACTTTAAAGGGTCTGCGTTTGCTCACCCAACCTCACCAAACCTCTCAGCCCCAAGAGTGTCCACCCTTATGTCTCATCCAGCTGTGGGTCTAGATATGGTGAATTCAGGTTGCATCACAGCCCCTGAACGAATTGTGTAAGAATTTCTCTCTCTTTCCCTGTCTTTGTTTCATGGGTTTTTAAATGTAATTTATTTTTATAATGGGGTTTAGCTGCTTTTCACGGCTGTGTTTATGCCGCTTTACACCCACTTGACACACTAACAGAGAGATATCAATACATAGGTTTTAAGATTATTACTAGTCAGATATATTCTTGTGCGGTGAATCGGGCGTGTTGAGTCCAGTTCTCTGAGCAAGGAGTAGGTCTTGTCTGTTACATATTGGATTTATGGAACGGTATCTGAGCTAATTTGAAACTCTTGTTTTATGTATCACCCCACCTCTCCTTTCCCCTTAAGCAGCCATAGTGTGTTTTCTGCTTGTGTGACTCTGTTCTGTTTTGTAATTCAGTTCAAGTGTAACGGTTTTTACAGTCCCTCTATAAGTGACACCTTATGAGAAGTGTCCTTTTCTGTGTGACTTATTTCACTTAGAATCGTCGTACCTAAATCCACTCATCATGCTGCTGCTAGCCTTATGACATTGATTTCATGGCTGAGTGATATTCCATTGTACATAAGGACCACCACTTCTTTATCCATTTTTCGCTTTCTTGGGATATTTAAGGTGGAATGAAGTGGAGGTCCTTGTCAACAGAGCAGTCCTAAACTTTGGGGTGCCTGTGTCTTGCTGATTTTCAATTTTCCCACTTTATACCCCCATGCGTGGAAGTGCCCTATGCTCTCTAAGCTGTGTTTTTTAGATGTTTCAGGACACACCGTACCCTTCTCCAGAGTGGCTCTTGGCAATTTACATCCCGCCCATCAGTGTAGCAAGGCTCCCATTTCTCCATGGCCTTTCCTGCATTTCTGGTTTTGACACTTTTTTCAGCATGGCCCTTTTGACCGATGGGAAGCGAGACTTCTTTGTAGCGCTGATTTGCCTTTCCAGGTTGCTTGGTTGGCCAAAAAGGGCTTATGCGTTTTTTCCTGAATATATTCAGGAAAAAACGCATAAGCCCTTTTTGGCCTAGGGCATCATTGTCAACGTTTTGCTGCTTTTCATGTGCTTTAAAGGCGATTCGAATCTACCTCCTGAAATCTGTTTCCTGCAATTCTGCCTTGATTTCAAATCCTCTTCTTTGCCTTCCCTCAATATATTTGTGGATGAGAGTTATCATTTATAACTCCGCAGGTTTGTGAATTGCAGTGCCCTGAAGCTCCATTTTACAACTCGCTTTTTTAGGGAGCTGGCCGCAAAAGCTCAGGATGGCTTCAGGTCCTGTTCTGGTTCCGGGAGGCAGGCTGAGCCTGTGGTTAATTCTTCTTCCTGATGGGAAAATAGAGTGACCTGTGCCTGTCCCAACACCAAGAGCTAGTCTCTCATTGGTTCCCCGTCTTCCCGTTCATCCTCAGGACAAATTGCAACCTGTACGGAACAGGAGGTTAAAGGTGCTGATGCTCCAAGTAGGGAGATTGCTAGTAAAGTGGCTGGAATGGCCAACCCGAGCACAAGAAGATGAGAAATGAGGTGCATTTTAGAAACCTTTCCCCATCACACGGTGTACCATCTTCTGGGTTTCTCATTCATGTTTTTGATTTAGGAAGATGCCCTTGAACCTGGAGATTTGGGACCCATGCGATGGGTAGCACGCAGTATTACTTTAAAGGGTCTGCGTTTGCTCACCCAACCTCACCAAACCTCTCAGCCCCAAGAGTGTCCACCCTTATGTCTCATCCAGCAGTGGGTCTAGATATGGTCAATTCAGGTTGCATCACAGCCCCTGAACCAATTGTGTAAGAATTTCTCTCTCTTTCCCTCTCTTTGTTTCATGGGTTTTTAAAAGTAATTTATTTTTATAATGGGGTTTAGCTGCTTTTCACGGCTGTGTTTATGCCGCTTTACACCCACTTGACACACTAACAGAGAGATATCAATACATAGGTTTTAAGATTATTAGTAGTCAGATATATTCTTGTGCGGTGAATCGGGCGTGTTGAGTCCAGTTCTCTGAGCAAGGAGTAGGTCTTGTCTGTTACATATTGGGTTTATGGAACGGTATCTGAGCTAATTTGAAACTCTTGTTTTATGTATCACCCCACCTCACCTTTCCCGTTAAGCAGCCATAGTGTGTTTTCTGCTTGTGTGACTCTGTTCTGTTTTGTAATTCAGATCAAGTGTAACGGTTTTTACATTCCCTCTATAAGTGACACCTTATGAGAATTGTCCTTTTCTGTGTGACTTATTTCACTTAGAATCGTCGTACCTAAATCCACTCATCATGCTGCTACTAGCCTTATGACTGATTTCATGGCTGAGGGATATTCCATTGTACATATGGACCTCAAATTTTTTATCCATTTTTCGCTTTCCTGGGATATTTAAGGTGGAATGAAGTGGAGGTCCTTGTCAACAGAGCAGCCCTAAACTTTGGGGTGCCTGTGTCTTGCTGATTTTCAATTTTCCCACTTTATACCCCCATGCGTGGAAGTGCCCTATGCTCTCTAAGCTGTGTTTTTTAGATGTTTCAGGACACACCGTACCCTTCTCCAGAGTGGCTCTTGGCAATTTACATCCCGCCCACCAGTGTAGCAAGGCTCCCATTTCTCCATGGCCTTTCCTGCATTTCTGGTTTTGACACTTTTTTCAGCATGGCCCTTTTGACCGATGGGAAGCGAGACTTCTTTGTAGCGCTGATTTGCCTTTACAGGTTGCTTGGTTGGCCAAAAAGGGCGTATGCGTTTTTTCCTGAATATATTCAGGAAAAAACGCATACGCCCTTTTTGGCCAAGGGCATCATTGTCAACGTTTTGCCGCTTTTCATGTGCTTTAAAGGCGATTCGAATCTACCTCCTGAAATCTGTTTCCTGCAATTCTGCCTTGATTTCAAATCCTCTTTTTTGCCTTCCCTCAATATATTTGTGGATGAGAGTTATCATTTATAACTCCGCAGGTTTGTGAATTGCAGTGCCCTGAAGCTCCATTTTACAACTCGCTTTTTTAGGGAGCTGGCCGCAAAAGCGCAGGATGGCTTCAGGTCCTGTTCTGGTTCCGGGGGGCAGGCTGAGCCTGTGGTTAATTCTTCTTCCTGATGGGAAAATAGAGTGACCTGTGCCTGTCCCAACACCAAGAGCTAGTCTCTCATTGGTTCCCCGTCTTCCCGTTCATCCTCAGGACAAATTGCAACCTGTACGGAACAGGAGGTTAAAGGTGCTGATGCTCCAAGTAGGGAGATTGCTAGTAAAGTGGCTGGAATGGCCAACCCGAGCACAAGAAGATGAGAAATGAGGTGCATTTTAGAAACCTTTCCCCATCACATGGTGTACCATCTTCTGGGTTTCTCATGCATGTTTTTGATTTAGGAAGATGCCCTTGAACCTGGAGATTTGGGACCCATGCGATGGGTAGCACGCAGTATTACTTTAAAGGGTCTGCGTTTGCTCACCCAACCTCACCAAACCTCTCAGCCCCAAGAGTGTCCACCCTTATGTCTCATCCAGCTGTGGGTCTAGATATGGTCAATTCAGGTTGCATCACAGCCCCTGAACGAATTGTGTAAGAATTTCTCTCTCTTTCCCTGTCTTTGTTTCATGGGTTTTTAAAAGTAATTTATTTTTATAATGGGGTTTAGCTGCTTTTCACGGCTGTGTTTATGCCGCTTTACACCCACTTGACACACTAACAGAGAGATATCAATACATAGGTTTTAAGATTATTACTAGTCAGATATATTCTTGTGCGGTGAATCGGGCGTGTTGAGTCCAGTTCTCTGAGCAAGGAGTAGGTCTTGTCTGTTACATATTGGGTTTATGGAACGGTATCTGAGCTAATTTGAAACTCTTGTTTTATGTATCACCCCACCTCACCTTTCCCGTTAAGCAGCCATAGTGTGTTTTCTGCTTGTGTGACTCTGTTCTGTTTTGTAATTCAGTTCAAATGTAACGGTTTTTACATTCCCTCTATAAGTGACACCTTATGAGAAGTGTCCTTTTCTGTGTGACTTATTTCACTTAGAATCGTCGTACCTAAATCCACTCATCATGCTGCTACTAGCCTTATGACATTGATTTCATGGCTGAGTGATATTCCATTGTACATAAGGACCACCACTTCTTTATCCATTTTTTGCTTTCTTGGGATATTTAAGGTGGAATGAAGTGGAGGTCCTTGTCAACAGAGCAGCCCTAAACTTTGGGGTGCCTGTGTCTTGCTGATTTTCAATTTTCCCACTTTATACCCCCATGCGTGGAAGTGCCCTATGCTCTCTAAGCTGTGTTTTTTAGATGTTTCAGGACACACCGTACCCTTCTCCAGAGTGGCTCTTGGCAATTTACATCCCGCCCATCAGTGTAGCAAGGCTCCCATTTCTCCATGGCCTTTCCTGCATTTATGGTTTTGACACTTTTTTCAGCATGGCCCTTTTGACCGATGGGAAGCGAGACTTCTTTGTAGCGCTGATTTGCCTTTCCAGGTTGCTTGGTTGGCCAAAAAGGGCGTATGCGTTTTTTCCTGAATATATTCAGGAAAAAACGCATACGCCCTTTTTGGCCAAGGGCATCATTGTCAACGTTTTGCCGCTTTTCATGTGCTTTAAAGGCGATTCGAATCTACCTCCTGAAATCTGTTTCCTGCAATTCTGCCTTGATTTCAAATCCTCTTCTTTGTCTTCCCTCAATATATTTGTGGATGAGAGTTATCATTTATAACTCCGCAGGTTTGTGAATTGCAGTGCCCTGAAGCTCCATTTTACAACTCGCTTTTTTAGGGAGCTGGCCGCAAAAGCGCAGGATGGCTTCAGGTCCTGTTCTGGTTCCAGGGGGCAGGCTGAGCCTGTGGTTAATTCTTCTTCCTGATGGGAAAATAGAGTGACCTGTGCCTGTCCCAACACCAAGATCTAGTCTCTCATTGGTTCCCCGTCTTCCCGTTCATCCTCAGGACAAATTGCAACCTGTACGGAACAGGATGTTAAAGGTGCTGATGCTCCAAGTAGGGAGATTGCTAGTAAAGTGGCTGGAATGGCCAACCCGAGCACAAGAAGATGAGAAATGAGGTGCATTTTAGAAACCTTTCCCCATCACATGGTGTACCATCTTCTGGGTTTCTCATTCATGTTTTTGATTTAGGAAGATGCCCTTGAACCTGGAGATTTGGGACCCATGCGATGGGTAGCACGCAGTATTACTTTAAAGTGTCTGCGTTTGCTCACCCAACCTCACCAAACCTCTCAGCCCCAAGAGTGTCCACCCTTATGTCTCATCCAGCAGTGGGTCTAGATATGGTCAATTCAGGTTGCATCACAGCCCCTGAACCAATTGTGTAAGAATTTCTCTCTCTTTCCCTCTCTTTGTTTCATGAGTTTTTAAAAGTAATTTATTTTTATAATGGGGTTTAGCTGCTTTTCACGGCTGTGTTTATGCCGCTTTACACCCACTTGACACACTAACAGAGAGATATCAATACATAGGTTTTAAGATTATTAGTAGTCAGATATATTCTTGTGCGGTGAATCGGGCGTGTTGAGTCCAGTTCTCTGAGCAAGGAGTAGGTCTTGTCTGTTACATATTGGGTTTATGGAACGGTATCTGAGCTAATTTGAAACTCTTGTTTTATGTATCACCCCACCTCACCTTTCCCGTTAAGCAGCCATAGTGTGTTTTCTGCTTGTGTGACTCTGTTCTGTTTTGTAATTCAGATCAAGTGTAACGGTTTTTACATTCCCTCTATAAGTGACACCTTATGAGAAGTGTCCTTTTCTGTGTGACTTATTTCACTTAGAATCGTCGTACCTAAATCCACTCATCATGCTGCTACTAGCCTTATGACTGATTTCATGGCTGAGGGATATTCCATTGTACATATGGACCTCAAATTTTTTATCCATTTTTCGCTTTCCTGGGATATTTAAGGTGGAATGAAGTGGAGGTCCTTGTCAACAGAGCAGCCCTAAACTTTGGGGTGCCTGTGTCTTGCTGATTTTCAATTTTCCCACTTTATACCCCCATGCGTGGAAGTGCCCTATGCTCTCTAAGCTGTGTTTTTTAGATGTTTCAGGACACACCGTACCCTTCTCCAGAGTGGCTCTTGGCAATTTACATCCCGCCCACCAGTGTAGCAAGGCTCCCATTTCTCCATGGCCTTTCCTGCATTTCTGATTTTGACACTTTTTTCAGCATGGCCCTTTTGACCGATGGGAAGCGAGACTTCTTTGTAGCGCTGATTTGCCTTTCCAGGTTGCTTGGTTGGCCAAAAAGGGCGTATGCGTTTTTTCCTGAATATATTCAGGAAAAAACGCATACGCCCTTTTTGGCCAAGGGCATCATTGTCAACGTTTTGCCGCTTTTCATGTGCTTTAAAGGCGATTCGAATCTACCTCCTGAAATCTGTTTCCTGCAATTCTGCCTTGATTTCAAATCCTCTTCTTTGCCTTCCCTCAATATATTTGTGGATGAGAGTTATCATTTATAACTCCGCAGGTTTGTGAATTGCAGTGCCCTGAAGCTCCATTTTACAACTCGCTTTTTTAGGGAGCTGGCCGCAAAAGCGCAGGATGGCTTCAGGTCCTGTTCTGGTTCCGGGGGGCAGGCTGAGCCTGTGGTTAATTCTTCTTCCTGATGGGAAAATAGAGTGACCTGTGCCTGTCCCAACACCAAGAGCTAGTCTCTCATTGGTTCCCCGTCTTCCCGTTCATCCTCAGGACAAATTGCAACCTGTACGGAACAGGAGGTTAAAGGTGCTGATGCTCCAAGTAGGGAGATTGCTAGTAAAGTGGCTGGAATGGCCAACCCTAGCACAAGAAGATGAGAAATGAGGTGCATTTTAGAAACCTTTCCCCATCACATGGTGTACCATCTTCTGGGTTTCTCATGCATGTTTTTGATTTAGGAAGATGCCCTTGAACCTGGAGATTTGGGACCCATGCGATGGGTAGCACGCAGTATTACTTTAAAGGGTCTGCGTTTGCTCACCCAACCTCACCAAACCTCTCAGCCCCAAGAGTGTCCACCCTTATGTCTCATCCAGCTGTGGGTCTAGATATGGTCAGTTCAGGTTGCATCACAGCCCCTGAACGAATTGTGTAAGAATTTCTCTCTCTTTCCCTGTCTTTGTTTCATGGGTTTTTAAAAGTAATTTATTTTTATAATGGGGTTTAGCTGCTTTTCACGGCTGTGTTTATGCCGCTTTACACCCACTTGACACACTAACAGAGAGATATCAATACATAGGTTTTAAGATTATTACTAGTCAGATATATTCTTGTGCGGTGAATCGGGCGTGTTGAGTCCAGTTCTCTGAGCAAGGAGTAGGTCTTGTCTGTTACATATTGGGTTTATGGAACGGTATCTGAGCTAATTTGAAACTCTTGTTTTATGTATCACCCCACCTCTCCTTTCCCCTTAAGCAGCCATAGTGTGTTTTCTGCTTGTGTGACTCTGTTCTGTTTTGTAATTCAGTTCAAGTGTAACGGTTTTTACAGTCCCTCTATAAGTGACACCTTATGAGAAGTGTCCTTTTCTGTGTGACTTATTTCACTTAGAATCGTCGTACCTAAATCCACTCATCATGCTGCTGCTAGCCTTATGACATTGATTTCATGGCTGAGTGATATTCCATTGTACATAAGGACCACCAGTTCTTTATCCATTTTTCGCTTTCTTGGGATATTTAAGGTGGAATGAAGTGGAGGTCCTTGTCAACAGAGCAGTCCTAAACTTTGGGGTGCCTGTGTCTTGCTGATTTTCAATTTTCCCACTTTATACCCCCATGCGTGGAAGTGCCCTATGCTCTCTAAGCTGTGTTTTTTAGATGTTTCAGGACACACCGTACCCTTCTCCAGAGTGGCTCTTGGCAATTTACATCCCGCCCATCAGTGTAGCAAGGCTCCCATTTCTCCATGGCCTTTCCTGCATTTCTGGTTTTGACACTTTTTTCAGCATGGCCCTTTTGACCGATGGGAAGCGAGACTTCTTTGTAGCGCTGATTTGCCTTTCCAGGTTGCTTGGTTGGCCAAAAAGGGCTTATGCGTTTTTTCCTGAATATATTCAGGAAAAAACGCATAAGCCCTTTTTGGCCTAGGGCATCATTGTCAACGTTTTGCCGCTTTTCATGTGCTTTAAAGGCGATTCGAATCTACCTCCTGAAATCTGTTTCCTGCAATTCTGCCTTGATTTCAAATCCTCTTCTTTGCCTTCCCTCAATATATTTGTGGATGAGAGTTATCATTTATAACTCCGCAGGTTTGTGAATTGCAGTGCCCTGAAGCTCCATTTTACAACTCGCTTTTTTAGGGAGCTGGCCGCAAAAGCTCAGGATGGCTTCAGGTCCTGTTCTGGTTCCGGGAGGCAGGCTGAGCCTGTGGTTAATTCTTCTTCCTGATGGGAAAATAGAGTGACCTGTGCCTGTCCCAACACCAAGAGCTAGTCTCTCATTGGTTCCCCGTCTTCCCGTTCATCCTCAGGACAAATTGCAACCTGTACGGAACAGGAGGTTAAAGGTGCTGATGCTCCAAGTAGGGAGATTGCTAGTAAAGTGGCTGGAATGGCCAACCCGAGCACAAGAAGATGAGAAATGAGGTGCATTTTAGAAACCTTTCCCCATCACACGGTGTACCATCTTCTGGGTTTCTCATTCATGTTTTTGATTTAGGAAGATGCCCTTGAACCTGGAGATTTGGGACCCATGCGATGGGTAGCACGCAGTATTACTTTAAAGGGTCTGCGTTTGCTCACCCAACCTCACCAAACCTCTCAGCCCCAAGAGTGTCCTCCCTTATGTCTCATCCAGCTGTGGGTCTAGATATGGTCAATTCAGGTTGCATCACAGCCCCTGAACGAATTGTGTAAGAATTTCTCTCTCTTTCCCTGTCTTTGTTTCATGGGTTTTTAAAAGTAATTTATTTTTATAATGGGGTTTAGCTGCTTTTCACGGCTGTGTTTATGCCGCTTTACACCCACTTGACACACTAACAGAGAGATATCAATACATAGGTTTTAAGATTATTACTAGTCAGATATATTCTTGTGCGGTGAATCGGGCGTGTTGAGTCCAGTTCTCTGAGCAAGGAGTAGGTCTTGTCTGTTACATATTGGGTTTATGGAACGGTATCTGAGCTAATTTGAAACTCTTGTTTTATGTATCACCCCACCTCACCTTTCCCGTTAAGCAGCCATAGTGTGTTTTCTGCTTGTGTGACTCTGTTCTGTTTTGTAATTCAGTTCAAGTGTAACGGTTTTTACATTCCCTCTATAAGTGACACCTTATGAGAAGTGTCCTTTTCTGTGTGACTTATTTCACTTAGAATCGTCGTACCTAAATCCACTCATCATGCTGCTACTAGCCTTATGACATTGATTTCATGGCTGAGTGATATTCCATTGTACATAAGGACCACCACTTCTTTATCCATTTTTTGCTTTCTTGGGATATTTAAGGTGGAATGAAGTGGAGGTCCTTGTCAACAGAGCAGCCCTAAACTTTGGGGTGCCTGTGTCTTGCTGATTTTCAATTTTCCCACTTTATACCCCCATGCGTGGAAGTGCCCTATGCTCTCTAAGCTGTGTTTTTTAGATGTTTCAGGACACACCGTACCCTTCTCCAGAGTGGCTCTTGGCAATTTACATCCCGCCCATCAGTGTAGCAAGGCTCCCATTTCTCCATGGCCTTTCCTGCATTTATGGTTTTGACACTTTTTTCAGCATGGCCCTTTTGACCGACGGGAAGCGAGACTTCTTTGTAGCGCTGATTTGCCTTTCCAGGTTGCTTGGTTGGCCAAAAAGGGCGTATGCGTTTTTTCCTGAATATATTCAGGAAAAAACGCATACGCCCTTTTTGGCCAAGGGCATCATTGTCAACGTTTTGCCGCTTTTCATGTGCTTTAAAGGCGATTCGAATCTACCTCCTGAAATCTGTTTCCTGCAATTCTGCCTTGATTTCAAATCCTCTTCTTTGTCTTCCCTCAATATATTTGTGGATGAGAGTTATCATTTATAACTCCGCAGGTTTGTGAATTGCAGTGCCCTGAAGCTCCATTTTACAACTCGCTTTTTTAGGGAGCTGGCCGCAAAAGCGCAGGATGGCTTCAGGTCCTGTTCTGGTTCCAGGGGGCAGGCTGAGCCTGTGGTTAATTCTTCTTCCTGATGGGAAAATAGAGTGACCTGTGCCTGTCCCAACACCAAGATCTAGTCTCTCATTGGTTCCCCGTCTTCCCGTTCATCCTCAGGACAAATTGCAACCTGTACGGAACAGGATGTTAAAGGTGCTGATGCTCCAAGTAGGGAGATTGCTAGTAAAGTGGCTGGAATGGCCAACCCGAGCACAAGAAGATGAGAAATGAGGTGCATTTTAGAAACCTTTCCCCATCACATGGTGTACCATCTTCTGGGTTTCTCATTCATGTTTTTGATTTAGGAAGATGCCCTTGAACCTGGAGATTTGGGACCCATGCGATGGGTAGCACGCAGTATTACTTTAAAGGGTCTGCGTTTGCTCACCCAACCTCACCAAACCTCTCAGCCCCAAGAGTGTCCACCCTTATGTCTCATCCAGCAGTGGGTCTAGATATGGTCAATTCAGGTTGCATCACAGCCCCTGAACCAATTGTGTAAGAATTTCTCTCTCTCTCCCTCTCTTTGTTTCATGAGTTTTTAAAAGTAATTTATTTTTATAATGGGGTTTAGCTGCTTTTCACGGCTGTGTTTATGCCGCTTTACACCCACTTGACACACTAACAGAGAGATATCAATACATAGGTTTTAAGATTATTAGTAGTCAGATATATTCTTGTGCGGTGAATCGGGCGTGTTGAGTCCAGTTCTCTGAGCAAGGAGTAGGTCTTGTCTGTTACATATTGGGTTTATGGAACGGTATCTGAGCTAATTTGAAACTCTTGTTTTATGTATCACCCCACCTCACCTTTCCCGTTAAGCAGCCATAGTGTGTTTTCTGCTTGTGTGACTCTGTTCTGTTTTGTAATTCAGATCAAGTGTAACGGTTTTTACATTCCCTCTATAAGTGACACCTTATGAGAAGTGTCCTTTTCTGTGTGACTTATTTCACTTAGAATCGTCGTACCTAAATCCACTCATCATGCTGCTACTAGCCTTATGACTGATTTCATGGCTGAGGGATATTCCATTGTACATATGGACCTCAAATTTTTTATCCATTTTTCGCTTTCCTGGGATATTTAAGGTGGAATGAAGTGGAGGTCCTTGTCAACAGAACAGCCCTAAACTTTGGGGTGCCTGTGTCTTGCTGATTTTCAATTTTCCCACTTTATACCCCCATGCGTGGAAGTGCCCTATGCTCTCTAAGCTGTGTTTTTTAGATGTTTCAGGACACACCGTACCCTTCTCCAGAGTGGCTCTTGGCAATTTACATCCCGCCCACCAGTGTAGCAAGGCTCCCATTTCTCCATGGCCTTTCCTGCATTTCTGGTTTTGACACTTTTTTCAGCATGGCCCTTTTGACCGATGGGAAGCGAGACTTCTTTGTAGCGCTGATTTGCCTTTACAGGTTGCTTGGTTGGCCAAAAAGGGCGTATGCGTTTTTTCCTGAATATATTCAGGAAAAAACGCATACGCCCTTTTTGGCCAAGGGCATCATTGTCAACGTTTTGCCGCTTTTCATGTGCTTTAAAGGCGATTCGAATCTACCTCCTGAAATCTGTTTCCTGC
Organism: Balaenoptera physalus; assembly: GCF_965194825.1. NCBI lineage: Eukaryota > Metazoa > Chordata > Mammalia > Artiodactyla > Balaenopteridae > Balaenoptera > Balaenoptera physalus. The sequence continues at coordinate 1,211,148 of NW_028126441.1, read as the reverse complement.
AATTCTGCCTTGATTTCAAATCCTCTTCTTTGCCTTCCCTCAATATATTTGTGGATGAGAGTTATCATTTATAACTCCGCAGGTTTGTGAATTGCAGTGCCCTGAAGCTCCATTTTACAACTCGCTTTTTTAGGGAGCTGGCCGCAAAAGCGCAGGATGGCTTCAGGTCCTGTTCTGGTTCCGGGGGGCAGGCTGAGCCTGTGGTTAATTCTTCTTCCTGATGGGAAAATAGAGTGACCTGTGCCTGTCCCAACACCAAGAGCTAGTCTCTCATTGGTTCCCCGTCTTCCCGTTCATCCTCAGGACAAATTGCAACCTGTACGGAACAGGAGGTTAAAGGTGCTGATGCTCCAAGTAGGGAGATTGCTAGTAAAGTGGCTGGAATGGCCAACCCGAGCACAAGAAGATGAGAAATGAGGTGCATTTTAGAAACCTTTCCCCATCACATGGTGTACCATCTTCTGGGTTTCTCATGCATGTTTTTGATTTAGGAAGATGCCCTTGAACCTGGAGATTTGGGACCCATGCGATGGGTAGCACGCAGTATTACTTTAAAGGGTCTGCGTTTGCTCACCCAACCTCACCAAACCTCTCAGCCCCAAGAGTGTCCACCCTTATGTCTCATCCAGCTGTGGGTCTAGATATGGTCAATTCAGGTTGCATCACAGCCCCTGAACGAATTGTGTAAGAATTTCTCTCTCTTTCCCTGTCTTTGTTTCATGGGTTTTTAAAAGTAATTTATTTTTATAATGGGGTTTAGCTGCTTTTCACGGCTGTGTATATGTCGCTTTACACCCACTTGACACACTAACAGAGAGATATCAATACATAGGTTTTAAGATTATTACTAGTCAGATATATTCTTGTGCGGTGAATCGGGCGTGTTGAGTCCAGTTCTCTGAGCAAGGAGTAGGTCTTGTCTGTTACATATTGGGTTTATGGAACGGTATCTGAGCTAATTTGAAACTCTTGTTTTATGTATCACCCCACCTCACCTTTCCCCTTAAGCAGCCATAGTGTGTTTTCTGCTTGTGTGACTCTGTTCTGTTTTGTAATTCAGTTCAAGTGTAACGGTTTTTACAGTCCCTCTATAAGTGACACCTTATGAGAAGTGTCCTTTTCTGTGTGACTTATTTCACTTAGAATCGTCGTACCTAAATCCACTCATCATGCTGCTGCTAGCCTTATGACATTGATTTCATGGCTGAGTGATATTCCATTGTACATAAGGACCACCACTTCTTTATCCATTTTTCGCTTTCTTGGGATATTTAAGGTGGAATGAAGTGGAGGTCCTTGTCAACAGAGCAGCCCTAAACTTTGGGGTGCCTGTGTCTTGCTGATTTTCAATTTTCCCACTTTATACCCCCATGCGTGGAAGTGCCCTATGCTCTCTAAGCTGTGTTTTTTAGATGTTTCAGGACACACCGTACCCTTCTCCAGAGTGGCTCTTGGCAATTTACATCCCGCCCATCAGTGTAGCAAGGCTCCCATTTCTCCATGGCCTTTCCTGCATTTCTGGTTTTGACACTTCTTTCAGCATGGCCCTTTTGACCGATGGGAAGCGAGACTTCTTTGTAGCGCTGATTTGCCTTTCCAGGTTGCTTGGTTGGCCAAAAAGGGCTTATGCGTTTTTTCCTGAATATATTCAGGAAAAAACGCATAAGCCCTTTTTGGCCAAGGGCATCATTGTCAACGTTTTGCCGCTTTTCATGTGCTTTAAAGGCGATTCGAATCTACCTCCTGAAATCTGTTTCCTGCAATTCTGCCTTGATTTCAAATCCTCTTCTTTGCCTTCCCTCAATATATTTGTGGATGAGAGTTATCATTTATAACTCCGCAGGTTTGTGAATTGCAGTGCCCTGAAGCTAGATTTTACAACTCGCTTTTTTAGGGATCTGGCCGCAAAAGCTCAGGATGGCTTCAGGTCCTGTTCTGGTTCCGGGGGGCAGGCTGAGCCTGTGGTTAATTCTTCTTCCTGATGGGAAAATAGAGTGACCTGTGCCTGTCCCAACACCAAGAGCTAGTCTCTCATTGGTTCCCCGTCTTCCCGTTCATCCTCAGGACAAATTGCAACCTGTACGGAACAGGAGGTTAAAGGTGCTGATGCTCCAAGTAGGGAGATTGCTAGTAAAGTGGCTGGAATGGCCAACCCTAGCACAAGAAGATGAGAAATGAGGTGCATTTTAGAAACCTTTCCCCATCACATGGTGTACCATCTTCTGGGTTTCTCATGCATGTTTTTGATTTAGGAAGATGCCCTTGAACCTGGAGATTTGGGACCCATGCGATGGGTAGCACGCAGTATTACTTTAAAGGGTCTGCGTTTGCTCACCCAACCTCACCAAACCTCTCAGCCCCAAGAGTGTCCACCCTTATGTCTCATCCAGCTGTGGGTCTAGATATGGTCAGTTCAGGTTGCATCACAGCCCCTGAACGAATTGTGTAAGAATTTCTCTCTCTTTCCCTGTCTTTGTTTCATGGGTTTTTAAAAGTAATTTATTTTTATAATGGGGTTTAGCTGCTTTTCACGGCTGTGTTTATGCCGCTTTACACCCACTTGACACACTAACAGAGAGATATCAATACATAGGTTTTAAGATTATTACTAGTCAGATATATTCTTGTGCGTTGAATCGGGCGTGTTGAGTCCAGTTCTCTGAGCAAGGAGTAGGTCTTGTCTGTTACATATTGGGTTTATGGAACGGTATCTGAGCTAATTTGAAACTCTTGTTTTATGTATCACCCCACCTCACCTTTCCCGTTAAGCAGCCATAGTGTGTTTTCTGCTTGTGTGACTCTGTTCTGTTTTGTAATTCAGTTCAAGTGTAACGGTTTTTACATTCCCTCTATAAGTGACACCTTATGAGAAGTGTCCTTTTCTGTGTGACTTATTTCACTTAGAATCGTCGTACCTAAATCCACTCATCATGCTGCTACTAGCCTTATGACTGATTTCATGGCTGAGGGATATTCCATTGTACATATGGACCTCAAATTTTTTATCCATTTTTCGCTTTCCTGGGATATTTAAGGTGGAATGAAGTGGAGGTCCTTGTCAACAGAGCAGCCCTAAACTTTGGGGTGCCTGTGTCTTGCTGATTTTCAATTTTCCCACTTTATACCCCCATGCGTGGAAGTGCCCTATGCTCTCTAAGCTGTGTTTTTTAGATGTTTCAGGACACACCGTACCCTTCTCCAGAGTGGCTCCTGGCAATTTACATCCCGCCCACCAGTGTAGCAAGGCTCCCATTTCTCCATGGCCTTTCCTGCATTTCTGGTTTTGACACTTTTTTCAGCATGGCCCTTTTGACCGATGGGAAGCGAGACTTCTTTGTAGCGCTGATTTGCCTTTACAGGTTGCTTGGTTGGCCAAAAAGGGCGTATGCGTTTTTTCCTGAATATATTCAGGAAAAAACGCATACGCCCTTTTTGGCCAAGGGCATCATTGTCAACGTTTTGCCGCTTTTCATGTGCTTTAAAGGCGATTCGAATCTACCTCCTGAAATCTGTTTCCTGCAATTCTGCCTTGATTTCAAATCCTCTTCTTTGCCTTCCCTCAATATATTTGTGGATGAGAGTTATCATTTATAACTCCGCAGGTTTGTGAATTGCAGTGCCCTGAAGCTCCATTTTACAACTCGCTTTTTTAGGGAGCTGGCCGCAAAAGCGCAGGATGGCTTCAGGTCCTGTTCTGGTTCCGGGGGGCAGGCTGAGCCTGTGGTTAATTCTTCTTCCTGATGGGAAAATAGAGTGACCTGTGCCTGTCCCAACACCAAGAGCTAGTCTCTCATTGGTTCCCCGTCTTCCCGTTCATCCTCAGGACAAATTGCAACCTGTACGGAACAGGAGGTTAAAGGTGCTGATGCTCCAAGTAGGGAGATTGCTAGTAAAGTGGCTGGAATGGCCAACCCGAGCACAAGAAGATGAGAAATGAGGTGCATTTTAGAAACCTTTCCCCATCACATGGTGTACCATCTTCTGGGTTTCTCATGCATGTTTTTGATTTAGGAAGATGCCCTTGAACCTGGAGATTTGGGACCCATGCGATGGGTAGCACGCAGTATTACTTTACAGGGTCTGCGTTTGCTCACCCAACCTCACCAAACCTCTCAGCCCCAAGAGTGTCCACCCTTATGTCTCATCCAGCTGTGGGTCTAGATATGGTCAATTCAGGTTGCATCAGAGCCCCTCAACGAATTGTGTAAGAATTTCTCTCTCTTTCCCTGTCTTTGTTTCATGGGTTTTTAAAAGTAATTTATTTTTATAATGGGGTTTAGCTGCTTTTCACGGCTGTGTTTATGTCGCTTTACACCCACTTGACACACTAACAGAGAGATATCAATACATAGGTTTTAAGATTATTACTAGTCAGATATATTCTTGTGCGGTGCATCGGGCGTGTTGAGTCCAGTTCTCTGAGCAAGGAGTAGGTCTTGTCTGTTACATATTGGGTTTATGGAACGGTATCTGAGCTAATTTGAAACTCTTGTTTTATGTATCACCCCACCTCACCTTTCCCCTTAAGCAGCCATAGTGTGTTTTCTGCTTGTGTGACTCTGTTCTGTTTTGTAATTCAGTTCAAGTGTAACGGTTTTTACAGTCCCTCTATAAGTGACACCTTATGAGAAGTGTCCTTTTCTGTGTGACTTATTTCACTTAGAATCGTCGTACCTAAATCCACTCATCATGCTGCTGCTAGCCTTATGACATTGATTTCATGGCTGAGTGATATTCCATTGTACATAAGGACCACCACTTCTTTATCCATTTTTCGCTTTCTTGGGATATTTAAGGTGGAATGAAGTGGAGGTCCTTGTCAACAGAGCAGCCCTAAACTTTGGGGTGCCTGTGTCTTGCTGATTTTCAATTTTCCCACTTTATACCCCCATGCGTGGAAGTGCCCTATGCTCTCTAAGCTGTGTTTTTTAGATGTTTCAGGACACACCGTACCCTTCTCCAGAGTGGCTCTTGGCAATTTACATCCCGCCAATCAGTGTAGCAAGGCTCCCATTTCTCCAAGGTCTTTCCTGCATTTCTGGTTTTGACACTTTTTTCAGCATGGCCCTTTTGACCGATGGGAAGCGAGACTTCTTTGTAGCGCTGATTTGCCTTTCCAGGTTGCTTGGTTGGCCAAAAAGGGCTTATGCGTTTTTTCCTGAATATATTCAGGAAAAAACGCATAAGCCCTTTTTGGCCAAGGGCATCATTGTCAACGTTTTGCCGCTTTTCATGTGCTTTAAAGGCGATTCGAATCTACCTCCTGAAATCTGTTTCCTGCAATTCTGCCTTGATTTCAAATCCTCTTCTTTGCCTTCCCTCAATATATTTGTGGATGAGAGTTATCATTTATAACTCCGCAGGTTTGTGAATTGCAGTGCCCTGAAGCTCCATTTTACAACTCGCTTTTTTAGGGAGCTGGCCGCAAAAGCGCAGGATGGCTTCAGGTCCTGTTCTGGTTCCAGGGGGCAGGCTGAGCCTGTGGTTAATTCTTCTTCCTGATGGGAAAATAGAGTGACCTGTGCCTGTCCCAACACCTAGAGGTAGTCTCTCATTGGTTCCCCGTCTTCCCGTTCATCCTCAGGACAAATTGCAACCTGTACGGAAAAGGATGTTAAAGGTGCTGATGCTCCAAGTAGGGAGATTGCTAGTAAAGTGGCTGGAATGGCCAACCCGAGCACAAGAAGATGAGAAATGAGGTGCATTTTAGAAACCTTTCCCCATCACACGGTGTACCATCTTCTGGGTTTCTCATTCATGTTTTTGATTTAGGAAGATGCCCTTGAACCTGGAGATTTGGGACCCATGCGATGGGTAGCACGCAGTATTACTTTAAAGGGTCTGCGTTTGCTCACCCAACCTCACCAAACCTCTCAGCCCCAAGAGTGTCCACCCTTATGTCTCATCCAGCAGTGGGTCTAGATATGGTCAATTCAGGTTGCATCACAGCCCCTGAACCAATTGTGTAAGAATTTCTCTCTCTTTCCCTGTCTTTGTTTCATGGGTTTTTAAAAGTAATTTATTTTTATAATGGGGTTTAGCTGCTTTTCACGGCTGTGTTTATGCCGCTTTACACCCACTTGACACACTAACAGAGAGATATCAATACATAGGTTTTAAGATTATTACTAGTCAGATATATTCATGTGCGGTGAATCGGGCGTGTTGAGTCCAGTTCTCTGAGCAAGGAGTAGGTCTTGTCTGTTACATATTGGGTTTATGGAACAGTATCTGAGCTAATTTGAAACTCTTGTTTTATGTATCACCCCACCTCACCTTTCCCCTTAAGCAGCCATAGTGTGTTTTCTGCTTGTGTGACTCTGTTCTGTTTTGTAATTCAGTTCAAGTGTAACGGTTTTTACATTCCCTCTGTAAGTGATATCTTGTGAGAAGTGTCCTTTTCTGTGGGACTTATTTCACTTAGAATCGTCGTACCTAAATCCACTCATCATGCTGCTACTAGCCTTATGACATTGATTTCATGGCTGAGTGATATTCCATTGTACATAAGGACCACAACTTTTTTATCCATTTTTCGCTTTCCTGGGATATTAAAGGTGGAATGAAGTGGAGGTCCTTGTCAACAGAGCAGCCCTAAACTTCGGGGTGCTTGTGTCTTGCTGACTTTCAATTTTCCCACTTTATACCCCCATGCGTGGAAGTGCCCTATGCTCTCTAAGCTGTGTTTTTCAGATGTTTCAGGACACACCGAACCCTTCTCCAGAGTGGCTGTTGGCAATTTACATCCCGCCCATCTGTGTAGCAAGGCTCCCATTTCTCCATGGCCTGTCCTGCATTTCTGGTTTTGACACTTTTTTCAGCATGGCCCTTATGACCGATGGGAAGTGAGACTTCTTTGTAGCGCTGATTTGCCTTTCCAGGTTGCTTAGTTGGCCAGAAAGGGCGTATGCGTTTTTTCCTGAATATATTCAGGAAAAGACGCATACGCCCTTTGTGACCAAGGGCATCATTGTCAACATTTTGCAGCTTTTCATGTGCTTTAAAAGCGATTCGAATCTACCTCCTGAAATCTGTTTCCTGCAATTCTGCCTTGATTTCAAATCCTCTTCTTTGCCTTCCCTCAATATATTTGTGGACGAGAGTTATCATTTATAACTCTGCAGGTTTGTGAATTGCAGTGCCCTGAAGCTCCATTTTACAACTCGATTTGTTGGGAGCTGGCCGCAAAAGCGCAGGATGGCTTCAGGCCCTGTTCTGGTTCCGGGGGGCAGGCTGAGCCTGTGGTTAATTCTTCTTCCTGATGGGAAAATAGAGTGACCTGTGCCTGTCCCAACACCAAGAGCTAGTCTCTCATTGGTTCCGCGTCTTCCCGTTCATCCTCAGGACAAATTGCAACCTGTACGGAACAGGAGGTTAAAGGTGCTGATGCTCCAAGTAGGGAGATTGCTAGTAAAGTGGCTGGAATGGCCAACCCGAGCACAAGAAGATGAGAAATGAGGTGCATTTTAGAAACCTTTCCCCATCACATGGTGTACCATCTTCTGGGTTTCTCATGCATGTTTTTGATTTAGGAAGATGCCCTTGAACCTGGAGATTTGGGACCCATGCGATGGGTAGCACGCAGTATTACTTTAAAGGGTCTGCGTTTGCTCACCCAACCTCACCAAACCTCTCAGCCCCAAGAGTGTCCACCCTTATGTCTCATCCAGCTGTGGGTCTAGATATGGTCAATTCAGGTTGCATCACAGCCCCTCAACGAATTGTGTAAGAATTTCTCTCTCTTTCCCTGTCTTTGTTTCATGGGTTTTTAAAAGTAATTTATTTTTATAATGGGGTTTAGCTGCTTTTCACGGCTGTGTTTATGTCGCTTTACACCCACTTGACACACTAACAGAGAGATATCAATACATAGGTTTTAAGATTATTACTAGTCAGATATATTCTTGTGCGGTGAATCGGGCGTGTTGAGTCCAGTTCTCTGAGCAAGGAGTAGGTCTTGTCTGTTACATATTGGGTTTATGGAACGGTATCTGAGCTAATTTGAAACTCTTGTTTTATGTATCACCCCACCTCACCTTTCCCCTTAAGCAGCCATAGTGTGTTTTCTGCTTGTGTGACTCTGTTCTGTTTTGTAATTCAGTTCAAGTGTAACGGTTTTTACAGTCCCTCTATAAGTGACACCTTATGAGAAGTGTCCTTTTCTGTGTGACTTATTTCACTTAGAATCGTCGTACCTAAATCCACTCATCATGCTGCTGCTAGCCTTATGACATTGATTTCATGGCTGAGTGATATTCCATTGTACATAAGGACCACCACTTCTTTATCCATTTTTCGCTTTCTTGGGATATTTAAGGTGGAATGAAGTGGAGGTCCTTGTCAACAGAGCAGCCCTAAACTTTGGGGTGCTTGTGTCTTGCTGATTTTCAATTTTCCCACTTTATACCCCCATGCGTGGAAGTGCCCTATGCTCTCTAAGCTGTGTTTTTTAGATGTTTCAGGACACACCGTACCCTTCTCCAGAGTGGCTCTTGGCAATTTACATCCCGCCCATCAGTGTAGCAAGGCTCCCATTTCTCCATGGCCTTTCCTGCATTTCTGGTTTTGACACTTTTTTCAGCATGGCCCTTTTGACCGATGGGAAGCGAGACTTCTTTGTAGCGCTGATTTGCCTTTCCAGGTTGCTTGGTTGGCCAAAAAGGGCTTATGCGTTTTTTCCTGAATATATTCAGGAAAAAACGCATAAGCCCTTTTTGGCCAAGGGCATCATTGTCAACGTTTTGCCGCTTTTCATGTGCTTTAAAGGCGATTCGAATCTACCTCCTGAAATCTGTTTCCTGCAATTCTGCCTTGATTTCAAATCCTCTTCTTTGCCTTCCCTCAATATATTTGTGGATGAGAGTTATCATTTATAACTCCGCAGGTTTGTGAATTGCAGTGCCCTGAAGCTCCATTTTACAACTCGCTTTTTTAGGGAGCTGGCCGCAAAAGCTCAGGATGGCTTCAGGTCCTGTTCTGGTTCCGGGGGGCAGGCTGAGCCTGTGGTTAATTCTTCTTCCTAATGGGAAAATAGAGTGACCTGTGCCTGTCCCAACACCAAGAGCTAGTCTCTCATTGGTTCCCCGTCTTCCCGTTCATCCTCAGGACAAATTGCAACCTGTACGGAACAGGAGGTTAAAGGTGCTGATGCTCCAAGTAGGGAGATTGCTAGTAAAGTGGCTGGAATGGCCAACCCGAGCACAAGAAGATGAGAATTGAGGTGCATTTTAGAAACCTTTCCCCATCACACGGTGTACCATCTTCTGGGTTTCTCATTCATGTTTTTGATTTAGGAAGATGCCCTTGAACCTGGAGATTTGGGACCCATGCGATGGGTAGCACGCAGTATTACTTTAAAGGGTCTGTGTTTGCTCACCCAACCTCACCAAACCTCTCAGCCCCAAGAGTGTCCACCCTTATGTCTCATCCAGCAGTGGGTCTAGATATGGTCAATTCAGGTTGCATCACAGCCCCTGAACCAATTGTGTAAGAATTTCTCTCTCTTTTCCTGTCTTTGTTTCATGGGTTTTTAAAAGTAATTTATTTTTATAATGGGGTTTAGCTGCTTTTCACGGCTGTGTTTATGCCGCTTTACACCCACTTGACACACTAACAGAGAGATATCAATACATAGGTTTTAAGATTATTAGTAGTCAGATATATTCTTGTGCGGTGAATCGGGCGTGTTGAGTCCAGTTCTCTGAGCAAGGAGTAGGTCTTGTCTGTTACATATTGGGTTTATGGAACGGTATCTGAGCTAATTTGAAACTCTTGTTTTATGTATCACCCCACCTCACCTTTCCCGTTAAGCAGCCATAGTGTGTTTTCTGCTTGTGTGACTCTGTTCTGTTTTGTAATTCAGTTCAAGTGTAACGGTTTTTACATTCCCTCTATAAGTGACACCTTATGAGAAGTGTCCTTTTCTGTGTGACTTATTTCACTTAGAATCGTCGTACCTAAATCCACTCATCATGCTGCTGCTAGCCTTATGACATTGATTTCATGGCTGAGTGATATTCCATTGTACATAAGGACCACCACTTCTTTATCCATTTTTTGCTTTCTTGGGATATTTAAGGTGGAATGAAGTGGAGGTCCTTGTCAACAGAGCAGCCCTATACTTTGGGGTGCCTGTGTCTTGCTGATTTTCAATTTTCCCACTTTATAGCCCCATGCGTGGAAGTGCCCTATGCTCTCTAAGCTGTGTTTTTTAGATGTTTCAGGACACACCGTACCCTTCTCCAGAGTGGCTCTTGGCAATTTACATCCCGCCCATCAGTGTAGCAAGGCTCCCATTTCTCCATGGCCTTTCCTGCATTTCTGGTTTTGACACTTTTTTCAGCATGGCCCTTTTGACCGATGGGAAGCGAGACTTCTTTGTAGCGCTGATTTGCCTTTCCAGGTTGCTTGGTTGGCCAAAAAGGGCGTATGCGTTTTTTCCTGAATATATTCAGGAAAAAACGCATACGCCCTTTTTGGCCAAGGGCATCATTGTCAACGTTTTGCCGCTTTTCATGTGCTTTAAAGGCGATTCGAATCTACCTCCTGAAATCTGTTTCCTGCAATTCTGCCTTGATTTCAAATCCTCTTCTTTGTCTTCCCTCAATATATTTGTGGATGAGAGTTATCATTTATAACTCCGCAGGTTTGTGAATTGCAGTGCCCTGAAGCTCCATTTTACAACTCGCTTTTTTAGGGAGCTGGCCGCAAAAGCGCAGGATGGCTTCAGGTACTGTTCTGGTTCCAGGGGGCAGGCTGAGCCTGTGGTTAATTCTTCTTCCTGATGGGAAAATAGAGTGACCTGTGCCTGTCCCAACACCAAGAGCTAGTCTCTCATTGGTTCCCCGTCTTCCCGTTCATCCTCAGGACAAATTGCAACCTGTACGGAACAGGATGTTAAAGGTGCTGATGCTCCAAGTAGGGAGATTGCTAGTAAAGTGGCTGGAATGGCCAACCCGAGCACAAGAAGATGAGAAATGAGGTGCATTTTAGAAACCTTTCCCCATCACACGGTGTACCATCTTCTGGGTTTCTCATTCATGTTTTTGATTTAGGAAGATGCCCTTGAACCTGGAGATTTGGGACCCATGCGATGGGTAGCACGCAGTATTACTTTAAAGGGTCTGCGTTTGCTCACCCAACCTCACC